>NC_067248.2:96077526-96380039 GCF_019359855.2 Lolium perenne | reverse complement strand
CAAAATGGGACCCGCATGTCATCCTCTACGTACAATAAAATTTCTTTTCTTGGATTATTTTTGGCTCCTGATATTTGGTCACTTGCCTTTTTCTTTCGATCCCGTGCAGCCTCTCAAACGGTGATACCGCTGCTGCAAAATGGGACCCGCATGTCATCCTCTACGTACAATAAACTTTCTTTTCTTGGATTATTTTTGGCTCCTGATATTTGGTCACTTGCCTTTTTTTCTTTCGATCTCATGCCACGTTTGAAACTTTGAGGAACCTGCTGGCTCGTGGGACCCGCATGTCATCCTCTATGTGCTATAAAAGTTTATTTTCTATGGTTTTTTTTCACTCTCTGATTTTTGTCTATTTCCTTTTTTCTTTTGATGCCCTACCGCCTTGGAAACGTTGAGTAAGCTGCTTACACATGGGACCCGCATGTCATCCTCTATGTACAATCAAGTTTCTTTTCTTGAATTATTTTTGGCTCCTGATATTTCGTCACTTGCCTTTTTCTTTCGATCTCATGCCACGTTTGAAACGTTGAGGAACCTGCTGGCTCATGGGACCCGCATGTCATCCTCTATGTGCTATAAAAGTTTGTTTTCTTGGATTTTTTTTCACCCTCTGATTTTTGGCTCCTGATATTTCGTCACTTGCCTTTTACTTTTGATCCCCTGGCCCCTTTGAAACGTTGAGTAAGCTGCTGGCACATGGGACCCGCATGTCAACCTCTATGTCCATCAACTTTCTTTTCTTGGATTTTTTTTTGACCACCTACTTTCTAGCTACTTTCTTTTTCTTTTGATCTCAAGCCGCATTTCAAACATTGAGACCGCTGCTGCAAAATGGGTCCCGCATGTCATCCTCTATGTACAATAAATCTTTGATTATTTTTGGCACCTCATATTTGGTCACTTGCGTTTTTTTTCTTTCGATCTCATGCCACCTTTGAAACGTTGAGTAAGCTGCTGGCTCATGGGTCCCCCATGTCATCCTCTACGAACAATAAAAGTTTCCTTTCTTGGAGTTATTTTTGGCCCCTAATTTCTGGCTACTTCCTTTTTCTTTTGATCCCCTGCCGCCTTTGAAACGTTGAAAACTTTCTTTTCTTTGATTATTTTTGGCACCTCATATTTGGTCACTTGCCTTTTTCTTTCGATCCCCTGCCGCCTCCCAAACGGTGATACCGCTGATGCTAAATGGGACCCGCATGTCATCCTCTATGTACTATAAAACTTTCTTTTCTTGGATTTTTTTTGGCTCCTGATATTTGGTCACTTGCCTTTTTTCTTTCGAGACCTCCTGCCGCATCTCAAACGGTGATACCGCTGCTGCTAAATGGGACCCGCATGTCATCCTCTATGTACAATAAAGTATCTTTTCTTGGATTATTTTTGGCTCGATATTTGGTCACTTGCCTTTTTCTTTCGATCCCATGCCGCCTTTGAAACGTTGAGGAAGCTGCTGGCTCATGGGTCCCGCATGTCATCCTCTATGAACAATAAAAGTTTCCATTGTTGGAGTTATTTTTTACCCCTAATTTCTGGCTACTTCCTTTTTCTTTTGATCCCCTGCCGCCTTTGAACGTTGAAGAATCTGCTCGCTAATGGGTCCCACATGTCAGACTCTATGGACGATAAACCTTTCTTTTCTTGGAGTTATTTTGACCCCTAATTTCTGGCTATTTTGCCTTTTTTTTGGATCCCGTGCTGCCTTGGAAACGTTGAGGATGCTGCTGCCACATGGGTCCCGCATGTCATCCTCTCAGAACGATAAATGTTTCTTTTCTTCGATTTTTTTACCAACTGATTTTTGATTTATTTTTTCTTTCGATCCCCTGCCGCCTTTAATACTTTGACGACGCCGCTGGCTCATGGGTCCCGATGTCAGCCTCCCGTACAAGAAACATGTGATATCTTGATTATTTTACAGACAATAAAAAGTGTATTTCGCTCTGAGCTATTGCAAACGGATAAATTAAATCTTTATTTTTACATAAACGAACTAATATGAATCTCCTTGTTTTTGTTTTGTTTTTGCGAAGCATAGGACTTTCTTGTTTTGGAGTGGGCTGAAATTGTACGAGTCAAAAGACGTCCAGCAGGTTAGAAGGCCCAGATGGCCAGGCAGCCCCAATTTATATCTTCCTTATCTTGGATTATTTTTTGATCAAAAGGCCCAGCAGGGGTACATCCTTTTTCTTTTGGTCCTGTGTGCCGCCTTGGAAACGTTGTGGACGCTGCTGCCTCATGGGACCCGCATGTCATCCTCTATGAACTATGAACTCTAAAAGTTTCTTTTTTCTTGGATTTTTTTTTCACCCCTCTGATTTTTGGCTATTTCCTTTTTCTTTTGTTCCCCTGCCGCCTTGGGACCCGTATGTCATCCTCTATGTACAAAAAACTTTCTTTTCTTGGAGTTTTATTCCCCCTAATTTCGGGCTACTTTCGTTTTCTTTTGATCTCAAGCCGCATATGAAACATTGAGACCGCTGCTGCAAAATGGGACCCACATGTCATCCTCTATGTAAATAAAAGTTTCTTTTCTTGGATTATTTTTCACGCTCTGATTTTTGGCTATTTCCTTTTTCTTTCGATCCCCTGCTGCTTGGAAACGTTGAGGATGCTGCTGCCTCATGGGTCCCACATTTCATCCACTATGAACAATAAAAGTTTCTTTTCTTCGTTTTTTTTCACCCTCTGCTTTTTGGCTATTTCCTTTTCATTTGATCCCCTGCCGCCTTGGAAACGTTGAGGATGCTGCAGCGTCATGGGACCCGCGTGTCATACTCTATGTACAATAAAAGTTTCTTTTCTAGGTTTTTGGCTCCTGATATTTGGTCACTTGCCTTTTTCTTTCAATCTCATGCCGACTCTCAAAGGTACAATAAAAGTTTCTTTTCTTGGATTATTTTTGGCTCCTGGTATTTGGTCACTTGCCTTTTTCTTTCGATCTCATGCCGTCCTTGAAACGTTCGGATCATTTGCTACAACATGGGACCCTATGTCATCCTCTATGTACAATGAAAGTTTCTTTTCATGGATTATTTTTTGCTCCTGATATTTGGTCACTTTCCTTTTTCTTTCGATCTCATGCCGCCTCGGCCCTCTGAAACGACGAGTAAGTTGTTGGCTCATGGGATCCGCATGTCATCCTCTATGTACAATAAAGTTTTTTTCTTGGATTTTTTACCCCCTGATTTTTGGTCACTTGCCTTTTTCTTTCGATCCTGTGCCGCCTTTGAAATTGTGGACGCTGCTGGCTCATGGGTCCCACATGCCAGCCTCTATGAACAATAATATTTCTTTTCTTGGATTTTTTTACCCCTGATTTCTGGCTATTTGCCTTTTTCTTTGGATCCCCGACCGCCTTTGAAACGATGAGGACGCTGCTGGCGCATAGCTCCCACATGTCAGCCTCTAAGAACAATAAACATTTCTTTTCTTGGATTTATAGTTGACCCCTAATTAATGGCTACTTCGCTTTTTTTTTCGATCCCCAGCCGCCTTAGAAACGTTGAGGACGCTGCTGGCTCATGGGTCCCATATGACAGCCTCTATGAAAAGTAAAACATTTACTTTCTTGGATTTATTTTTGACACCTAATTAATGACTACTTGGTTTTTTTCTTTTGATCCCGTGACGCCTTTGAAACGTTGAGGGCCCTGCTGGCTCATGGGTCCAACATGTCAGCCTCTATGAACAATAAGAGTTTCTATTGTTGCATTTATTTTTGACCCCTAATTTATGGCTATTTGCCTTTTTTCCATTGCCTGCCACCTTAGAAACGTTGAGGACGCTGCTGGCTGGGTCCCACATGTCAGCCTCTTTGTACGATAAAAGTTTCCTTTGCTGGATTTATTTTTGACCCCTAATTTCTGGCTATTTGCCTTTTTCTTTCGAACTCCAATTTATATTTGACCCCTGATTTCTGGCTACTTTGACCCCTGATTTCTGGCTACTTTGCCGTTTCTTTCGATCCCCTGCATGTCTGCTACTCCACCGAAAAACAGACCGGCATGTATTCATCACAATACTGGTAGCTAATTTAGGAAAAATGTGTTCATCACGGGATTCAAACAAAGATCTTCATCTCTGCTAAATTTTGATTTCACCAAAAACCGAACAGCGTGTGTTCATGACTTTAACTTCACAAACACTATGGTTTCTCTATAAAATAAGGTCACCATCCGTTCCTTTATTGTAGGCATTTGCGAAAAGTGTCTTTGGCTAATGGGCACCAGTGCTCTGCTGTTTAAAAAAAAATCAAATAGCATACATATTTGTTTCAAAAAAATCTGAAAATGAATGTAGACATAATAAATAAAGTAACCTACAAGCGTGTAAAATTTTAATATGATATTCTTTATATTGTAGACTACACAAAAAAGACAAAATCTGTTGAAATTTGGAGATTTGAAATATGCATACCCAGATCCACACGTTTGCTACTTTTGTGTAGCCCAGAATTTTTTGTATTTGAAACTGAAATTTTGCACGTTTATGGGACAATTCATTAGCTACTCCATGATTTGTTTTCTAATTTTTTGAACAAATAAATATATTTTTTATTTTTTTCTAAAATAGCAGGAGCAATGGTGCCCAAGAGCACCAAATCTCTTAATAGGCATTTGCGCCTAATAGCGTGAGCTTAGCTAATTTTTGAAGAAAAAAAAGATGTCCATTGTGGTATTCAGGACAAAGATCTTCATGTCTGCTACTGCACCAAACAACAAACCAGCATGTATTCATCACAATACGGGTAGCTAATTTGTGAAAAATATGTTCAGCACGGGATTCAAACAAAGATCTTCATCTCTGCAAAATTTTGAATTCAGCAAAAACCGAACAGCGAATGTTCATGATGTTAAGTTCACGAACACTATGTTTTCTCTATAAAATAAGGTCACCATCTGTCTCTTATTTCTCAAGGAAAAACAGGTGGAAGTGTTGGGACGAACCACATGGGTGCTTCGGCTCTATGTTCAGTCTTCTCTTTTTTGTACTGCAATCTTGAGCCTATGGCAGGACCTCCATTGACGTGCATTCTGCACCAATTTGGCCTTGGACGTATCCATGTATCACGGGCGCGATTGTGGGTAGCAAAGACACAGTCAGGTTTGAACAATTGGAAATCTGGTTCTGCAGCCTCTGCGTTGGCGGGGGTAGCATGAAAATTGGGTGATTGAGTCCAAGAAATAAAGAACGCCCCTTCAAATTGTTCAATCTTTCCCACCTTGCCTCTTCTACAGGGTCCAAGGTATGGGCAGATCTCAAGAAAACGTAGCACCGTACCAAAGGATAAGACCTCAGCTTGTTACCCATATGTAATATTGGAGGACCGAGGATGGGCCGATAACCTTTAACCTGAATCCACGCGAGATCAGATTCACCAGTAATGGACTCTGCTCTCATTGGTGCCAGGAACCAAGTGCGCTGGTCAGAAAATCCAAGAAATACATCTTCATCTTCATAATTATGATTATCACCATCATCATCTAATTCTTCATCATCTAATTCTTCATCATCAAATTCGTCTTCTTCTAATTCTTCTTCTTCTAATTCTTTTTCATCAGCATCATTATCTTCATCGGCACCTCCATCGCCTTGAGCCACATTTGCTTCATCATCTTCCATGACAGCATCTCCCTCGATTTGAGCGAAAATTGCAGCCACTTCTGCTTCTTCATCTTCAATGACAGGGGCGTCAATGAGACGCGGGGCTGCATGTGTCCTGCAATGCACAAAGATCAACCACAATGCAGCAAGTAGGAACTACACTGAAAATTATCTCTTCTCTTCTATCTTCTATTTTCTACTACTATAAGGCACCAGTTTTTAACAAGACATGTAGCAGCAATTCCAACTGTTGGTGTCCAAAATCTAACGGTTGGGATTAGAGGTATTCGCGTGAAAAAATACCACACCAGTGTCCACGTGTTTCTAGAACCGTCATGTTTCCATTATGAAGAAAAATCAGAGCAGTCTCACACCGATATCACACGTCCCACTTGATAGTGATTAAGAAAGGTTCCAAATTTTTGTTCATATTTATAAACTGTATGCTCACACTTATTTTGATGGTATAACCAAATTATTAGTTGTATTGAAAGTTTGAACAACATTTAGAACGCAACTTTTATACATCAGTATTGCGAATTGTAATTGGTCCAACATGTGCAGCATGCCATTTACTAGTTAAGACATAAAACAAAGACTCACCACAGGTATATGGTTCCCAAACCAGAACATCTCCATACGGATATGTAACTGCGTATACACGATGTAGGTGTGAACTTGTACCATATCCAGGAATGCCCATGGCATCAACATAGCTGTTTCTATCAAAGAATTCAGGGTTTCTCAGGATATTCCACTCCTTTTCTAGGGGCGCTTGTAGGATAGCGATCAATTCGTCAAATACAACGATTACCTCGTAATGCCATGGCCCTGCTAGATCATCTTTGTACGGCCTCTTGACGATCCGTACTTTGAGCAGTTCCAAACTTTTATCTATTTTGTATTTGAACAGGAATGGTGGGCTGCCATGCCACCATTCACTAGTAGGGCCCAAAGAAATTCCTGCATCTTGCAGAGATGGAAGAGGTATAATAGTATCTGATATGTATATGTTGCGGATCGTCAAGTGCCCGTCTCGCTGGACAAATGCCACCCGATCGCCGTTACAACCCACCCTGCATGGGTCCATGTCCATCCAGTTCCTCCTTGGTATGGATAAATGCTGGAACTGTCGGCTTGTCTAATGGCATCAGCAACGCGTGAATGCCCTGCAAATAGGATTTGTTTCAAAATTGTCTATGCATGCAAGGTATTCGACAGAATGAAGAGCGGATTGTGCAGAACTGAAGCACAGATGTAATGGATAAATAAAGCAATTCCGAAGAGTACATGTGCATAGTGAAGGCAGCAAACCTTACAGTACTCCCAAATCAGGTGATTATGTTGAGTCTAAATTCATGCATGATGTTTGGCAATAAGAAAAGTTGATTGAAAAAACACAAGCTGAAACGAGATGAGTAAATAAATAAATACTCTTACAGTATTGCCGCGGTCGTCTGGCCATGTCTCGGGGTCGCAGTGGAGCAGGCTCGGTAAACCGAACGGAACCTTATGCGCTCCGCGGATGGCATGCCGCATGCCGATCATGCCTCGAGCGAGGCGACCAGTGCTGAGGATATCCGCCCGCTCGGCTATGTTCTCCACCAGTGGGTAGTGGAGGTTGCCCCACCCCATGGACTGGTGGTAGCAATCAGGAATCTCCTCAATCTTACGCTTCTGCTTCATTGGAGTCGGTAATCCAATGCAAGGGAGAGAGGGGTGAATGGGAGGAAGAGACAGAAGAGGGTTTTTTTTGGAGAAGATGCAGTAGTAGTACTACGATACTAGGAGGTGGAGATGCGGGGCATGTTTCCGGGGGAGAGGAACCACTATTTCCCTTAAAAAAAATAACAGCACTTGCGCATTAGAACTTGGGGCGGGGATATAGCGGTAAGAGGTATTGACCAACTTTCCCTCACCTTGACCCCACGTGGTTGTGAACCCGAGATAATTCTTTTTGATGAACCCGATATACTTATTATAGTACTAAAATAGTACAAGTATATACCTTGTACTCCTATATACTAACATTACTATTTTAAGGACTTATGTTCCATGAGCAACAACTTCCCCCACTCCGCTCATCCGAAATCCTAGCCCCTCCAACTTCAAGGACCAATCAACATATCTATGGCCTTCTAATTTGGCTCAAGTCGCCGCACACATAGTCCTCCCGCCGACAAGGAATAGGAGCATCAGCCCTTTCGTCGCTTGTTGTTACACATAATCATATACAGTACCATATATATTTCAAATTTCCATATCAAAAAATAGTTCAAATCTGAATTTTAACATCTCAAGCTAAACCCTCGCTTGCTCTTAAACATAAGCATACCATAGTTCTACTTTTGTCTTCACCGAACAACAGAACACAATTTCATCACAACATAGCCAACCGGAGTACCTAGTAATGTAACTAGAGAAGTGAACCTATAGTTGATCAAGCCTTCAACTTTAACACAATAATACCCCCACATTATGTGTTGAGGAGCCACACCCATATATTTAAGAGTACCATCATGTAGACCACAAATGCATCAATGAAGAGAGGGGTATACTTATAGACCACCTCTTTACAAAACAGTTGTAACTAGTAGACCACAATTGCCTCGTTCATTAGCTATGAAATTACATACTATCAGTAGCTACAATGGCTGTGCCCTGTTTCAGAATTAAACATCACACTTGTTCCAATCCGGGGCGTTGGCGAAGTTTGGGATGAACCAAAGCGGTGTCTTTACCAGGTACCTATCTTTTTTTGTTTTGCATGTTTTCTCCAAGGCGTTGGTTTGGAAACCAACGGCGCAATCTTCACGATTCAGACTGAATCGGCATATTTCAGGCAGCTGCGAATTGCGAAGCCATGCTTCATTCGGCAAGGTGTACACACAATTTCTTCTCGTCAAACATCCTGGGACAACATCTGCACCGCCTAATGGCAGCATAATCGGATAGTTCACTCCAAGGAAAAGAGAATATTCTCCAAGGTCATCAATCTTTTCCCATGGAATACCTTCATTTAACTTACTAGTGTCCTTCGTGAACACCAGGCAACCAAACCCAAAAGCATAGTTGCCAACAGTGCGACCATGATGAACACGACTATCAGAAGCAGTATGGCAAACTTTACAGGAATATTCCCTTTCATCAGCAATGCCCAGTGTATGGATCAGAAGAAGTCTAGAACCATCTATAGATCTTGCTAACCACCACATGCCATAATCGACCTCGTGATCATGGCCAAGAGCATCATCAAGTGCACACCGCCATTCAAACACAATGGGCGGTGGCTCTACGATCAGCGGAGGACCTGCTTGAAAACGAAATTACTGTTAAGAAGGGTATGTTTGGTTTGCACAAATCTGAAAACGTAAGAATTGGGAAAACGCATTAGGATCAAGATGGGATGATATAATGGCATTTCCATTCAATAATACAGCATATTGGTGTATTTCAGTACATCACATGGGAAACCAAAGGATTCATTTCAAGAAGTTCAAGTAGAGGTCAAAATCCAACATAATTCAATCTGAGAATAAAACTCCTAATTATACAATCCTCAAATTTTTCTATGGTAATCATCTCGAATAAAAAGTCTAAATACCAATGAAATTTCATCCGAAGCAAATATGCCCCAAGCCTCCAAGTCAGGATCAGTCAAAGTTCGAAAATTAATAAGTTTGTGCATTAAAATTATCTTTACAGCCATGAATAATGAAGCTCATCATACACTACTTACGTCCGGAGGAAAATTACCAGCTTGCTGAGGATTCCATGCGTGAACAGTGCCAGTATGAGTTGTGGCAAACACAAGCCCATTGTGGAGAATTGCATCGCTGTAATTGTAAAAGATGTGGGACTTGGGCTCTGTAAGAACTGTCCATCCAGAATCTTCGCCGCAAAGGAGGGCAACTCTGATGTCAAAAACAGCAACAAGAGAGAAATTTTTGTACCCCCAGCAATTTGTGGGAACTTGGCAAATATATATCTTGTGAAATATAATAGTACGAAGGTTGTGGTGGTATATATTTGGAATGTGGGTGGTTTCAAACGGCACAGGGAGAGGAATTTCACGGCGAGTGTAGACGTTGACAAGTTTCCATTTGCAAGCAGGAAAGCCAGTGTCAACCATGGCAACCCAATCTCCATTGGCACCTACCCACTTTGCTTACCGTACCGTCCGGCATCACGGCGTCGGAGGAGAACCTGTCCATCGGCGTCAGCTTGCAATCCCGTGCTACCTTCGTCGGGTGAGAATGAAGAACACATGGGAGGCCAAACGGGAGAGAAAAAGATAGAGTTGCACTATCATTTGCAGAGTCGAAAAATAGTTTGGACGAACCGACGAGGCTCGCGGCGGTGATGACGTCGCATCTTGTTACGAAGTTCTTCAAGGGGACCTTCGGAAAAGACCTTGAAACAGTTCGAGTCATCATTTTCCGTGTTCGATGCCGCCATCGCAGGGCAGGGGGTGGGTCTATGAGGTTTGGGTTCAACTGAGTGGAGTTGAATTTGGGTTCGAGGGCGGCAGGTGGCGGGGACGAAGAAGAACGGAGGCTCTCAAACCGGGCGGTGGAATTGATTCTAAAGCTGCATGGCGGCGGCAGACCGGCGCGTGCTATGGAAGGTGGTCGATTGGTGCGGGCGGGGCGGAGGTAGACGATGGAGGTGAACAGAAAACGGGCAGGAGGGGGCGGCCCGCATGACTACGCTCCTCTACACTCTACGACATCTCCTCCTGTTTCTTGGAAAGTGTATAGACCCATAATAAAAAGTCACCTGTTCCCTCCGAAAAGGTGAAGAACAAGTCACTGGTCTAACGTGCAAATTTGGACATCCCAAGCTATGTGTTGTCATGTCAATTCAATGTCCATGGCAGTATTTTGAATTTTGCGTGACCAAAAGAAGTACGCCTTGGCCTTTCACAATCGGGGTTTCTTTAGAGCAAGAACAATAGAAGAGCCAACAGCTGGCAAAAGTACCACGTAGGCGGGCTATAAGCGCCCACTATTGTCCTACTTCCTCTTGGCGTGATACTCCCTCCGTCCACAAATAAGTGGACGTGCAGGATTTTCAAGGTAAATTAGTAAAAGGAAAGAAAAAATGCATTGGAGCACTCGTATCTTAAGAAACACATGTACTCAACCACGGTTGTAGATTTTCTCGGCGCAAGACTTTTCCCCAGCAGTTGTGGCTTTCAGTTATTCGTGGGTGTGGGGAGGAGCTCCGCCGCATCGGTAAAAAGCAAAGAGGGACGGCGGCTCTCGATCGTGCGGTGTACTCGTAAATCACGTGTGACCCATGCCCTAATAATTCACAATGCATTGATGAGGGCTATCACTTCATCATCCAATAAAATGTACTTAGTAACTATGGTAATAATATTGTCTTCTCGCAAAAAAAATGGTAAAAATATTGTCTCTTAAGCCATGTACTAGTACAGTGCAAGATGCTTTAGAGAAATAAACCTATATTTTATTGCTACTCCGTAATACACATGGTTATTTATTCTAGGCAAATGCCTACCGAAAGATGTAGGAATAGGGAAATGTAGGATTGCAATGTCATGTCCACTCCAATCCTATAGGAATTCATAGAATCCAAACTTTGTTTGATTCCACCATAGGAAAAGTAAAGCATTTTTAAAAAGAGGTATGAGTAGATGTTTAATTTTCTATGGAATCTGTGCAAAGAAATCCTTAGGAAAAATTCCTATCGGAAACAATCCTACAAATCAAACAGCCAAGGATTCAATTGTACCAATTCCCTATGCAAATCCTTGGTGTTCACCCAATCCTCACGAATACTCATCCAAAAAATGCACTAATACTTTGATGGGGAGTTTTTGTATTCTAGGCAATAATAGAGGGTTTGCGGGGATCACTTGAGAAGTGTATTAACCAAAGAAGGCATAAGTAATACACCAACACACACTAACATGCCCTTAATGGATGTATCTCCATAAACTCCCTCTGTTCTTTATTACTACTACTAGTTTATGTACTTCTTAACTAATATGGGATAATCATGAAATATATTTTCTAACATTCAGCCAAAATATATTGTTTCGACTTTTTAAAATACTGAAAACCTAGTAATTAAAAATATTTGAGCTATCAAATCTAGGAAGTTTGAAAATATTTTGTATTCCGTCTGAAAGTTGTGTTACTTGGTGTAAGATTCACACAAAAATGATGAAAATATCAAACCTTCAAAAAAATTGTAGTAATTCAAACGTTATGTGCGTTTCATAATTTTGCAAAATCTATTCTATTTGCAATTAAAACTATAGTAGTTGGTGGTCCCCGATCATCTGATTTGCTCTTAAACAGCTCAATCCTAAATTTGAAATTCCTGCAATGTAACACGATAGTTGGTGGTTTGTGCGGAAAAAAATTACAGTTTTAAAAAGTGTTTTAAGCAACGAAGGCAGCAATAAGCGGTAGTTTGTGCAATTTCCTCGTGTAAACAACATGTAGCGTCGAAGTAATAGTACTAGCGATCAGAAATCTTGTGTAATTTCTAGTTCTACATATTACTAGTGTCCACTGTTTGAGAGTTGATGGTGAATGGGTCTGATTTTCAATCGAATGAGAATTAGCAAATTGATTTTTATGACAAAAGCATACAAAGGGAGTAAAACAACATACCCGCATTCGCCGTTGCTACCAAAGATGCGATGCCTCCACGAGTGCATTGACGGCTGCTGCAAATCCTCGGAAGGCATCTAGGTTTTGCAGATCGTCGATTGCCGCTGTCCGGCTAAGCTTAACCAGCATAGCTGCCGCCAAGATATCTCGGATTTGGACCACAGTGCGAAGCTGATTGGGGTCGAAGGATTGCCCGATTCGGAATTTGAAGTACCAAGCCCTCGGCTCCGATGATGGAAGTTTGGAACTCGGCCCGGCCAGAACCTCCCAAATCGTGTGTGGCGGTGGATGCCCATCGGCATCCCCAATGCCGCCGACGCCGTGATGTGGTCGGTCGCACTTTGGTCCCCACTAAAGGCTGGGGCTGCGCACGTCGCCGCCGCCCCGACGTCCCCACGACGGCAACGCCATGGACCGAGGCGCTGAGTTTGTTGGCAAACCCGAAGCCCTGGATGGCAAGTGCTTCTTCACAATGGAAGCATCCTCACCCGGCGAGGTTCGCCCGGCGCATGCCTATGCTCCGACCAGCCCACTTTGCCGCTGCTTGCTGGCTGCCGCCGATACCTGGGCCACCGCCGCTTCATGGGACCCCTCCCTCCTCTCCCTCTCCTAGATCAAAGGGCGCCAGGAGTCTAGCCACAGCAAGACACGAGCCGCCTGCTTCATCGCACACCAATGGCACACGAGACATTTGCGAGCTTTAGCGCACACCCCTCCGAGGCTGAGTCGTGGAGCCTGGGTGCACGGGGCTATGGCTGGAGGAGTCGCCATGGGACGAGGGGTGTCGAGTGCTCGGGCAAATACGGGCAAGGCGAAGTTTTGGATAACATTATATGATCACATCAATGCTTCTCAAGGAGCCAACATGCGTATGAGAAACCGGAAAAGTTTGAACGTTTGAAAACTTTGCCGGCATAATGCATCCTTCCAATGCACGCCTACTAAGGTAGAAAGCCAACTCAATTGCTACTTTGTTGGCAAAATGTACCATGGCTCAATCTTGGGTCACACACATCTATCAATTGGTATATTTTGGTCATATTCAAAATTTTACTTGAAACTTGTTGGTCATGCCATTCTACTACTCGCCTAACACTTTTTCTACGCGGGAAGGAGGGGGGTATGATGCTACCCTGAATTTTTATGCCCATTTGTATCTTGGACAAATCCTAGGTTTGACCAAAATTTAAAACATGAAGATGAAAAATTAAGCCTGGATCCACTACAAGAAAAGTTGCCAAACTTTTCTTGTAGTGATCCTTCTTAATTAGTAACTTCAAAATGAAGCTTTTGGAAGGTTTTTGAAATTTCCATGTCTGAAACCCAAAACACCTCTTCATGATTGACTTCATAAGACAAATCGAGTTTAGGGTTAGGGGTAGATACATGATTTTTCTAGTTTGAATATGTCTAGACCTGGCTTATCAACTTGAATGCTTAGTATATGACATAAGATGTACTATGTGCATTGGTTTTTTATTTATTTGATTTGTTTTGAATTTTCATGCCGAATCAAATTTTGGTCAAATCATAGGTTTAACCAAGATTTAAACAAGTTTAAAACATTAAAATGAAAAATTAAGCATGGATCCTTCTCAATCACTCCAAAATGAAGCTTTTGGGAGGCTTATGAAATGTCTATGTTTGAAACCCAAAACCACTTCTCTTCATGCTTGACTTCATAAGACAGATGAGTTTAGGGTTAGGGGTAGATACATGATTTTTCTGGTTTGAATAGGTCTAGACCTTGTTATCAAGTTGAATGGCTTACTATGTGACATAAGAAGACTATGTGCTTTGGTTTTTCATTTTTGATTTTTTCGATTGTTTTTATATATGCCCATTTGAATCTTGGCCAAATCCTAGGTTTGAACAAGAATTTAAACAAGTTTAAAACATGAAAATGAAAAAGGTAAGCATGGATCCTTCTTAGTCAGTCCGAAATGAAGCTTTTGGGCGGTTTTCGAAATTTCCATGTTTGAAAACCCAAACCACTTCTCTTCATGCTTGACTTCATAAGACAAATTTAGGGTTAGGGGTATAGATACATGATTTTTCTTGTTTGATATGTCTAGATATTGTTTATCAACACTTGAATGCTTACAATATATGTGACGCAAGAAGACTATGTGTTATGGTTTTTCATTTTTGGGGGTTTTTTCGAATTTTTTATGCGCACTTGAATCTTGGTCAAATCCAAGCTAGCTAGGTTTGACCAAGCTTTAAACAAGTTTAAAACATGAAAATGAAAAAGTAAGCATGTATCCTTCTTAGTCACTCCAAAATTAAGCTTTTCGGAGGTTTTTGAAATTTCCATTTTGTAAACCCAAAACCACGTATCTTCATGTTTGACTTCAAAAGACAGAGTTTAGGGTTAGGGGGTAGATACATGATTCTTCTTTTAATATGTTTAGATCTTGTTTTATCAAGTTGAATGTTGACTGTATGACATAAGAAGACTATGTTTTTGAATTTTTTATGAATCTTGGTCAAATCCAAGGGTTGACCAAGATTTAAACAAGTTTAAAACATGAAAATGAAAACGTTTCAAGTTCACCTTTGGTTCGATCTTTCAGTAACCAGGCGCATATATATATGGATGCAAATTGAGATAATTAATTCGTGAAACATTGGAAATGTCCATCGTGTGTCATGTTTCCCCCTCACATGAAAATTGGATTGGTGGCAGACAAGTAAAAGCACATTTATGTGCGACAACCCAAATATTTTGCTGAGTTTTCATGCATGCATTAAAAGTTGTGAATATATACATAAAATGCATGTGGGTCATGATTGAAAAGTTTGACATGTATATGGTTCTTGTGTAGTAGTAGTACTATAGTAGATTAGTAGGTACGCAAACTCCCATCCATCTTCTTTGTCAAGAGAAGACGCGCACCAGGATGCGTAGTGGAAGTCGTCTCTGGATCCTTCTGTTGTCCCTCTCACGGAAAAGAAAAAGAAAAAAACATCTCTCTCATTCTCGGCCTCGCTCGACTCGCTCGCTCGCAGCCTCGCACCTCCTGCAAGATCGACAAACGGCACAACAGTCAACATCACCAGAAAAAAGATATACACCATAAATAATAAGAGGGGCCCCGTGACTGCTATCCCTTCTTCTCCTTCCGTGTGATCCCTCTTCCTCCGAGTTTCACTGGACGGGCAAACACACATGTGCTGCATAGTAAAAATAAAAAAGTAAAAAATCGACCTATGAATCTATGATTAAATAGGTAAAATCCTGGGTTTTATCAAGGTTTAAACAAGTTTAAAACATGAAAATGAATAGGTAAGCATGGATCCTTCTTAGTCACTCTAAAATGAAGCTTTCGCGAGGTTTTTGAAATTTCCATGTTTGAAACCCAAAACCACTTCTCTTCATGCTTGACTTCGTAAGACAGAGTTTAGGGTTAGGGGTAGATACATGCTTTTTCTGGTTTGAATATGTCTAGACCTTGTTTATCAACTTGAATGCTTACTATATGACATAAGAAGGCTATGTTATTTGGTTTTTCATTTTTTTTTTTTTTCTGATTTTTTATGCCCATTTAAATCTTGGTCAAATCCTAGGTTTGACCAAGAGTTAAACAAGTTTAAAACATGAAAATGAAAAGGTAAGCCTGGATCCTTCTTAGTCACTGTAAAATGAAGCTTTTGGGAGGTTTGTGAAATTTCCATGTTTGAAACCCAAAAGCACTTCTCTTCATGCTTGACTTCATAAGACAGAGTTTAGGGTTAGGGGGTGTAGATACATGATTTGTCTGGTTTGAATATGTCCAAATCTTATTTATCAACTTCTGAATGCATGCTACTCTCTCAAAGAAAACCTTTTGAATGCTTACTATATGACATAAGAAGACTATATGCTTTTAAAATTCAAACATATGGTAAGCATTCTTATGACATATAGTAAGCATTCAAGTTGATAAACAAGCAAGGTTTGGACATATTCAAACCAGACAAATCATGTATCTACCCCTAACCCCTAATTAAATTGTCTTATGAAGTCTAGCATGAAGAGAAGTGGTTTTGGGTTTCAAACATGGAAATTTCAAAAACCTCCCAAAAACTTCATTTTAGAGTGACTAAGAAGGATATACAAGCTTCCCTTTTCATTTTCATGTTTTAAACTTGTTTAAATCTTGGTCAAACCTCTTGGATTTGACCAAAAGATTCAAATGGGCATGGAAATTCATAAAAAAACAAAAGAATGAAAAACCAAAGGACATAACATTATTATGTCATATATATATAGTAAGCATTCAAGTTGATAAACAAGGTCTAGACATATTCAAACCAGAAAATCATGTATATATCTACCCCTAACCCTAAACTCTGTCTTATGAAGTCAAGCATGCATGAAGAGAAGTGGTTTTGGTTTCAAACATGGAAATTTCGAAAAACCCTCCCAAGAGCTACATTTTGGAGTGAGTAAGAAGGATATATAGATGCTTAATTTTTCATATTCATGATTTAAACTTGTTTAAACCATGTTCAAACCTAGGATTTGACCAAGATTAAAATGGGCATAAAATTTTAAAAAAATCAAAAAATAAAAAACAAGTCACATAGTATTCTTATGTCATATAGTAAGCATTCAATTAAGTTGATAAACAAGGTCTAGACATATTCAAACCAGGAAAATCATGCATATATCCCCTAACCCTAGCTAAACTCTGTCTTATGAAGTCAAGCATGCATGAAGAGAAGTGGTTTTTGGTTTCAGACGTTTAAGCCAAAAGCCCCTTTTCAAATATTTCAAACTTATTCAAATTTGGTTCAAATATGAAAGACATACAAGTTATACCACACATAGTGCATACATTTTCAGACATACTGCACTAGATGCTAACCCTATAGTTTGAGGCCATTTGGGTGACCTAGGTCGAAAAAATTCTTGGATTAGAATCGTGTTGTTCGAACCCCGTAGTTGGATTTTTTTGAATCCTTGATCTGTAGAACTGGGCAAAACCCTAGTTTAACTTATTTAATTACAGATTCGTATATCGATTTTTCTACGAGTACTACCTTTTTATTATTACTATGCAGCACATGGGTGTTTGCCCGTCGAGTGAAACTCGGAGGAAGAGGGATCACTCGGAAGGAGAGAAGAAGGGAGAGAATTATGGTGTCTCCCCTTTTTCGGGTGATGATGTTGACTTTTGTGCAGGGTTTGTCAGTGAGCAGGAGGTGCGAGCGAGCGAGCGAGCGAGCAAGTCGAGCGAGGCCGAGAATGAGAGAGATTTGTTTTTTTTTGTGAGAGGGACGACCGAAGGAACCAGAAGGACCCACAGACTTCCAATATGCATCCTGATGCGTCTTCTCTTGACAAAGAAAATGGCTGGGAGTTTGCGTACCTATTGCACGTGACTTGTGCTCACTGAAGTGTGGGACCTCAAGCGTGGGCACCACACGTAAGTGACAGACCTGTTGGTGTAAAAACTCGGTTGATTATAATAGTGCATTAGAACAAAGTTTCCTATGGATTCAAGGGTAGGAAATCCAAGTTAACTCATTTACGTGTTAAACTTGTCTATATCTTGGTCAAACCTAGGATTTGACCAAGATTCAAATGGGCAGAAAAATAAAAACAGAAAAATGAAAAACCAAATCACATAGTTTTCTTATGTCATATAGTAAGCATTAAAGTTGATAAACAAGGTGTAGACATATTCAAACCAGACAAATCATGTAGCTATACCCCCTAACCCCTAAACTCTGTCTTATGAAGTCAAGCATGCATGTGAAGAGAAGTGGTTTTGGGTTTCAAACATGGAAATTTCAAAAACCTCCCAAAAGCTTCATTTTAGAGTGACTAAGAAGGATCCATGCTTCCCTTTTCATTTTCATGTTTTAAACTTGTTTAAATTATCTTGGTCAAACCTAGGATTTGACAAGATTCAAATGGGCATCAAAATTGAAAAAAAATTGAAAAAAGAAAAACCAAAGCAAATAGTTTTCTTATGTCATATAGTAAGCATTAAAGTTGTTGATAAATAAGGTCCATACATATTCAAACCACACAAATCATGTATCTATACCGCCTAATTAACCCCTAAATTAATTAACTCTGTCTTATGAAGTCAAGCATGTGAAGAGAAGTGGTTTTGGGTTTCAAACATTGAAATTTTAAAAACCTCCCAAAAGCTTCATTTTAGAGTGACTAAGAAGGATACAGACTTCCCTTTTCATTTTTATGTTTTAAACTTGTTTAAATCTTGGTCAAACCAAGGATTTGACCAAGATTCAAATGGCCCTAAAAATTCAGAAAAAAATCAAAAGAATGAAAAACCAAAGCACATAGCATTCTTATGTCATATGTATATTAAGCATTCAAGTTGATAAACAAAGGTCTAGAGACATATATATTCAAACCAGAAAAATCATGTATATATCTACCCCTAAAACTCTAATTAAACTATGTTTTATGAAGTAAATCATGAAGAGAAGTGGTTTTGGGTTTCAAACATGGAAATTTCAAGAACCTCCCAAAAGCTTCATTTTAGAGTGACTAAGAAGGATCCAGAAGGACCCACAGACTTCCAATACGCATCCTGATGCGTCTTCTCTTGACAAAGAAGATGGCTGGGAGTTTGCGTACCTATTGCACGTGACTTGTGCTCACTGAAGTGTGGGACCTCACGCGTGGGCACCACACGTAAGTGACAGACATGTTGGTGTAAAAACTCGATTGATTATTATACTGCATTAGAACAAAGTTTCCTATGGATTCAAGGGTAGGAAATCCAAGTTAACTCATTTACGTGACATTATTATTTCCATGAAGCAAAGTTAACACATCTATCGATTGGTACATTTTTGAGTGACTAAGAAGGATCCATGCTTACTTATTCGTTTTCACGTGTTAAACTTGTCTAAATCTTGGTCAAACCTAGGATTTGACCAAGATTCAAATGGGCAGAAAAATAAAATAAAAAACAGAAAAATGAAAAACCAAATCACATAGTCATCTTATGTCATATAGTAAGCATTAAAGTTGATAAACAAGGTCTAGAAATATCAAACCAGACAAATCATGTATCTACCCCCTAACCCCTAAACTATGTCTTATAAATTAAGTCAAGCATGAAGAGATGTGGTTTTGGGTTTCAAACATGGAAATATCAAAAACCTCCCAAAAACTTCATTTTAGTGTGACTAAGAAGGATACACGCTTCCCTTTTCATATTCATGTTCTAAGCTTGTTTAAATTATCTTGGTCAAACCTAGGATTTGACAAGATTCAAATGGGCATCAATATTGAAAAAAATAAAAAAAAAAAGAAAAAACAAAGGAAATAGTTTTCTTATGTCTTATAGTAAGCATTAAAGTTGATAAACAAGGTCTAGACATATTCAAACTAGACAAATCATGTATCTATATATACCCCCTAACCCCTAAACTCTGTCTTATGAAGTCAAGCATGTGAAGAGGAAGTTGTTTTGGGTTGCAAACATGGAAATTTCAAAAACCTCCGAAAAACTTCATTTTAGAGTTTCTAAGAAGGATCCATGCTTAACTTTGCATATTCATATTTTAAACTTGTTTAAATCATTATCAAGCCTAGCATTTGACCAATATACAAATGGGTGGGCACAAAATTCAAAAAAAATCAGAAAAATGAAAACAAATTAAAGCACATAGTCTTCATATGTCATATCCTATGAATTCAAGTTGATAAACGAGGTCTAGGTATATCCAAACCAGACAAATCATGTATCTATACCCCCTGTCGATCTTATGAAGTCTAGCATGAAGAGAGAAGTCGTTTTTGGTTTCAAAAATGGAAATTTCAAGAACATCCCAAAAGCTTCATATATTTTAGAGTGACTAAGAAGGATACATGCTTCCCTTTTCATTTTTATGTTTAAACTTGTTTAAATCTTGGTCAAACCTAGGATTTGACCAAGATTCAAATATATGGGCATAAAATTCAAAAAAAAACAGAAAAATTTAAAACCAAGGCACATAGTCTTCTTATGTCATATAGTAAACAATCAATTAATTAAGTTGATAAACCAGTTCTAGACATATTCAAACCAGGAAAATCATGTATCTACCCCCTAACGCCCTAGCTAAACTCTGTCTTATGAAGTCAAGCATGCATGAAGAGAAGTGGTTTTTGGTTTCAAACGTTTAAGCCAAAAGGTAAGCATGGATCCTCCTTAATTAGTCACTGTAAAATGAAGCTTTTGGGAGGTTTGTGAAATTTCCATGTTTGAAACCTAAAAGCACTTCTCTTCATGCTTGACTTCATAAGACAGAGTTTAGGGTTAGGGGGTGTAGATCGATACATGATTTGTCTGGTTTGAATATGTCCAAATCTTATTTATCAACTTTTGAATGCATGCTACTCTCTCAAAGAAAAACTTTTGAATGCTTACTATATATATGACATAAGAAGACTATATGCTTTTAAAATTCAAACATATGGTAAGCATTCTTATGTCATATAGTAAGCATTCAAGTTGATACACAAGCAAGGTTTGGACATATTCAAACCAGACAAATCATGTATCTACCCCCTAACCCCTAATTAAATTGTCTTATGAAGCAGTCTAGCATGAAGAGAAGTGGTTTTGGGTTTCAAACATGGAAATTTCAAAAACCTCCCAAAAACTTCATTTTAGAGTGACTAAGAAGGATATACAAGCTTCCCTTTTCATTTTCATGTTTTAAACTTGTTTAAATCTTGGTCAAACCTCTAGGATTTGACCAAAAGATTCAAATGGGCATAGAAATTCATAAAAAATCAAAAGAATGAAAAACCAAAGGACATAACATTCTTATGTCATATATATATAGTAATTAAGCATTCAAGTTGATAAACAAGGTCTAGACATATTCAAACAAGAAAATAATGTATATATCTACCCCTAACCCTAAACTCCGTCTTATGAAGTCAAGCATGCATAAAGAGAAGTGGTTTTTGGTTTCAAACATGGAAATTTCGAAAACCCTCCCAAGACCGAGCTACATTTTGGAGTGACTAAGAAGGATATATAGATGCTTAATTTTTCATATTCATGATTTAAACTTGTTTAAACCATGTTCAAACCTAGGATTTGACCAAGATTCAAATGGGCATAAAATTTTAAAAAAATAAAAAAATAAAAAAACAAGGCACATAGTATTCTTATGTCATATAGTAAGCATTCAATTAAGTTGATAAACAAGGTCTAGACATAATCAAACCAGGAAAATCATGCATCTACCCCCTAACCCTAGCTAAACTCTGTCTTATGAAGTCAAGCATGCACGAAGAGAAGTGGTTTTTGGTTTCCAACGTTTAAGCCAAAAGCCCATTTTAAAATATTTCAAACTTATTCAAATTTGGTTCAAATTTGAAAGACATACAAGTTATAGCACACATAGTGCATACATTTTCACACATACTGCACTAGATGCTAACCCTATAGTTTGAGGCCATTTGGGTGACCTAGGTCGAAAAAATTCTTGGATTAGAATCGTGTTGTTCGAACCTCGTAGTTGGATTTTTTTGAACCCTTGATCTGTAGAACTGGGCAAAACCCTAGTTTAACCTATTTAATTACAGATTCGTATATCGATTTTTCTACGAGTACTACCTTTTTATTATTACTATGCAGCACATGGGTGTTTGCCCGTCGAGTGAAACTCGGAGGAAGAGGGATCACTCGGAAGGAGAGAAGAAGGGAGAGAATTATGGTGTCTCCCCTTTTTCGGGTGATGATGTTGACTTTTGTGCAGGGTTTGTCAGTGAGCAGGAGGTGCGAGCGAGCGAGCGAGCGAGTCGAGCGAGGCCGAGAATGAGAGAGATTTGTTTTTTTTTGTGAGAGGGACAACCGAAGGATCTAGAAGGACCCACAGACTTCCAAAACGCATCCTGATGCGTCTTCTCTTGACAAAGAAGATGGTTGGGAGTTTGCGTACCTATTGCACGTGACTTGTGCTCACTGAAGTGTGGGACCTCAAGCGTGGGCACCACACGTAAGTTACGGACCTGTTGGTGTAAAAACTCGGTTGATTATAATAGTGCATTAGAACAAAGTTTCCTATGGATTCAAGGGTAGGAAATCCAAGTTAACTCATTTACATGACATTATTATTTCCATGAAGCAAAGTTAACACATCTATCGATTGGTACATTTTTGAGGGACTAAGAAGGATCCAGGCTTACTTATTCGTTTTCACGTGTTAAACTTGTCTAAATCTTGGTCAAACCTAGGATTTGACCAAGATTCAAATGGGCAGAAAAATAAAATGAAAAACAGAAAAATGAAAAACCAAATCACATAGTCATCTTATGTCATATAGTAAGCATTAAAGTTGATAAACAAGGACTAGAAATATCAAACCATACAAATCATGTATCTACCCCTAACCCCTAAAGTATGTCTTATAAATTAAGTCAAGCATGAAGAGATGTGGTTTTGGGTTTCAAACATGGAAATTTCAAAAACCTCCCAAAAACTACATTTTAGAGTGACTAAGAAGGATGCATGCTTCCCTTTTCATATTCATGTTTTAAGCTTGTTTAAATTATCTCAGTCAAACCTAGGATTTGACAAAGATTCAAATGGGCATCGAAAAAATCAGGAAAAAGAAAAACCAAAGCAAATAGTTTTCTTATGTCATATAGTAAGCCAATTAATTAAGTTGATAAACAAGGTCTAGACATATTCAAACTAGACAAATCATGTATCTATACCCCCTAACCCTTGAACTCTGTCTTATGAAGTCAAGCATATGAAGAGAAGTGGTTTTGGGTCGTTTCAAACATGGAAATTTGAAAAACCTCCCAAAAACTTCATTTTAGAGTGACAAAGAAGGATACATGCTTCCCTTTTCATATTCAGGTTTTAAGCTTGTTTAAATTATCTCAGTCAAACCTAGGATTTGACAAGATTCAAATGGGCATCAAAATTGAAAAATCAGGAAAAAAGAAAAACCAAAGCAAATAGTTTTCTTATGTCATATAGTAAGCCAATTAAGTTGATAAACAAGGTCTAGACATATTCAAACTAGACAAATCATGCATGCATCTATACCCCCTAACCCCTAAACTCCGTCTTATGAAGTCAAGCATATGAAGAGAAGTGGTTTTGCTCCCAAAAGCTTCATTTTAGAGTGACTAATAAGAAGGATCCATGCTTACCTTTGCATTTTCATATTTTAATCTTGTTAAATCATTATCAAGCCTAGGATTTGACCAAGATACAAATGGGTGGGCACAAAATTCAAAAAAATCAGAATAATGAAAAACAAAAGCATGTAGTCTTTTTATGTCATATCGTATGCATTCAAGTTAAACGAGGTCTAGGTATATCCAAACCAGACAACTCATGTATCTACCCCATGTTGATCTTATGAAGTCTAGCATGAAGAGAAGTCGTTTTGGGTTTCAAACATGGAAATTTCAAGAACATCCCAAAAGCTTCATTTTAGAGTGACTAAGAAGGATACATGCTTCCCTTTTCATTTTCATGTTTTAAACTTGTTTAAATCTTGGTCAAACCTAGGATTTGACCAAGATTCAAATATATGAGCATAAAATTCAAAAAAAAACCAAAAATGAAAACCAAGGCACGTAGTCGTCTTATGTCATATAGTAAGCAATCAATTAAGTTGATAAACAAGGTCTAGACATATTCAAACCAGGAAATCATGTATCTACACCCCCTAACGTACCCTAGCTAAACTCGATCTGTCTTATGAAGTCAAGCATGCATGAAGAGAAGTGGTTTTTGGTTTCAAACGTTTAAGCCAAAAGGTAAGCATGGATCCTCCTTATATAGTCACTGTAAAATGAAGCTTTTGGGAGGTTTGTGAAATTTCCATGTTTGAAACCCAAAACCACTTAAGACAGAGTTTATGGTTAGGTGTGTAGATACATGATTTTTCTTGTTTGAATATGTCTAGACCTTGTTTATCAACTTGAATTTTTTACTATATGATATAAGAAGGCTATATATATGTGCTTTGGTTTTTCAATTTTTGATTTCTTTCGATTTTTTATGCCTATTTAAATCTTGGTCAAATCCTAGGTTTAAACAAGTTTAAAACATGAAAATGAAACGGTAAGCATGAATCCTTCCTTACTCACTCTAAAATGAAGGTACTTGAAAATTTTATGTTTGAAACCCAAAACCCCAGTTCTCTTCATATGTTTGACTTCATAAGACAGAGTTTAGCTAGGGTTAGGGGTAGATATGATACATGATATTTCTACTTTGAATATGTCTAGAGATCGACCTTGTTTATCAACTTGAATGCTTACTATATGACATAATAACATCAAGGCTATATATATATATGTGCTTTGGTTTTTTTTTTTTTTTTTTGAATTTTTCTGAATTTTTACTCCCATTTGAATCTTGGTCAAATCCTAGGTTTGACCAAGGTTAAAACAAGTTTAAAACGTGGCAATGAAAAGGTAAGCATATGGATCATTCTTAGTCTCTCTAAAATGAAGCTTTTGGGAGGTTTTTGAAGTTTCCATGTTTGAAACCCAAAATCACTTCTCTTCATATGCTTGGCTTCATAAGACAAAGATTAGGGTTTAGGGGTAGATATATACATGTTTTGGGAGGTTTTTGAAATTTCCATGTTTGAAACCCAAATCCACTTCTCTTCATCCTTGACGTCTTCATAAGACAAAAGTATAGGGTTATATATATATGCATATGGGTAGATACATGATTTGTCTGGTTTGAATATGTACAAATCTTATTTATCAACTTTTGAATGCATGCTACTCTCTCAAAGAAAAACTTTTGAATGCTTACTATATGACATAAGAAGACTATATATGCTTTTAAAATTCAAACATATGGTAAGCATTCTTATGTCATATAGTAAGCATTCAAGTTGATAAACAAGCAAGGTTTGGACATATCCAAACCAGACAAATCATGTATCTGCCCCCTGTCGATCTTATGAAGTCTAGCATGAAGAGAGAAGTCGTTTTTGGTTTCAAAAATGGAAATTTCAAGAACATCCAAAAAGCTTCATTTTAGAGTGACTAAGAAGGATACATGCTTCCCTTTTTATTTTTATGTTTAAACTTGTTTAAATCTTGGTCAAACCTAGGATTTGTCGAAGATTCAAATATATGGGCGTAAAATTCAAAAAAAACAGAAAAATTTAAAACCAAGGCACATAGTCTTCTTATGTCATATAGTAAACAATCAATTAATTAAGTTGATAAACCAGGTCTAGACATATTCAAACCAGGAAAATCATGTATCTACCCCCTAACGCCCTAGCTAAACTCTGTCTTATGAAGTCAAGCATGCATGAAGAGAAGTGGTTTTGGTTTCAAACATGGAAATTTCGAAACCTCCCAAGAGCTACATTTTGGAGTGACTAAGAAGGATATATAGATGCTTAATTTTTCATATTCATGATTTAAACTTGTTTAAACCATGTTCAAACCTAGGATTTGACCAAGATTCAAATGGGCATACAATTTTAAAAAAATCAAAAAAATAAAAAACAATGCACATAGTATTATTATGTCATATAGTAAGCATTCAATTAAGTTGATAAAGTAGGTCTAGACATATTCAAACCAGGAAAATCATGCATCTATCCCCTAACCCTAGCTAAACTCTGTCTTATGAAGTCAAGCATGCATGAAGAGAAGTGGTTTTTGGTTTCAAACGTTTAAGCCAAAAGCCCCTTTTCAAATATTTCAAACTTATTCAAATTTGGTTCAAATATGAAAGACATACAAGTTATAGCACACATAGTGCATACATTTTCACACATACTGCACTAGATGCTAACCCTATAGTTTGAGGCCATTTGGGTGACCTAGGTCGAAAAAATTCTTGGATTAGAATCGTGTTGTTCGAACCCCGTAGTTGGATTTTTTTGAACCCTTGATCTGTAGAACTGGGCAAAACCCTAGTTTAACCTATTTAATTACAGATTCGTATATCGATTTTTCTACGAGTACTACCTTTTTATTATTACTATGCAGCACATGGGTGTTTGCCCGTCGAGTGAAACTCGGAGGAAGAGGGATCACTCGGAAGGAGAGAAGAAGGGAGAGAATTATGGTGTCCCCCCTTTTTCGGGTGATGATGTTGACTTTTGTGCAGGGTTTGTCAGTGAGCAGGAGGTGCGAGCGAGCGAGCGAGCGAGTCGAGGGAGGCCGAGAATGAGAGAGATTTGTTTTTTTTTGTGAGAGGGACAACCGAAGGATCTAGAAGGACCCACAGACTTCCAAAACGCATCCTGATGCGTCTTCTCTTGACAAAGAAGATGGCTGGGAGTTTGCGTACCTATTGCACGTGACTTGTGCTCACTGAAGTGTGGGACCTCAAGCGTGGGCACCACACGTAAGTGACGGACCTGTTGGTGTAAAAACTCGGTTGATTATAATAGTGCATTAGAACAAAGTTTCCTATGGATTCAAGGGTAGGAAATCTGATGTGGTCTAAGACCCCGTGTGTGGCCCGATCTTGCGGATTGACTTCGAAACCAAGCGGATGAGATGGGAAAACGCGAGGGGATGAAGAACACGATGAACTCCGAGACTCACGCACGCACACCAACCCGATACACCCGATGCTTACCTCCGTGGCTCGATGGACCACGCCAATAGAATCTCCGTGGAAGAGGCACGAGGCAGAATTCCCGGAGAGAGATTGGGATTGGAGAGGATGAACTTGGGGAGGGAGAGAGAGTAGCAAGTACTAGAATCTCACTCCACAAATTCAAAGTCAACAACCAAGGTGCCTTGATTACAGAGGGATGATACCCAAGGGAGACTAAGCTCAAAGGTAGGTTTGAGTTCTAAACAAGTCTAAAGAGTAAAGGAGGGGTCTCAGCTACTTAAATAGGCAAGCACAGCCAGCAAGGGCGAACAGGTACGCGAATGGATAAGTCAAAGCAGTTTGGTGGGGTATTCCCGTCGGATCCGGTTGGGCGTCCGGTCAGACCGGGCCTGGGACCGGGCTGTCTCGTGGGTCCTGGCTCGACCCGGGCCCGTAATCGCCATCCGGTCATGGGTCCGGTCGACCGGTCGCCAACCGGGCTTCTGCGAAGAATCCGGTCCTGGGTCCGGTCGTCGTCCGGTACGAGGGAGCTGGTCCGGTTTGCGCCCGGTTGACCGGGCCTGTGACCGGGGCGTCCGGTCGTGGGGCCGGTCTGACCGGGCCTGTGACCGGCCAGCGTCCTTTTCTTCCTTGGCGCTCTTCGGGCGACGTCGGCTTCGGCTCCATGTTCATCTCCAGGTTCTGCTGCTCCTCTCCTTCCCTTGACCATGACGTCTCATCCTTTCCGGGGCCTTGGTGCTCCATGTACCTAATCACACAAAGTGTCTCGGCATGAGGTAGCATTCCATCCAATGGGGTATCTAGGTCGAGGGTAGTGAGGAGCGAGTTCACCTTGTCATGTATTGCTTTGGCTCGAGCACGAGTCATGGGTCCACTTGGGGGACTTGTTGGTCTTGGTGAGGAGGTGACCGAAGGCCACCCCGCATCATCTCCCCCCCTTTGGAGAGAGTCGTCCTCGACTCTTGTTCCTCCTCATCTCCATGATAGGGTGAAAGATCCGAGACGTTGAAGGTGTTGCTCACCAAGTACTTTGATGTTGGTATGTCGATGACGTAGGCGTTGTTGTTGATGCGCTTGAGGACCTTGAAAGGCCCATCTCCTCTTGGCTTGAGCTTGGAGTTGCGTTCTTGCGGGAACCTTTCTTTCCTTAGGTGGATCCACACGAGGTCTCCTTCTTCAAACACGCGTTCCTTCTTCTTGGCGTTGAGGCGGGTAGCTTGGCGAAGTACATGCTCTTGTATGGTTGCTCTTGTCTCTTCATGTAGCTTCTTGATGGCGGTGGTACGCTCGTCGAAGTCCATGTTCGTTCTTTCATGAAGAGGTAGTGGGAGGATGTCGAGTGCCGTTGGAGGTTCGAATCCGTAGACGACCATGAAGGGACTCCTTGCGGTTGTGGAGTGCTTGGCTCGATTGTAGGCGAACTCCGCGTGGGGTAGGCAATCTTCCCATGACTTCAAATTTGTCTTCACAAGTGTACGGAGGAGTGTGGAGAGGCTTCGATTGACCACTTCGGTTTGTCCATCGGTTTGAGGGTGCGAGGATGATGAGAACAAGAGCTTCACTCCAAACTTCGCCATGAGCGACTTCCATAGGTAACTCATGAACTTGACGTCTCGATCCGACACAATGCTTGCCGGTATCCCATGTAGGCGAACCACTTCCCTGAAAAACAACGAAGCAATGTGTGAAGCATCATCGCTCTTATGACATGGTATGAAATGAGCCATTTTAGAGAACCTATCCACTACCACAAATATTGAATCATGACCATGTTTGGTGCGAGGTAAGCCAAGTACAAAGTCCATGCTTATGTCCGACCAAGGTGCATATGGAATGGGCAAAGGCATGTAAAGACCATAGGGATTGGAAGTAGACTTAGCTTGTAAGCATGTTGTACACCGGCGGCAAAGGCGTTCCACGTCGCGGTACATTCTTGGCCAATAGTAGTGGGTTGATAGCATGGCATATGTCTTCTCTCGTCCAAAGTGACCCATGAGACCACCTCCATGTGACTCTTGCAAAAGCAACTTACGAAGAGAAGACTCGGGAATGCAAATCTTGTTAGCTTTAAACAAGTAGCCATCATGCAAATAGAAATCATCAAATCCGTGGTCCACGGAACACTTGGCAAAGATTGGACCAAAGAAAGCGTCGGAAGGGTAAAGTTCCTTGATCTCCTCAAGACCCAAAATGTGAAACTCCAAGCGGGTGAGTAGAAGAGTAATCTTGCGGGAAAGTGCATCCGCAACCACATTTTCCTTGCCCTTTTTGTATTTGATTACATAAGGGAAGGACTATATGAACTCAACCCACTTAGCATGTCGCTTGTTCAAATTGTGTTGACTTTTCAAATATTTCAATGACTCATGATCCGAGTGGATGACAAACTCTTTTGGCCAAAGGTAATGTTGCCAAACTTCAAGAACACGAACTAAAGCATAAAGCTCCTTGTCATATATAGGATAGTTGAGGCGTGCGCCATCCAACTTCTCACTATAGTATGCCACGGGTTTTCCATTTTGCATGAGGACACCACCGATTCCAAGTCCACTCGCATCGCATTCGATCTCAAATGTTTTGGAAAAGTCGGGAAGAGCAAGTAATGGTGCCTCGGTGAGTCTCTTTTTCAATTCATCAAAAGCTTTTTGTTGTGCTTTGCCCCAAACGAACGGAACATTCTTTTTTGTAAGTTCGTTTAAAGGGCAAGCAATGGTGCTAAAATCTTTCACAAAACGGCGGTAAAATCCGGCAAGACCATGGAAGCTTCTCACTTGGCCAACATTTGTGGGAGTGGGCCAATTGTGGATGGCCTCAACTTTGGAAGAATCAACTTCTATCCCGTTGGCGGAAACCACAAAACCAAGAAAAACCAACTTGTTTTGAGCGAAATGGCATTTTGGAAGGTTGGCAAAGAGCTTCTCATGGCGCAAGATGCATAAGACTTCTCTCACATGTTGAACATGGTCCTCGAGATTTTTGCTATAGATGAGAATATCATCAAAGTAGACAACCACACTCTTGCCAATGAGAGGTCGCAAGATGTGATTCATAAGACGCATAAAAGTGGAAGGAGCGTTGGAAAGACCAAACGGCATGACGAGCCATTCATAGAGACCAAGCTTGGTCTTGAATGCCGTCTTCCATTCATCACCAATTGCCATGCGGATTTGGTGGTAGCCACTACGCAAATCAATCTTAGAGAAAATCGTGGCACCACTCAATTCATCCAACATATCATCTAAACGCGGAATGGGATGTCGATAACGGACGGTAATGGCATTGATAGGGCGGCAATCCATACACATCCGTTGCGTCTCATCCGGTTTAGGCACAAGAATGACGGGAACGGCACAAGGGCTAAGGCTTTCTCGGACATACCCTTTAGCGAGGAGGTCTTGAATTTGGCGTTGGATCTCCTTGGTGTCCTCGGGGTTGGTGCGGTAGGCGGCGCGGTTTGGTAGTGGAGCGCCGGGTATGAGGTCGATGCGATGCTCGATGCCCCGAAGCGGTGGTAGTCCATGTGGTAGCTCGTCGGGGAAGACGTCGTGGAACTCCTTCAAAAGAGACAACAAAGACGAAGGAATGTTGGTTAAGTCATTAGTCTCCGCCGAGAGGCCCTTGCAAATGAGCACGTAGTGTATGGTGGTGGATGGGTTGTCTTTCACTTCTCTCCACTCGCTTTTGGTGGTTAGGAGGACACTCTTTCTCTCACTCATATGTGGGTGGTGGCGCTCACTCTCTTTTTGGTGGGTCGCTCCTCTCCTCTCAACTCACTATGGTGGATGTGGTGTTGTGCCCTCGCTAAAGCCTTCGCATTGTCGGCGATGATTTGGCTAGGAGTCATTGGGCGAAGCTCGAACTTCTTGTCCTTGACCTTGAAGGTGTATGCATTGGAGAAACCATCATGTATGGCCTTCTTGTCAAATTGCCATGGGCGGCCAAGCAACATGTGGCACACGGTCATAGGCACCACGTCACACTCGACGGTGTCTTCATAGGGTCCTATCTTGAAGTTGACGGTGACGGTGTGTTGAATCTTGACATTGCCCTTGTCACTCAACCATTGGACATGGTAGGGATGAGGATGCTTGCGAAGCGTGAGGTTGAGCTTCTCACATAGCTCGGTGCTTGCCAAGTTGTGGCAACTCCCACCATCGATGATGACCTTGATAGACTTGCCACCAATGCCGGCACGTGTTTGGAAGATGTTGCATCTTTGGTCTTCCATAGCTTGGGGTTGAGTGGTGAGCACTCGAGTGACCACAAGAGAAGGGCTTGGATCATGTGTGCATAAGAGAGGGTCTTCTCCACTTTCTTCATCATAGTCTTCCTCATTAGCAACCGCGGCTTGCACTAGGGCTTCATATTCACCTTCACTTAGCGTCTCTATATCACCATTCTCCATAGTGATCATGACCTTGGTGTTCTTGCACTCAAAGGACTTGTGGCCTTGGGTGCCACACTTGAAGCAAGTGACATTGGAGGGTCCCGTAGAGGCCTTAGAGGAGGCGGTGGAGGATACCGTTTGCTTCATGCGACTTTGTATGGAAGGTTGCTTGGAAGGTGTAGAGGATGCGGATGGCTTGACACTTGTTGTAGGAGTTGATGTAGCAAGCTTGGAGGCGAAGTATTGCTTGGACTTGGAGTACTTGATGTCCTCATTCACTTGACGCTCGGCCTTGGAAGCTTGGTGAACCAACTCAACCATGTTGGAGTATGGTTGGAACTCCACAATCTTCTTGATGGGGTAGTTGAGGCCATTGAAGAACCTAGCGATGGTTTGGTTCTCGGACTCTTGGATGTTTGCTCTCATCATGGTTAACTCCATCTCCTTGAAGAATTCCTCAACGGTCTTGGTGCCTTGCTTCAACTTTTGTAGCTTGTTGAAGAGATCGGTCTTGTAGTGTGTAGGGACAAAGCGGGCTTGCATCTCCTCCTTCATGTCTTCCCACGTATCAATTGGAGGATCACCCTTTTCTTCCCTAAGAGTGACAACTTGTTCCCACAAAGTGTTGGCATAATCTTCAAACTCGAGGGAGGCCATGGCTACTTTCTTGGCACCGGAGTAGTTATGGATGCGGAAGATCTTGTCAACCTTGAGTGCCCATGAGAGGTAGGCCTCGGCATCGTCTTCACCCTTGAATTTGGGCATGTTGAACTTGAGTTTTCCATACATATTCTCTTCATCTTCCATGTTTCTTCGGCGAGGACGGATGCCTTCATCTCTTGCGACTTGAGGTGGTGGAGGAGGTCTTCCACGACCAACCATAGCATTGGGTTGGCGTTGGAGGTGAACACTAGCTTCACTTGGCTCATGGTGAGGATGTTGTTGCGGGTCTTGGCGAGGTTGTTGGCGTTGCCCAATTATGGCCCTCTCATCTTGATCATGTTGTGGTTGCCCTCGGCCCCTTTGGTCATGGCGAGGATGATTCCGGAGATCACGCCTTGGTTGCTCTTGACGACCTTGGGCGGGAGCATCACCATGTGGCGCCATGTTGTGGTGGACGTTGTCTTGGGGATGGTCGTCATACCCATGGTGGGCATGGCGAGCCGCTTGATGACGATCTTGGTGAGGAGCTTGTTCTTGTGGAGGTCGTTCATGAGGACGAGCATGGCGATGGAATTCACCTCTCCTTGAGTTAGAGCGAGAGTCTTCTTGGCGAGCATGTGGTCGATGAGGACGAGGATGGTCTTCATGCCTTGAGGAGGAGCTTGATGACGAACGATGGCCATGAGAATAGTAATCTTGTGACGAGCTTGATGATGAAGAAGTAGAGCGGTGTCGGCGATGACGACCCAAGTTGGTGATGGCGCGCTCGAGGTTGTCCATGCGTCGCTCCATGTTCGCATCATTGGCCGCCATTTGGCCATTCAAGTTGTCCGTAGCTTCACGGAGGAGAGCCAAATCTTGGTTCACCGTGGAGAAGTTGTGAGCCACTTCTTCATATTGTTCATCGATGCGAGTCTCGAAGAGTGATAGTTGCTCCTTGAACTCTTGGCGTTGAATCCATAGGTTGTGTTGAGTCGCCAACCTCTCGGTGCTCCGAAGGACTTCTCCATCCCTTGTTTCATCTCCACTCCTATCCATGATGGAAGAACAAGAACTATGTTGTATGTGTTAGTGGAAGGAGACTACCTCGCACTCTTACCAAGGTAAGATAGTATTGAGGCAATCAACCAAGCCGAAAGTAAGATCAAGTGTATCGGGGACACACGCGAAACCACACGCAAAAGCTAGCAAATATGGTGTTAGGCGAGTGTTGTGGAAAGCCAAAAGACAAATCCAAGATCAAGTATGTTGTTAAAAGTGGATGAGGTCCAAAAATCCAAATGTCAAAGTGCGATCACTATAAACACGGAAAAATGTGGAACTCACACACGAGATAAGCGGGGTTAGTGCAACCAAGGAACGAGCGGAAAAGTGTATGTATAATTGCTCGGTGTCACACTAACACAAGGAGAGGCAAAGCTTTGGTTGCAAAGGAAGAGACAACAAGATTCACACGCGGCCTCTCTTCTCCGATCTCTCTTTGCTTAAAAGCTTTTTCTCTCTTGTATATGTTGGCACTTGCACTCGTTTTTATCTTTGGTGGCTTTTGTGGACACTTTGGTATGTATGGGGCGTATGGATGTATGGTGCTATTCGCACTCTTTTTGTGTTTTTGGGGCTTTTTGACGCACTATGTTAGCGTTAGCCTCGCTTTTGCTATCTTGCCACACGAGTGTTTGCTTGGGTGCCTTACTCAACGCGACACACACACCTCACAATGCGGGGCCACGTGCAATGTCTCGCAACACTAGACAAGCAATGCTCGATAGGGTAGATCGCAAAAGGAAGAGGGGTTACAAGGGTAAACCTGCAAGTTATACCTGCGATGGTGGTGGTGGTGGTGGTGGTGGTGGTGGTGGTGGTGGAGATCGCCGGATGTCGAGGTCGAAGGAGGCGCTGCGTCACCCGGTCGGAGGCCCGGTTGGACCGGATCCTGGACCGGCTCGGCCGGTTGTGCGGCCGGTTGACCGGGGTCTGGGCCGGACTGCTCGGGATTGCACTTTCTCTCTCCTGTTCTTCACGAAAACCAAGCCAAATCGACCAAATCGAAGGGAAACGATGGAATTGGAGGCTAAAAGTTGGGGAAATAGTAGATCAAGCACAACAACACCAGATCCACGGACCAAAACCACTCAAAACTCAACCAAATCACAGATCGGTCAAAAGGCACTTTAGGGCTATTTTTTGGAAAATTTTCTAGAAACGAAATCGGGTGGGTGGAGGGTCAAATCCGCGGGAACCAAAGGCTGCTGATACCATATGATGTGGTCTAAGACCCCGTGTGTGGCCCGATCTTGCGGATTGACTTCGAAACCAAGCGGATGAGATGGGAAAACGCGAGGGGATTAAGAACACGATGAACTCCGAGACTCACGCACGCACACCAACCCGATACACCCGATGCTTACCTCCGTGGCTCGATGGACCACGCCAATAGAATCTCCGTGGAAGAGGCACAAGGCAGAATTCCCGGAGAGAGATTGGGATTGGAGAGGATGAACTTGGGGAGGGAGAGAGAGTAGCAAGTACTAGAATCTCACTCCACAAATTCAAAGTCAACAACCAAGGTGCCTTGATTACAGAGGGATGATACCCAAGGGAGACTAAGCTCAAAGGTAGGTTTGAGTTCTAAACAAGTCTAAAGAGTAAAGGAGGGGTCTCAGCTACTTAAATAGGCAAGCACAGCCAGCAAGGGCGAACAGGTACGCGAATGGATAAGTCAAAGCAGTTTGGTGGGGTATTCCCGTCGGATCCGGTTAAGCGTCCGGTCGAACGGCCTGGGACCGGGCTGTCCGTCAGGGTCCTGGTCTCGACGGGCTCGTGGACCGGGCCATCCGGCCATGGGTCCGGTCGACCGGTCGCCAACCGGGCTTCTGCGAAGAATCCGGTCCTGGGTCCGGTCGTCGTCCGGTACGAGGGAGCTGGTCCGGTTTGCGCCCGGTTGACCGGGCCTGTGACCGGGGCGTCCGGTCGTGGGGCCGGTCTGACCGGGCCTGTGACCGGCCAGCGTCCTTTTCTTCCTTGGCGCTCTTCGGGCGACGTCGGCTTCGGCTCCATGTTCATCTCCAGGTTCTGCTGCTCCTCTCCTTCCCTTGACCATGACGTCTCATCCTTTCCGGGGCCTTGGTGCTCCATGTACCTAATCACACAAAGTGTCTCGGCATGAGGTAGCATTCCATCCAATGGGGTATCTAGGTCGAGGGTAGTGAGGAGCGAGTTCACCTTGTCATGTATTGCTTTGGCTCGAGCACGAGTCATGGGTCCACTTGGGGGACTTGTTGGTCTTGGTGAGGAGGTGACCGAAGGCCACCCCGCATCAAAATCCAAGTTAACTCATTTACGTGTTAAACTTGTCTATATCTTGGTCAAACCTAGGATTTGACCAAGATTCAAATGGGCAGAAAAATAAAAACAGAAAAATGAAAAACCAAATCACATAGTCTTCTTATGTCATATAGTAAGCATTAAAGTTGATAAACAAGGTCTAGACATATTAAACCAGACAAATCATGTATCTATACCCCTAACCCCTAAACTCTGTCTTAAGAAGTCAAGCATGTGAAGAGAAGTGGTTTTGGGTTTCAAACATGGAAATTTCAAAAAACTCCCAAAAACTACATTTTAGAGTGACTAAGAAGGATACATGCTCCCCTTTTCATATTCATGTTTTAAGCTTGTTTAAATTATCTTGGTCAAACCTAGGATTTGTCAAGATTCAAATGGGCATCAAAATTGAAAAAAAAAGTCAGAAAAAAGAAAACCAAAGCAAATAGTTTTCTTATGTCATATAGTAAGCATTAAAGTTGATAAACAAGGTCTAGAAATATTCAAACTAGACAAATCATGTATCTATACCCCCTAACCCCTGAACTCTGTCTTATGAAGTCAAGCATATGAAGAGAAGTGGTTTTGGGTTTCAAACGTGGAAATTTGAAAAACCTCCCAAAAACTTCATTTTAGAGTGACAAAGAAGGATACATGCTTCCCTTTTCATATTCATGTTTTAAGCTTGTTTAAATTATCTCGGTCAAACCTAGGATTTGACAAGATTCAAATGGGCATCAAAATTGAAAAAAATCAGGAAAAAGAAAAACCAAAGCAAATAGTTTTCTTATGTCATATAGTAAGCCAATTAAGTTGATAAACAAGGTCTCTAGACATATTCAAACTAGACAAATCGTGTATCTATACCCCCTAACCCCTAAACTCCGTCTTATGAAGTCAAGCATATGAAGAGAAGTGGTTTTGCTCCCAAAAGCTTCATTTTAGAGTGACTAAGAAGGATCCATGCTTACCTTTGCATTTTCATATTTTAATCTTGTTAAATCATTATCAAGCCTAGGATTTGACCAAGATACAAATGGGTGGGCACAAAATTCAAAAAAATCAGAATAATGAAAAACAAAAGCACGTAGTCTTCTTATGTCATATCGTATGCGTTCAAGTTAAACGAGGTCTAGGTATATCCAAACCAGACAAATCATGTATCTACCCCATGTTGATCTTATGAAGTCTAGCATGAAGAGAAGTCGTTTTGGGTTTCAAACATGGAAATTTCAAGAACATCCCAAAAGCTTCATTTTAGAGTGACTAAGAAGGATACATGCTTCCCTTTTCATTTTCATGTTTAAACTTGTTTAAATCTTGGTCAAACCTAGGATTTGACCAAGATTCAAATATATGAGCATAAAATTCAAAAAAAAAAACCAAGGCACGTAGTCTTCTTATGTCATATAGTAAGCAATCAATTAAGTTGATAAACAAGGTCTCTAGACATATTCAAACCAGGAAATCATGTATCTACACCCCCTAACGTACCCTAGCTAAACTCTGTCTCTTATGAAGTCAAGCATGCATGAAGAGAAGTGGTTTTTGGTTTCAAACGTTTAAGCCAAAAGGTAAGCATGGATCCTCCTTAGTCACTGTAAAATGAAGCTTTTGGGAGGTTTGTGAAATTTCCATGTTTGAAACCCAAAACCACTTAAGACAGAGTTTATGGTTAGGTGTGTAGATACATGATTTTTCTTGTTTGAATATGTCTAGACCTTGTTTATCAACTTGAATTTTTTACTATATGATATAAGAAGGCTATATATATGTGCTTTGGTTTTTCATTTTTTGATTTCTTTTGAATTTTTATGCCTATTTAAATCTTGGTCAAATCCTAGGTTTAAACAAGTTTAAAACATGAAAATGAAACGGTAAGCATGAATCCTTCCTTACTCACTCTAAAATGAAGGTACTTGAAAATTTTATGTTTGAAACCCAAAACCCTAGTTCTCTTCATATGTTTGACTTCATAAGACAGAGTTTAGGGTTAGGGGTAGATATGATACATGATATTTCTGCTTTGAATATGTCTAGACCTTGTTTATCAACTTGAATGCTTACTATATGACATAAGAAGGCTATATATATATATGTGCTTTGGTTTTTCATTTTTTTTTGAATTTTTCTGAATTTTTACTCCCATTTGAATCTTGGTCAAATCCTAGGTTTGACCAAGGTTAAAACAAGTTGAAAACATGGCAATGAAAAGGTAAGCATATGGATCATTCTTAGTCTCTCTAAAATGAAGCTTTTGGGAGGTTTTTGAAGTTTCCATGTTTGAAACCCAAAATCACTTCTCTTCATATGCTTGGCTTCATAAGACAAAGATTAGGGTTTAGGGGTAGATATATACATGTTTTGGGAGGTTTTTGAAATTTCCATGTTTGAAACCCAAATCCACTTCTCTTCATCCTTGACGTCTTCATAAGACAAAAGTATAGGGTTATATATATATGCATGGGTAGATACATGCTTTTTTCTGGTTTGAATATGTATAGACCTTGTTTAAAATTATCAACTTAATTGAATGCTTACTATATATATGACATATATAAGAAGGCTATATATGTGTTTTGTTTTTTCATTTTTTCCTGATTTTTTTGCCCATTTGAATCTTGGTCAAATCCTAGGTTTGATCAAGATTTAAACAAGCTGTTTAAAAATGAAAATGAAAAGGTAAGCCTGGATCCTTCTTAATTAGGGCTCCTTTGATTTAAAGGATAGGAAAAGTATAGGAATAGGAAAGGCATAGGATTGGAATGACACATGTCTACTTGAATCCTATAGAAAGATGAAGTGTGTTTGATTGTAGCAAAGGAATTTTTTCATGAGGTATGAGCCAATGTTTTTTCCTATAGGAATTACGCTACAAGATTCCTATAGGAATTTTTCCTATAGGATATGTTTCTATGAATCAAACAACATGTATAGGAAATTTTCCCATAGGAACCAAATCCTACACAATTCCTATGCAAATCCTATGAATCAAAGGAGCCCTTAGTCACTGTAAAATGAAGCTTTTGGGAGGTTTGTGAAATTTCCATGTTTGAAACCCAAAAGCACTTCTCTTCATGCTTGACTTCATAAGACAGAGTTTAGGGTTAGGGGGTGTAGATATGACATGATTTGTCTGGTTTGAATATGTACAAATCTTATTTATCAACTTTTGAATGCATGCTACTCTCTCAAAGAAAAACTTTTGAATGCTTACTATATGACATAAGAAGACTATATGCTTTTAAAATTCAAACATATGGTAAGCATTCTTATGTCATATCGTAAGCATTCAAGTTGATAAAGAAGCAAGGTTTGGACATATATATATTCAAACCAGACAAATCATGTATCTACCCCCTAACCCCTAATTAAATTGTCTTATGAAGTCTAGCATGAAGAGAAGTGGTTTTGGGTTTCAGACATGGAAATTTCAAAAACCTCCAAAAAACTTCATTTTAGAGTGACTAATTAAGAAGGATATACAAGCTTCCCTTTTCATTTTCATGTTTTAAACTTGTTTCAATCTTGGTCAAACCTCTAGGATTTGACCAAAAGATTCAAATGGGCATGGAAATTCATAAAAAACCAAAAGAATGAAAAAACAAAGGACATAACATTCTTATGTCATATATATATAGTAAGCATTCAAGTTGATAAACAAGGCCTAGACATATTCAACCCAGAAAATCATGTATATATCTACCCCTAACCCTAAACTCTGTCTTGTGAAGTCAAGCATGCATGAAGAGAAGTGGTTTTGGTTTCAAACATGGAAATTTCGAAAAAACCTCCGAAGAGCTACATTTTGGAGTGACGAAGAAGGATATATAGATGCTTAATTTTTCATATTCATGATTTAAACTTGTTTAAACCATGTTCAAACCTAGGATTGGACCAAGATTCAAATGGGCATAAAATTTTAAAAAAATCAAAAAATAAAAAACAAGGCACATAGTATTCTTATGTCATATAGTAAGCATTCAATTAAGTTGATAAACAAGGTCTAGACATATTCAAACCAGGAAAATCATGCATCTACCCCCTAACCCTAGCTAAACTCTGTCTTATGAAGTCAAGCATGGATGAAGAGAAGTGGTTTTTGGTTTCAAACGTTTAAGCCAAAAGCCCCTTTTCAAATATTTCAAACTTATTCAAATTTGGTTCAAATATGAAAAACATACAAGTTATAGCACACATAGTGCATACATTTTCACACATACTGCACTAGATGCTAACCCTATAGTTTGAGGCCATTTGGGTGACCTAGGTCGAAAAAATTCTTGGATTAGAATCGTGTTGTTCGAACCCCGTAGTTGGATTTTTTTGAACCCTTGATCTGTAGAACTGGGCAAAACCCTAGTTTAACCTATTTAATTACAGATTCGTATATCGATTTTTCTACGAGTACTACCTTTTTATTATTACTATGCAGCACATGGGTGTTTGCCCGTCGAGTGAAACTCGGAGGAAGAGGGATCACTCGGAAGGAGAGAAGAAGGGAGAGAATTATGGTGTCTCCCCTTTTTCGGGTGATGATGTTGACTTTTGTGCAGGGTTTGTCAGTGAGCAGGAGGTGCGAGCGAGCGAGCGAGCGAGCGAGTCGAGCGAGGCCGAGAATGAGAGAGATTTGTTTTTTTTTTGTGAGAGGGACAACCGAAGGATCTAGAAGGACCCACAGACTTCCAAAACGCATTCTGATGCGTCTTCTCTTGACAAAGAAGATGGCTGGGAGTTTGCGTACCTATTGCACGTGACTTGTGCTCACTGAAGTGTGGGACCTCAAGCGTGGGCACCACACGTAAGTGACGGACCTGTTGGTGTAAAAACTCGGTTGATTATAATAGTGCATTAGAACAAAGTTTCCTATGGATTCAAGGGTAGGAAATCCAAGTTAACTCATTTACGTGTTAAACTTGTCTATATCTTGGTCAAACCTAGGATTTGACCAAGATTCAAATGGGCAAAAAAATAAAAACAGAAAAATGAAAAACCAAATCACATAGTCTTCTTATGTCATATAGTAAGCATTAAAGTTGATAAACAAGGTCTAGACATATTAAACCAGACAAATCATGTATCTATACCCCTAACCCCTAAACTCTGTCTTATGAAGTCAAGCATGTGAAGAGAAGTGGTTTTGGGTTTCAAACATGGAAATTTCAAAAAACTCCCAAAAACTACATTTTAGAGTGACTAAGAAGGATACATGCTCCTCTTTTCATATTCATGTTTTAAGCTTGTTTAAATTATCTTGGTCAAACCTAGGATTTGACAAGATTCAAATGGGCATCAAAATTGAAAAAAAGTCAGAAAAAAGAAAACCAAAGCAAATAGTTTTCTTATGTCATATAGTAAGCATTAAAGTTGATAAACAAGGTCTAGACATATTCAAACTAGACAAATCATGTATCTATACCCCCTAACCCCTGCCCTCTGTCTTATGAAGTCAAGCATATGAAGAGAAGTGGTTTTGGGTTTCAAACGTGGAAATTTGAAAAACCTCCCAAAAACTTCATTTTAGAGTGACAAAGAAGGATACATGCTTCCCTTTTCATTTTCATGTTTTAAGCTTGTTTAAATTATCTCGGTCAAACCTAGGATTTGACAAGATTCAAATGGGCATCAAAATTGAAAAAAATCAGGAAAAAGAAAAACCAAAGCAAATAGTTTTCTTATGTCATATAGTAAGCCAATTAAGTTGATAAACAAGGTCTAGACATATTCAAACTAGACAAATCATGTATCTATACCCCCTAACCCCTAAACTCCGTCTTATGAAGTCACGCATATGAAGAGAAGTGGTTTTGCTCCCAAAAGCTTCATTTTAGAGTGACTAAGAAGGATCCATGCTTACCTTTGCATTTTCATATTTTAATCTTGTTTAAATCATTATCAGACCTAGGATTTGATCAAGATACAAATGGGTGGGCACAAAATTCAAAAAAAAACAGAATAATGAAAAACAAAAGCACGTAGTCTTCTTATGTCATATCGTATGCATTCAAGTTAAACGAGGTCTAGGTATATCCAAACCAGAAAAATCATGTATCTACCCCCTGTTGATCTTATGAAGTCTAGCATGAAGAGAAGTCGTTTTGGGTTTCAAACATGGAAATTTCAAGAACATCCCAAAAGCTTCATTTTAGAGTGACTAAGAAGGATACATGCTTCCCTTTTCATTTTCATGTTTTAAACTTGTTTAAATCTTGGTCAAACCTAAGATTTGACCAAGATTCAAATTTTAGCATAAAATTCAAAAAAAAAATGAAAACCAAGGCACGTAGTCTTCTTATGTCATATAGTAAGCAATCAATTAAGTTGATAAACAAGGTCTAGACATATTCAAACCAGGAAAATCATGTATCTACCCCCTAACCCTAGCTAAACTCTGTGTTATGAAGTCAAGCATGCATGAAGAGAAGTGGTTTTTGGTTTCAAACGTTTAAGCCAAAAGGTAAGCATGGATCCTCCTCAGTCACTGTAAAATGAAGCTTTTAGGAGGTTTGTGAAATTTCCATGTTTGAAACTCAAAACCACTTAAGACAGAGTTTATGGTTAGGTGTAGATACATGATTTTTCTTTTTTGAATATGTCTAGACCTTGTTTATCAACTTGAATTTTTTACTATATGATATAAGAAGGCTATATATGTGCTTTGGTTTTTCATTTTTTGATTTCTTTCGAATTTTTTATGCCTATTTAAATCTTGGTCAAATCCTAGGTTTAAACAAGTTTAAAACATGAAAATGAAACGGTAAGCATGAATCCTTCCTTACTCACTCTAAAATGAAGGTACTTGAAAATTTTATGTTTGAAACCCAAAACCCCAGTTCTCTTCATATGTTTGACTTCATAAGACAGAGTTTAGGGTTAGGGGTAGATATGATACATGATATTTCTGCTTTGAATATGTCTAGACCTTGTTTATCAACTTGAATGCTTACTATATGACATAAGAAGTGATGTGGTCTGAGACCCCGATTGTGGCCCGATCTCGCGAATGACCCAAGGAATCAAGGGGAAAGAGGGGGAGAGGCGGAAGAACACGAAGAACACTAAGAACACACGAAGATCCACGCACACCAACCCGATACAATCGATGCTTACCCTCACGGCTCGATGGACCGTGCCAATAGAATCCGCCCGGAAGAGACTCGAGGTAGAATTCCGAGAGGAGAGACCGGTGGGAAGGACGAATCAAGGAGTGGGAGAGAGAGTGTAAAACACTAGAATCTCACACTACCAAATCCATACATCCACAAGGGTTGCCTTGATTAGAGAGGGATGATACCCAAGGGAGACTAAGCTCAAAGTTAGGTTTGAGTTCTAAACAAGTCTGAAAAGTAAAGGAGGGGTCCCAGCTACTTAAATAGGCAAGCACAGCCAGCAAGGGCGAACAGGTACGCGAATGGATAAGTCAAGGCAGTTTGGTGGGGTATTCCCGTCGGATCCGGTTGGGCGTCCGGTCAGACCGGGCTCGTGGACCGGCTGTCCGGTCGGGTCCGGTCTGATCGGCTCGTGACCGGGCTGTCCGGTCATGGGTCCGGTCGACCGGCCGCCAACCGGGATCCTGCGAAGAGTCCGGTCCTGGGTCCGGTCGTTGTCCGGTACGAGGGAGTTGGCCCGGTTTGCGCCCGGTTGACCGGGCCTGTGGCCGGGGCGTCCGGTCGTGGGTCCGGTCCGACCGGGTCCTGGACCGGCCAGCGTCCTTTTCTTCCTTGGCGATCTTCGGGCGACGGTAGCTTCGGCTTCATGTGCATCTCCAGGTTCTGCTGCTCCTCTCCTTCCCTTGACCATGACGTCTCATTCTCTCCGGGGTCTTGGTGCTCCATGTACCTAATCACACAAAGTGTTTCGGCATGAGGTAGCATTCCATCCAATGGGGAGTCGAGGTCGAGGGTAGTGAGGAGCGAGTTCACCTTGTCATGTATTGCTTTGGCTCTAGCCCGTGTCATGGGTCCACTTAGGGGACTTGTTGGCCTTGATGTAGTGTCGTTGGCGAGCGGGGCTACATCATCTCCCCCCCCCCTTGGGAGAGAGTCGTCCTCGACTCTTGTTCCTCCTCATCTCCATGATGTGGGGAGAGGTCCGAGATGTTGAAAGTGTTGCTCACCAAGTACTTGGATGTCGGTATGTCGATGACGTAGGCGTTGTTGTTGATGCGCTTGAGTACCTTGAAAGGCCCATCTCCTCTTGGCTTGAGCTTGGAGTTGCGTTCTTGAGGGAACCTTTCTTTCCTTAGGTGAACCCAAACGAGGTCTCCTTCTTCAAACACTCGTTCTTTCTTCTTGGCGTTGAGGCGGTTAGCTTGGCGAAGGACATGGTCTTGTATGGTTGCTCTTGTTTCTTCATGTAGTTTCTTCATGGCGGTGGTGCGCTCGTTGAAGTCCATGTTGGTCCTTTGATGAAGAGGGAGTGGAAGGATGTCGAGTGCCGTTGGAGGTTCGAATCCGTAGACGACCATGAAGGGACTCCGTAATGTTGTGGAGTGCTTGGCTCGATTGTAGGCGAACTCCGCGTGGGGGAGGCAATCTTCCCATGACTTCAAGTTTTTCTTCACAAGTGTGCGAAGGAGTGTGGAGAGGCTTCGATTGACCACTTCGGTTTGTCCATCGGTTTGAGGGTGCGAAGACGATGAGAACAAGAGCTTGACTCCAAACTTTGCCATAAGCGACTTCCATAGATAACTCATGAACTTGACGTCTCGATCCGACACAATGCTTGCCGGTATCCCATGTAGGCGAACCACTTCCCTGAAAAACAATGAAGCAATGTGTGAAGCATCATCGCTCTTATGGCATGGTATAAAATGTGCCATTTTTTAGAACCTATCCACTACCACAAAGATTGAATCATGCCCATGCTTTGTTCTTGGTAAGCCTAACACAAAGTCCATGCTTATATCCGACCAAGGTGCATATGGAATGGGTAAAGGTATGTAAAGACCATGGGGGTTGGATGTTGACTTAGCTTGTAAGCACGTTGTGCAACGGTTGCAAAGGCGCTCCACGTCTCGCTTCATGCGTGGCCAATAGTAGTGTGTGGATAGCATCGAAAGAGTCTTGTCGCGTCCAAAATGACCCATGAGGCCACCTCCATGTGACTCTTGCAAAAGCAACTTACGAAGAGAAGACTCGGGTATGCAAACTTTGTTAGCTTTAAACAAGTAGCCATCATGCAAGTAGAAATCATCAAAACCTCGGTCAATGGAACACTTTTCAAAGATTGGTCCAAAGAAAGAATCGGATGGGTAAAGTTCTTTGATCTCCTCAAGACCCAAAATGTGAAACTCCAAGCGGGTGAGTAGGAGAGTAATCTTGCGGGAAAGTGCATCCGCAACCACATTTTCCTTGCCCTTTTTGTATTTGATTACATAAGGGAAGGACTCTATGAATTCAACCCACTTAGCATGCCTCTTGTTCAAATTGTGTTGACTTTTCAAATACTTCAAGGACTCATGATCCGAATGGATAACAAATTCTTTTGGCCAAAGGTAATGTTGCCAAACTTCAAGAACACGAACCAAAGCATAAAGCTCCTTGTCATATATAGGATAGTTGAGGCGTGCGCCATCCAACTTCTCGCTATAGTATGCCACGGGTTTTCCATTTTGCATGAGAACACCACCGATTCCAAGGCCACTCGCGTCACATTCTATCTCAAATGTTTTGGCAAAATCGGGAAGAGCAAGTAGTGGTGCCTCGGTGAGTCTCTTTTTCAATTCATCAAAAGCTTTTTGTTGTGCTTTGCCCCAAACGAACGGAACATTCTTTTTTGTAAGCTCGTTTAAAGGGCAAGCAATGGTGCTGAAATCTTTCACAAAACGGCGGTAAAATCCGGCAAGTCCATGGAAGCTTCTAACTTGACCAACATTTGTGGGAGTGGGCCAATTGTGGATGGCCTCAACTTTGGAAGAATCAACTTCAATCCCGTTGGCGGAAACCACAAAACCAAGAAAAACCAATTTGTTTTGAGCGAAATGGCATTTTGGAAGGTTGGCAAAGAGCTTCTCGTGGCGCAAGATGCATAAGACTTCTCTCACATGTTGAACATGGTCCTCGAGATTTTTGCTATAGATGAGGATATCATCAAAATAGACAACCACGCTCTTGCCAATGAGAGGTCGCAAAATGTGATTCATAAGACGCATGAAAGTGGAAGGAGCATTGGAGAGACCAAACGGCATGACGAGCCATTCATAGAGACCAAGCTTGGTCTTGAATGCCGTCTTCCATTCATCACCAATTGCCATGCGAATTTGGTGGTAGCCACTACGCAAATCAATCTTCGAGAAAATGGTGGCACCACTCAATTCATCAAGCATGTACCGCACCGCTTACCGCACCAACCACCAAATTCGCATGGCAATCGGTGATGAATGGAAGACGGCATTCAAGACCAAGCTTGGTCTCTATGAATGGCTCGTCATGCCATTTGGTCTTTCCAATGCTCCTTCCACTTTCATGCGTCTTATGAATCACATTTTGCGACCTCTCATTGGCAAGAGCGTGGTTGTCTATTTTGATGATATCCTCATCTATAGCAAAATCTCGAGGACCATGTTCAACATGTGAGAGAAGTCTTATGCATCTTGCGCCACGAGAAGCTCTTTGCCAACTTACCAAAATGCCATTTCGCTCAAAACAAATTGGTTTTTCTTGGTTTTGTGGTTTCCGCCAACGGGATTGAAGTTGATTCTTCCAAAGTTGAGGCCATCCACAATTGGCCCACTCCCACAAATGTTGGTCAAGTTCGAAGCTTCCATGGACTCGCCGGATTTTACCGCCGCTTTGTGAAAGATTTTAGCACCATCGCTTGCCCTTTAAACGAGCTTACAAAAAAGAATGTTCCGTTTGTTTGGGGCAAAGCACAACAAAAAGCTTTTGATGAATTGAAAAAGAGACTCACCGAGGCACCACTACTTGTTCTTCCCGATTTTGCTAAGACATTTGAGATAGAATGTGACGCGAGTGGCCTTGGAATAGGTGGTGTCCTCATGCAAAACGGAAAACCCGTGGCATATTATAGTGAGAAGTTGGACGGCGCACGCCTCAACTATCCTATTTATGACAAGGAACTTTACGCTTTGGTTCGTGTTCTTGAAGTTTGGCAACACTATCTTTGGCCAAGAGAGTTCATTATTCACTCCGACCATGAATCTTTGAAGTATTTGAAAAGTCAACACACTTTGAACAAAAGACATGCAAAATGGGTTGAGTTCATTGAGTCCTTTCCATATGTAATCAAATACAAGAAGGGCAAGGACAATGTCGTTGCGGATGCCCTTTCCCGCAAGCTCACCCTTTTACTCACTCGTTTGGATTTCCATGTGTTGGGTCTTGATGAAATCAAAGAACAATATGCCTCCGATACCTTCTTTGGCCCAATTTTTGCGAAGTGTTCCATTGAAAAGGGCATCGATGATTTCTATTTGCACCAAGGATTCTTGTTTAAGGGCAACAAACTTTGTGTTCCAATGTCCTCGCTTCGCCTTTTGCTCTTACAAGAATCGCATGGTGGTGGTCTCATGGGTCACTTTGGACGTGACAAGACACTCTCTATGCTCTCCACCCATTACTATTGGCCACGAATGAAGCGCGATGTGGAGCGCCTATGCAACCGTTGCACGACATGTTTACAAGCTAAGTCCACCTCCAACTCTTATGGTCTTTATACACCGTAGCCTACTCCTTATGCTCCTTTGTCCGATATAAGCATGGATTTTGTACTAGGATTACCTCGAACTAAATATGGTCATGATTCCATCTTTGTGGTAGTGGATAGATTCTCAAAAATGGCTCATTTTATACCATGTTCCCGAACGGATGATGCTTCACACATTGCCTCCTTGTTTTTTAGGGAAATTGTGAGACTCCACGGTGTACCAAGAAGCATTGTCTCCGACCGAGATGTCAAGTTCATGAGTTATCTTTGGAAGACACTAATGGCCAAGTTCAACGTCAAGCTTTTGTTCTCATCATCCTCGCACCCCCAAACCGATGGGCAAACCGAAGTGGTGAACCGAAGCCTCTCCACACTACTACGAGTCCTTGTCAAGAAGAATTTGAAAGCATGGGAAGATTGCATCCCACATGCGGAGTTTGCCTACAACCGCGCCAAGCACTCCACAACAATGAGAAGCCCATTCATGGTCGTCTACGGGTTTGAACCACCTACGGCGATCGACCTTCTTCCTCTTCCGCTACATGAGCAAGTGAACATGGACATCGACAAGCGAGCACAATACATGAAGAAACTCCATGAAGACACAAGGGCAACGATCGAGCAACAAGTTCTCCGTCAAGCCACAAGACTAAACTTGAAGAAAAAAGCACGGATCTTCAATGAAGGCGACCTAGTGTGGATACACCTTCGCAAGGACCGCTTCCCTCAAGAAAGAAACTCCAAGCTCAAGCCCCGAGGTGATGGTCCCTTCAAGGTCCTCAAGCGCATCAACGACAACGCCTACGTCGTCGACATACCAACATCCAAGTACTTGGTGAGCAACACGTTCAATGTATCCGACCTCTCACCATACCATGGAGATGAGGAGAACATCGAGTCGAGGACGACTCTTTCCCAAGGGGGGGGGGGAGATGATGCAGCCCCACCCAAGGTCGACACTACATCAAGACCGACAAGCCCTCCTCGTGGTCCAATGACACGAGCTCGAGCCCAAGCACTACGCCAAGAGGTGAATTCGCTCCTCTCTACCTATGACTTTGACACCCCCTTGGATGGCTTGCTACTTCATGCGAATACCCTATGTTCAATCAGGTACATCGACCAAGACACAAGCCATGGAGACCAAGACGTTGGAGAGAGAGCTGGAAACGATGAAGATGGAGCTACAGCGCCCAGGCCGGAACTTCCGCCCCCCAGGACCGGAACTTCCGGCCAGATTCCTCCAAGATGCCCCCAAGATGCCCTCCAGCGCGCAGGAAGAAGCATCGGACCGGAACTTCCGCCCCGAGAGACCGGAACTTCCGCCCGGTCGGAAGTTCCGCCCAAGTTCCGAAAGTCCGTCAAATCGCCCCTGGATGTTACTGCAAGGAAACAGGCTAATTTCGGAACTTGGCCGGAACTTGGCCGGAACTTCCGGCCCGGCCGGAACTTCCGGCCCCCAGGACCGGAACTTCCGCCCCTGACCGGAACTTCCGCCCAAGATGACCGGAACTTCCGCCACCGCGAACTTCAGCACAACAGCACTTTTCAGCATGTAACTTAACTCTTCGCCCCTACCTATAAATAGCCTAGTTGGCTCAGATCTGAGATTAGACTTGATTTTGAAAGAAAACCTGAGCTTAGCTCACCCTTGTGGGAACCTTACCTAGATCTATGATCTTGTATCGCCACCCGGGCTCCTATCGACTCGTGAAGATCTCTTTGGTGACTTCTACCGTTTGTTTGATCTTTTGCTTGCACTTCTACCTATTTGGTCTTTTGCTTGCACTTCCATCAAACCTTCCGGTCTTTTCACCCTTCTAGATCTCCCGAGCTTCGATTAGTCGATCTCTTTGCGGGACTTCTACCGAAGGTCTTTTCCTGCAATCTCTATCGAGTTGGTGTTTCGAGCCAACGAGGGAAAACTCGAATTGTATCTGTGTGTGTGTATCCCCGCGTTTCCCCCACGTGTTCATCGCGTTCATCCACCTACCCCCACGAATCCCTTCAAATCCGTGAAGATCGGGCACATCCCTGGGCTTAGCCTATATCAGGTTTGGTAGGGGAGCGCCGGGTATGAGGTCGATGCGATGCTCGATGCCCCGAAGCGGTGGTAGTCCATGGGGTAGCTCGTCGGGGAAGACGTCTTGGAACTCCTTCAAAAGAGACAACAAAGACGAAGGAATGTTGGTTAAGTCATTAGTCTCCGACGAGAGGCCCTTGCAAATGAGCACGAAGTGTATGGTGGTGGATGGGTTGTCTTTCACTTCTCTCCACTCGCTTTTGGTGGTTAGGAGGACACTCTTTCTCTCACTCATATGTGGGTGGTGGCGCTCACTCTCTTTTTGGTGGGTAGCTCCCTCTCCTCTCAACTCACTATGGTGGATGTGGTGTTGTGCCCTCGCTAAAGCCTTCGCATTGTCGGCGATGATTTGGCTAGGAGTCATTGGGCGAAGCTCGAACTTCTTGTCCTTGACCTTGAAGGTGTATGCATTGGAGAAACCATCATGTATGGCCTTCTTGTCAAATTGCCATGGGCGGCCAAGCAACATGTGGCACACGGTCATAGGCACCACATCACACTCGACGGTGTCTTCATAGGGTCCTATCTTGAAGTTGACGGTGACGGTGTGTTGAATCTTGACATTGCCCTTGTCACTCAACCATTGGACATGGTATGGATGAGGATGCTTGCGAAGCGTGAGGTTGAGCTTCTCACATAGCTCGGTGCTTGCCAAGTTGTGGCAACTCCCACCATCGATGATGACCTTGATAGACTTGCCACCAATGCCGGCACGCGTTTGGAAGATGTTGCATCTTTGGTCTTCCATAGCTTGGGGTTGAGTGGTGAGCACTCGAGTGACCACAAGAGAAGGGCTTGGATCATGTGTGCATAAGAGGGGGTCTTCTCCACTTTCTTCATCATACTCTTCCTCATTAGCAACGGCGGCTTGCACTAGGGCTTCATATTCACCTTCACTTAGAGTTTCTATGTCACCATTCTCCATAGTGATCATGACCTTGGTGTTCTTGCACTCAAAGGACTTGTGGCCTTGGGTGCCACACTTGAAGCAAGTGACATTGGTGGGTCCCGTAGAGGCCTTAGAGGAGGCGGTGGAGGATACCGTTTGCTTCATGCGACTTTGTATGGAAGGTTGCTTGGAAGGTGTAGAGGATGCGGTTGGCTTGACACTTGTTGTAGGAGTTGATGTGGCAAGCTTGGAGGCGAAGTATTGCTTGGACTTCGAGTACTTGATGTCCTCATTCACTTGACGCTCGGCCTTGGAAGCTTGGTGAACCAACTCAACCATGTTGGAGTATTGTTGGAACTCCACAATCCTCTTGATGGGGTAGTTGAGGCCATTGAAGAACCTAGCGATGGTTTGGTTCTCGGACTCTTGGATGTTTGCTCGCATCATGGTTAACTCCATCTCCTTGAAGAATTCCTCAACGGTCTTGGTGCCTTGCTTCAACTTTTGTAGCTTGTTGAAGAGAACGGTCTTGTAGTGTTTAGGAACAAAGCGAGCTTCCATCTCCTCCTTCATGTCTTCCCAAGTATCAATAGGAGGATCACCCTTTTCTTCCCAAAGAGTGACAACTTGTTCCCACCAAGTGTTGGCATAATCTTCAAACTCGAGGGAGGCCATGGCTACTTTCTTGGCACCGGAGTAGTTGTGTATGCGGAAGATCTTGTCAACCTTGAGTGCCCATGAGAGGTAGGCCTCGGCATCGTCTTCACCCTTGAACTTGGGCATGTTGAACTTGAGCTTTCCATACATATTCTCTTCATCTTCCATGTTCCTTCGGCGAGGACGGATGCCTTCATCTCTTGCGACTTGAGGTGGTAGAGGAGGTCTTCCACGACCAACCATAGCATTGGGTTGGCGTTGGAGGTGAACACTAGCTTCACTTGGCTCATGTTGAGGATGTTGTTGCGGGTCGTGGCGAGGTTGTTGGCGTTGCCCAATTATGGCCCTCTCATCTTGATCATGTTGTGGTTGCCCTCGGCCCCTTTGGTCATGGCGAGGATGGTTCCGGAGGTCACGCCTTGGTGGATCATGATGACCTTGGTCTTGAGCATCCACATGGGCTTGACGATGAGGTGCCGGGTCCATGTTGTGGAGGACGTTGTCTTGGGGTTGGTCGTCATGCCCATGGTGGGCATGGCGAGCCGCTTGATGACGATCTTGGTGAAGAGCTTGTTCTTGTTGCGGACGTTCATGAGGACGAGCATGGCGATGGAACTCTCCGCGCCTTGAGTTGGAGCGAGAATCATCATGACGAGCGTGCGGTCGACGAGAGCGATGATGATCTCCATGCCTTGAGTCGGAGCTTGAGGACGAATGGTGATCATGGGAGTAGTCATCATGTGAGGTAGTCGATGACGATGAGGAAGTAGAGCGATGTCGATGTCGGCGTCCCAAGTTGTTGATGGCGCGCTCGAGGCTATCCATGCGCCGCTCCATGTTTGCATCATTGGCCGTCACTTGGTCATGCAAGTTGTCCGTAGCTTCACGAAGAAGATTCATATCTTGGTTCACTTGGCCGAAGTTGTGAGCCACTTCTTCATATTGTTGGTCGATGCGTGTCTCGAAGAGTGATAGTTGTTCCTTGAACTATTGGCGTTGAGTCCATAGGTTGTGTTGAGTAGCCAACCTCTCGGTGTTCCGGAGGACTTCTCCATCCCTTGTTTCATCTCCGTTCCTATCCATGATCACAAGACAAGAACTATGTTGTGGATGTTAGTGGAAGGAGACTACCTCTCACTCTTACCGTGGCAAGATAGTATTGAGGCAATCAACCAAGCCGAAAGTAAGACCAATTGTATCGGGACACACACAAGGCACACGCAAAAGCTAGCAAATATGGTGTTAGGAGTGGATGGTGGAAAGCCAAAAGACGAAATCCAAAATCGAGTATGTTGTTAAGAGTGGGTAAGGTCCAAAAATCCAAGTGTCAAAGTGGTGATCACTATAAACACGGAAAAATGTGGAACTCACACACGGGATGAGCGGGGTTAGTGCAACCAAGGAACGAGCGGAAAAAGGAAAAACCCAACACGAGGGTGCTCAATGTCACACTAACGCAAGAAGAGATCGAAGCTAGGTTGCATAGAGTAGAAACACCAAGATTCGCACGAGGTCTCTCTTCTCTATCTCTCTTGCTTGCTTAAAAGCTTTTCACTCTTTTTGTATCGGTGGCACTTTGCACTTTGCACTTTGTTTTTTTTTTCACTAGCACACTATGCTCTTACTCTTTTGCTGGCCACTCACGAGCTCTACTTACGAGCTTTACTCACACAACGCACACCCTCACGGTCGGGACCTCGTGCGATGTTTCGCAACACTCGGAAGCTTCGCTCGTGGGATAGATCGCAAAAGAAGAGGGCTACAAGGGTTACTGCAAGTTATACCTGCGATGGTGGAGATGATGGTGGTGGTGGTCAGCGGTGGTGTTAGTCGATGTCGAAGACGAGGAGCCCGGTCGGTGGTCCGGTCGGACCGGGTGTGGCGCCGGCTGCTCCGGTCGGTGGGCCGGTTGACCGGGTTCTGGACCGGCTGCTCCGGTTTGCGGCCGGTTGACCGGGTTCTGCGCCGGACGGTCCGGTCTGGGGGCCGGTTGACCGGGTGCGAAACCGGGTTCGTCGATCTGGAGCTTTCTCTCTCCTGTTCTTCCCCAAACCAAAACCAAATCGGCCAAAACGAATGGAAACGATGGAATTGGAGGCTAAAAGTTGGGGAAATAGTAGATCAAGCACAACAACACCAGATCCACGGAGCAAAACCACTCAAAACTCAACCAAATCACAGATCCGTCCAAAGGCAATTTAGGGCTATTTTTTTTGGAAAATTTTCTAGAAACGAAATTGGGTGGGTGGAGGGTCAAATCCGCGGAAACCAAAGGCTGCTGATACCATATGATGTGGTCTGAGACCCCGATTGTGGCCCGATCTCGCGAATGACCCAAGGAATCAAGGGGAAAGAGGGGGAGAGGCGGAAGAACACGAAGAACACTAAGAACACACGAAGATCCACGCACACCAACCCGATACAATCGATGCTTACCCTCACGGCTCGATGGACCGTGCCAATAGAATCCGCCCGGAAGAGACTCGAGGTAGAATTCCGAGAGGAGAGACCGGTGGGAAGGACGAATCAAGGAGTGGGAGAGAGAGTGTAAAACACTAGAATCTCACACTACCAAATCCATACATCCACAAGGGTTGCCTTGATTACAGAGGGATGATACCCAAGGGAGACTAAGCTCAAAGTTAGGTTTGAGTTCTAAACAAGTCTGAAAAGTAAAGGAGGGGTCCCAGCTACTTAAATAGGCAAGCACAGCCAAGAAGGGCGACAGTGCACGCGAATGGATAAGTCAAGGCAGTTTGGTGGGGTATTCCGTCGGATCCGGTTGGGCGTCCGGTCGAGCCGGGCTCGTGACCGGGCTGTCCGGTCAGGGGTCCGGCTCGACCGGGCTGTGGACCGGCTGTCCGGTCATGGGTCCGGTCGACCGGCCGCCAACCGGGATCCTGCGAAGAGTCCGGTCCTGGGTCCGGTCGTCGTCCGGTACGAGGGAGTTGGCCCGGTTTGCGCCCGGTTGACCGGGCCTGTGGCCTGGGCGTCCGGTCGTGGGTCCGGTCCGACCGGGTCCTGGACCGGCCAGCGTCCTTTTCTTCCTTGGCGATCTTCGGGCGACGGTAGCTTCGGCTTCATGTGCATCTCCAGGTTCTGCTGCTCCTCTCCTTCCCTTGACCATGACATCTCATTCTCTCCGGGGTCTTGGTGCTCCATGTACCTAATCACACAAAGTGTTTCGGCATGAGGTAGCATTCCATCCAATGGGGAGTCGAGGTCGAGGGTAGTGAGGAGCGAGTTCACCTTGTCATGTATTGCTTTGGCTCTAGCCCGTGTCATGGGTCCACTTAGGGGACTTGTTGGCCTTGATGTAGTGTCGTTGGCGAGCGGGGCTACATCAAGAAGGCTATATATGTGTTTTGGTTTTCCATTTTTTTTGAATTTTTCTGAATTTTTACTCCCATTTGAATCTTGGTCAATTCCTAGGTTTGACCAAGGTTAAAACAAGTTTAAAACATGGCAATGAAAAGGTAAGCATGGATCCTTCTTAGTCACTCTAAAATGAAGCTTTTGGGAGGTTTTTGAAATTTCCATGTTTGAAACCCAAAATCACTTCTCTTCATGCTTGACTTCATAAGGCAGAGTTTAGGGTTAGGGGGTAGATACATGATTTGTTTGGTTTGAATATGTCTAGACCTTGTTTATCAACTTGAATGCTTACTATATGACATCAGAAGACTATGTTCTTTGGTTTTTTTCCGTTTTTTTTTGAATTGTTATACCCATTTGAATCTTGGTCAAATCCTAGGTTTGACCAAGATTTAAACAAGTTAAGAAATTGAAAATGAAAAAGGTAAGCCTGGATCCTTCTTAGTCACTGTAGAATGAAGCTTTTGGGAGGTTTGTGAAATTTCCATGTTTGAAACCCAAAACCAGTTCTCTTCATATGTTTGACTTCATAAGACAGAGTTTTTATCAACTCGAGTGCTTACTATATGACATAAGAAGGCTATATATGTGCTTTGGTTTTTCATTTTTTGATTTTTTTCCGAATTTTTATGCCCATTTAAATCTAGGTCAAATCCTAGGTTTGACCAAGGTTTAAACAAGTTTAAAACATGAAAAGAAAAGGTAAGAATGGATCCTTCTTAGTCATTCTAAAATGAATGAAGCTTTTGGGATGTTCTCACAAATCGATCTAGTCTACATGACTTTGATAAATTTTAATTAAGAAGCAGCAACTTAACAATAATTACCCAAAATCTAACAGCTGGTTCGACAACAACCTGGACGTTACGCTAAAATGAACTGCGAAAACAACGAACAGCACTTTTGTAGTACTGTACTCGGTACTCCGTACTTGCTCCAGATAATCCCCATTGCTTCACTACTACAGTAGTACTACCCTGGCTCGCATTCATTGTTTCCCCTGAAAATTAAGAGCTTTGGACGTCCATCAGAGTTGTAGTCTTTAGTACAGTACTGCTAGCTCGATTAATGGCGTGCTATAAAATTCTATACTAGCCGACAGATGTCCATTCCTCGGGTTGCGCACCAGAGCCTTCGAAGAGAAGGTAGCCGCTCTGTCCCGTTGATTTACGGTGGACGGACAGGATACTCCGGACCGCTCTCGATTCATTTGCTTCTGCTCCCGCGTCCTGACCCTTCGCGGACTGAGATCCAGTGACTTCACTAAGAGAAGTCACCATGCGACTTTACACACGTGAGCCATTCGATCAAGATCCAACGCTCGCGGTTGATCCAAATTTCGAACTTAAACTAAACTAATATTTTAAATGGACTGGAACTTTCCGAGAATACGTCTTAATGTAAAGTTTTTCTGTTTTTTTCTGAGCTACATAAATTTTAATTTCAAATTTTAGATCGACCATGTTCGTTGGATCTTAACCTGATGGCTCGTATAGGTAAAGTTCATGGTAACTTCTGTTGGGTAAAGTCTGGATCTCAGTTCGCAAGGGAGCCCCCTCTCGGCCGTTGATTTAGGATGGGCGGACCAGGTTGCTCGAAGCGAGGGCAGGAGACAGTTGTCTGGTTTTAATAGGGGGAGTACTTCTTCCATCCCCTTCTTGCTTCACTTCCAGTCTCCTTCCACTTCCAGCGATGCCTCCGAAGTCAAGGCCACCATCTCGCTTGAAGAAGCACCATCTAGTGTTGACCAAGGACGCGGAGAGTTCCCGCCGGCGGTCTATCCAGATGCTGGCCGCGAGAAAGGGCCCGCCAGAAAACGAAGGCCCTGCTTCGTGCTCGTCTCGGAACGGCGTCAGTCGTGCGGTCGAAGATTCCTGGTTGGTTTCCATCGCCATGTTTCTTGATTCTTCCTGGCCCGGAGGTCCCAACTCTTTATTCCGTATTAATCCTTTTTATACATATCTCAGTGCCCCACGACGCACCCTGACATCTTCTCATGACGACTTCAACCCCTGTCTCCTGCGCTTAGAGGTTACCACTGATTGGACATTTTCGTCTTCCTCTCGTCACTTTGTTTCGGTACTGATGATATTGCCATGCAGGAAGCATCGGCGTGTTTCAGAGATGAGCTTAAAACTCTCGTGGAACTCGCCTCCAACTTTCGCGATGATGTCGATACTTTGAAGGACGAGGTCACCGGCCGGGGCAAGCTGCATGATGTGAGGGTTCCATCAAGTGAGGAAACAAACTCTATCATCAAGAAGCTCAAGGGCGAGAATTTGATGCTTAAGATCGAGTGCGGCTTTCTTCGTGAAGAAAACGTCGAGCTATCAAACAGGTGCGTTCAAGCTCTCAACGGGAGCCTCAACACCCAACATGATGCGGTGAAGAAGATGATGTATGACAGCATCTTGAAGAAAAACAATATGGTGGAGGACACGCGCGGGATGGTCGATCCAATCCAGGCACCGCAGAAGGAAGTCGATGCGCTCCGAGTCCAGCCACCTTTGCGTAGGTCGCCGAGGCGCCCTCGCGCAGGTCACTGAGGAGCGCACGTCGCCGAGTAGGCTGGGGGATAAGGAATTCCAACGAGAGAAGCGGAATCACCACCTGTCCTGATGGAGGGCCACTCCGCCAAGTAGGCTGGGGGAGAGAAACACTGCCTCTCATTGTTCTTTAGCTAGTCCTCCGATCCATATTACTTGATGTTAAAATGGATGTATCTACAACTGAAATATGTCTAGATACATATATTTTAGTATCACAAAGTAAGTATCAACGTTTATATTGCCCAAGTCTTATTATCCATCCCTAAGGTGGGTCGCTTTTGTAACTACTGATTGCAGATTCGACTCTTCTGCAGACCGAAAGATTTTTAGAGTGACTAAGAATGATTCATGCTTAGCTTTCCATTTTCATGTTTTAAACTTGTTTAAATCTTGCTCAAACCTAGGATTTGACCAAGATTCAAATGGGTTTAACAATTAAAAAAATCAGAAAAATGAAAAACCAAAGCACATAGTATTCTTATGTCATATAGTAAGCATTCAAGTTGATAAACAAGGTCTAGACATATTCAAAACACACAAAACATGTATCTACCCCCTAACCCTAAACTCTGTCTTATGAAGTTAAGTATGAGGAGAAGTGATTTTGGGTTTCAAACATGGAAATTTCACAAACCTCCCAAAAGCTTCATTTTAGAGTGACTAAGAAGGATCCATGCTTACCTTTTCATTGCCATTTTTTAAACTTGTTTTAACCTTGGTCAAATGATAGGGCAAAGGTGTCCGATCTTTCGATGAGATGTGGATAAATCGATTTGTTGGTGGAGTTCGTGCTTGACGATCCGACTACACGTGCAAAGCTCGTGCGCCAATGCAATCGCTAGGACAATCTCCGGGAGTTACTGATCTTGCGGGAGCACGATCAGCCTGACCAGCGAGGGTCTTAATTCCTACCTGAAATCGAGAACAAGTAAGAACTAAAGATGCAATCAGAATATTGCGAATAGAGATGAAAGCTTTATTGAAAAGGTGGGATTCCGAATAGTCGGTCTTGTTCTGGGCGTTGGCCTCAAAAGAAGTACACGAGAGTTGCAGCAATGGCTAACTTTTAGTCTAATCAAAATCCGAGTCTAAACGTGACGGCTATGGGGGTATTTAAAGGAGGAAAAGGTGGGGTTTCGGCCAGCCATGCATATGGTGGCCGAACCAAACCCAAGAAGGCCTTTCCCCCTTCAATACGGACTCTAAAAAGTGGCTGACTTAAATCCTGCGAAAATTACATGGGCCTGGCCCAAAACTAATGGTGTCGCAGCACCATGGACTCATGTGGACGAAATTATGAAGTGGAGAACTCTATATTTCGTCCATGTCTTCATCTCCAATTATGGTGGCTTCAAAGTTCTGAAATCTCCACTTGCAGCGTCTTCTTCAATCCTCATATGTTTGCTGCCATCTCCTCCATGTGTGATCATGCTCCAATGCTTGTCCCTCTCATCCATGCTAGGTCCATCATTCCTAAGAGTAACAAACACATCTGATTTAGGCAGCATCATATTCTCATGTATGTGAGGAATAGTTCCAAGAAACGAAAGTACCTGATAATTAAGTTGTTTGGCACGAGCTCGAGTGATTGGTCCTTCAATTTGTGTGGCTGTAGGTACAGCGGTTGTATCAATAGATGGGATGTCCTCATCATGCTCCCCTTCTTGAATTGAAGTCGTCCTCGACGCGATCTCATCTTCTTCACCAAAGTAAGGCTTCAAATCTGCAATGTTAAATGTAGGACTAACCGGACCCAATTCTGCAGGAAGCTCAAGTTTATATGCATTATCATTTATTTTCTCTAACACCTTAAAAGGACCAGCGGCACGTGGCATGAGCTTAGACTTGCGCAATGCAGGAAAACGATCTTTGCGCAAATGCAACCAAACAAGATCACCAACATCAAACACAACATGCTTTCTTCCTCTATCCCCAGCAATTTTATACTTAGCATTCATGCGTTGTATGTTGTCTTTAGTAGTCTCATGCAATTTTAATATCAATTCAGCACGTTGTGTAGCATCCAAATCATTTTGCACCGAAGATGGTAAAGGCAATAAATCAATAGGTGCACGTGGAACAAAACCATACACAATCTCAAAAGGGCACATCTTAGTGGTAGAATGCAGCGAACGATTGTAAGCAAATTCAATATGAGGCAAACACTCTTCCCACAATTTTAAGTTCTTCTTCAAAACAGCCCGCAGCATAGTAGATAATGTTCTATTTACTACTTCAGTTTGTCCATCAGTTTGGGGATGACATGTAGTACTAAACAGCAATTTAGTCCCCAACTTAGCCCATAAACATCTCCAAAAGTGGCTAAGAAATTTAGTATCACGATCAGAAACAATAGTATTTGGCACACCATGTAAACGCACAATTTCGCGAAAGAACAAATCAGCAACATGTGTAGCATCATCAGTTTTGTGACATGGAATAAAGTGTGCCATCTTAGAAAATCTATCCACAACAACAAAGATACTATCCCTCCCCTTCTGTGTGCGAGGCAAACCCAAAACGAAATCCATAGAAATATCCTCCCAAGGTACACTAGGAACAGGAAGAGGCATATATAAACCATGTGGATTAAGTCGAGACTTAGCTTTTTGACATGTAGTGCAGCATGCCACAAATCTCTCAACATCTCGACGCATACGTGGCCAAAAGAAGTGTGCAGCAAGTACATCCTCCGTCTTCTTCACACCAAAGTGACCCATCAATCCTCCTCCATGCGCCTCCTGCAACAACAAAAGACGAACGGAACTATCTGGAATGCATAGCTTGTTAGCACGGAACACAAATCCATCATTGAGGACGAATTTGTTCCATGTTCTACCATCTTTACAATTCAGCAACACATCTTTAAAATCAGCATCATGCAAGTATTGTTCCTTTATAGTTTCTAATCCAAAAATCTTGAAGTCAAGTTGAGATAGCATAGTATAACGGCGCGACAAAGCATCAGCAATAACATTATCTTTACCCTTTTTGTGTTTGATAACATAAGGAAAAGACTCAATAAACTCAACCCACTTTGCATGGCGGCGATTCAACTTAGCTTGACTACGAATATGCTTCAAAGATTCATGATCAGAATGTATAACAAATTCTTTAGGCCATAAATAATGTTGCCAAGTTTGTAATGTCCGAACCAGCGCATATAATTCTTTATCATAAGTAGAATAATTCAGACTAGGCCCACTCAATTTCTCACTAAAATATGCAACAGGTTTGCCCTCTTGTAATAACACACCTCCTAAACCAATTCCACTAGCATCACATTCAAGCTCAAAAGTCTTATTGAAATCAGGAAGTTGGAGTAATGGAGCATGTGTTAACTTATCTTTCAGTATCATGAAGGCGTCTTGTTGTGCATCGCCCCACACAAAGGGCACATCCTTCTTTGTAAGCTCATTCAGCGGCGCAGCAATGGATCCAAAATCTTTCACAAAGCGCCTATAGAAACCAGCGAGGCCAAGAAAAATCCTCACTTGTGTGACCGTCTTTGGCTGTGGCCAATTCTCAATTGCCTCAATCTTGGCTGGATCAACTTCAATTCCCTGCGCAGTAACAACATAGCGAAGAAACGCAACTCGATTTGTGCAAAAGGTGCACTTCTCAAGATTACCATACAAACGTGCATCACGTAAAGCATTGAAAACAGCACGTAAATGATCCAAATGTTCCTCCAAAGATTTGCTATAAATCAGAATATCATCAAAGTATACCACCACAAAACGTCCAATAAAAGCACGTAAAATTTCGTTCATCAGTCTCATGAAAGTACTAGGTGCATTAGTTAAACCAAAAGGCATTACTAACCACTCATATAAACCGAACTTAGTTTTAAACGCTGTTTTCCATTCATCTCCTAATTGCATACGAATCTGGTGGTAACCACTACGCAAATCAACTTTAGAGAACATAATAGAACCACTCAATTCATCAAGCATATCATCTAAACGAGGTATAGGATGACGGTAGCGAATGGTAATATTATTAATAGATCTACAATCAGTACACAGGCGTGAAGAACCATCCTTCTTAGGTACCAAGATAATAGGAACAGCACATGGGCTAAGAGACTCACGAATGTAACCTTTATCTTGGAGAACCTGAATTTGTCGCTGAATCTCTTTGGTCTCTTCAGGATTGGTACGATATGGCGCACGGTTGGGCAGCGAAGCACCTGGAATCAAGTCAATCTGGTGTTCTATCCCACGGATAGGTGGTAGTCCAGGTGGTACATCTTGTGGGAACACATCAATGAACTCCTGCAAAAGGTTAGCAACCGCAGGTGGCAAAGAAGGAGGCATATCCTCAAATGAAAACAGAACTTCTTTGCAAATAATAGCATAGCATTGAGTAGTGTTCACATCAAGTTCAGCAATATCAGATTTGCTAGCAAGCAAACAAGGATTTTTCAAACGAATTTCAGTAGCATGGTTTGAATCAGATTTAGTATTAGTCTTATGTGGCACAAAATCTGCAGCAACAATCTGATTCTCACTCTTAAGTTTCTCCTCGTTTTTTACTCTACTAGCTCTAGCAAGATCATCTTTTAGTATTTGTTCAGGAGTCATAGGTTTGAGACCAATTTTCTTTCCATCATGCATAAGAGAATACTGATTAGTTTTACCATTATGAACAGATTCTCTATCAAATTGCCAAGGTCTACCAAGTAACAAAGAACAAGCTTGCATAGGTACAACATCACAATCCACAAAATCAGAATATGTACCAATAGTAAAATGCACACGTGTAGTTCTTGTTACCTTGAGCTTCCGAGAGCTCTCAAACCATTGAATGTAATATGGATGTGTGCGCTGTCTTGTAGGAAGAGAAAGCTTCTCCACCATGTCAACGCTAGCCAGATTATTGCAGCTCCCTCCATCAATGATGATCCTTATAGCTCGCTCTTTGACAACGCCTCTTGTTTGGAACAGATTGTGGCGTTGATCATGCTCAGCTTTGCTCAATTGCACGCTCAACACACGTTGTGCAACTAAGCTCCTGTACTGATCAGCAGTGTCAGCTTCCATTACCTCCATCTCTCTCTCAGAATCAGAATTAGCACCATCACGTGCAGCAATAAGGGCCAATGTATCTTCATCAAAGTCACTTGCAGAATCATATTCGCCATCTTCACGCACCAACATCACACGCTTGGTTCTGCATTCTCTCTCTATGTGTCCAAAACCCAAGCATTTGCGACATTGTATGTCGCGCGTCTTCCCCGTGGAGGCCATCGAAGATGAACTCCGAGGAGGACCAGCAGATGGTGGTGAAGTAGCAGCCGGTGGTGCTCGTGATGCAGGCGCGGTGTACTTGGAGGTAGAAGGTGCTGGTGTAGCCCCACGAGATTGTGGCGCTGATTGTCGCGTAGTCCATGACGATGTACGACCTGCAGAAACATTAGCTTTTCTCCATGGTGGTTGACGATCCTGCACTTCACGTTCAGCTTTGCAAGCAAGATGAAACAAGCGAGTAATAGTGTTGTACTCCTTATAATCTAAAATATGCTGAATCTCTTTATTCAAACCACCAAAGAAACGTGCAAGCATAGCCTCATTATCCTCGACAATACCACAGCGAATCATGCCGCTTGCAATTCCTGATAATAGTCTTCTACAGAATTTTTTCCTTGTTCTAAGCGAGACAATTTCTTTAGCAAATCACGTTGATAATGTGGAGGAACAAAACGAGTACGCATAGCAAGTTTTAAACCAACCCAAGTAGTAGGAATATTAGCATGGTGTACTCTACAATGCTCAGACCACCAAATAGATGCAAAATCTGTGAACTCACAAGTGGCAGCACTAACACGCAAATGATCAGGATATCGTAAACATGCAAAGCGTTGTTCTACTTCCAATTCCCAAGTAAGATATGCATCAGGATTATATCTACCCTCAAATGGCGGAATATTCAATTTAAGTTTAGCAACATGATCATTATCATTACGTACCGGCCGTGGAGGTGGGCGAGCGTTGCGGTTCAGTTGTCGTGGACGACCAGGTGCAGGTTGTTGGACCTCCTCGTCATCCAGCATGTTCTCATCTACTTGCTCATCCTCGTTCCCTCCATAGTCCTCGTATCCTTCATCAGAAGGCGCGTCATGTGCGGCTGCTGCAGCAGGAGCGGTACCCGCAGGAACATCCGCACGAGGAACACGGCGTGCGCGGCGTTGCACGTTGACGCGAGGTGGCGGCAACCGAGTCAAGAGCTCATGGAACTTGGCGTCGAGCTTGGAGTTGAAAGCTGCTTCGAGGCCATCGATCTTGTCCAGCGCGTCAGTGAGTTTGGCGTCAACATCACCGAGGCGCCCATCCACGTCGGTTGTATGCCCGCCCAAAAGATGGAGGAAGTGAGCATGCATCTCTGTATTCGTCATCTTATCCGGGTCAACGTTCGCCGACTCTGTGCCTGTCATGGTTAGTACAGAAAAAGCACAAATGTATATGCCTACAAACTACGGAATATGGTGGTTCACGCGCAATTCGTCAAGCAAAATACAAAGCTCTTACAAGTCCTTACCAAACAGGAGGAAGGCGATGTAACAACCAGCAGGAATCAGCGTCTCCAAGGATTGCCAAAGCGATTACCAGGGTCGACACAGTGCACGTGGAGACAATATGTAGAGCTGTAGGAAGGCTAATATGGTAGCAAAACAGCAATTGTCAAAACAGCAATGCAGTATTGAAAGTATGCTCAACAACGGTACTGTGCTGGTCCTAGGCTAGACCGTACTAGAGACGCGAGCCTAGAACACAAACGAGGTCACGGCGCAGCACACAAGCAACGAGCAGCGATGAGGTGGCGATGATGTGGCGACGCGAACGGCGAAAAATCACTATGATGGCAAGTGTCTCAAACTGATCCCCAAGGTCTAAAAACAGTATAGCCTCAGAAAAAATTTTGTCGAAATTTCTGGAAAGTGCTCCGGAAAGCGCGCAGGCGCCAAAAAAATGTCGCTATAACGGCCAGTGGCGAAAAGTGATCGCCAAGGTGAAAAACCACTGTAGCCAGAAATTTTTTTCGGAAGTGTTTCCAGACTTTTTTTTTTTTTTTTGCTCTCCTTCACAATTTTTTCCTGGCGGCCGAAACTGATCTCACGGAAATTTTTTTCTACAGCACAGATGGAATTAGAAGGCACCAGCTAAGAGGGGAAAACAAATAAAACCTAATTCTACTCGGACTCTGTCACGGCAGAGAAACAGCAACAATCCGTGTCGCGGTAGGAAACGGGGTATATGGTGGATACGGATGTATATGGCAGAGTGTATATGGCAGGGTGTATATGGCAGGGTGTATATGACAGGGCGTATATGGCAGGGTGTATATGGTAGTGGCGGAAGTATATGGTGGTTGTATATGGCGGTGATCTGCGTATGGTGCGAGCGGGCGACGGCGGCGTGACTAATATGACCAGAACTCGAAACTCTAAAGGAACTAGACGCTAAGACCAGCAACTCGACACGAAGAAGCAGACACAAATTCAACTATGCAAAACTGAAAAGACAATGCAAGGCGTGGCAGGGGGTTGATGGGACGAGATGATCTAAACCCTAACTGTATTTTTGGCTTTTTCGTGGTTTATGGGTATGATGGCAGATGCAATCTACACTAGGAAAACAGTAAAATCTCACCGAGCAACCTGAAATCGGATACCACTTGATAGGGCAAAGGTGTCCGATCTTTCGATGAGATGTGGATAAATCGATTTGTTGGTGGAGTTCGTGCTTGACGATCCGACTACACGTGCAAAGCTCGTGCGCCAATGCAATCGCTAGGACAATCTCCGGGAGTTACTGATCTTGCGGGAGCACGATCAGCCTGACCAGCGAGGGTCTTAATTCCTACCTGAAATCGAGAACAAGTAAGAACTAAAGATGCAATCAGAATATTGCGAATAGAGATGAAAGCTTTATTGAAAAGGTGGGATTCCGAATAGTCGGTCTTGTTCTGGGCGTTGGCCTCAAAAGAAGTACACGAGAGTTGCAGCAATGGCTAACTTTTAGTCTAATCAAAATCCGAGTCTAAACGTGACGGCTATGGGGGTATTTAAAGGAGGAAAAGGTGGGGTTTCGGCCAGACATTCATATGGTGGCCGAACCAAACCCTAGAAGGCCTTTCCCCCTTCAATACGGACTCTAAAAAGTGGCTGACTTAAATCCTGCGAAAATTACATGGGCCTGGCCCAAAACTAATGGTGTCGCAGCACCATGGACTCATGTGGACGAAATTATGAAGTGGAGAACTCTATATTTCGTCCATGTCTTCATCTCCAATTATGGTGGCTTCAAAGTTCTGAAATCTCCACTTGCAGCGTCTTCTTCAATCCTCATATGTTTGCTGCCATCTCCTCCATGTGTGATCATGCTCCAATGCTTGTCCCTCTCATCCATGCTAGGTCCATCATTCCTAAGAGTAACAAACACATCTGATTTAGGCAGCATCATATTCTCATGTATGTGAGGAATAGTTCCAAGAAACGAAAGTACCTGATAATTAAGTTGTTTGGCACGAGCTCGAGTGATTGGTCCTTCAATTTGTGTGGCTGTAGGTACAGCGGTTGTATCAATAGATGGGATGTCCTCATCATCAAACCTAGGATTTGACCAAGATTCAAACGGGCGTAAAAATTCAAAAAAAAATAAAAAAAATGAAAAACCAAAGCACATATATAGCCTTCTTATGTCATATAGTAAGCATTCAAGTTGATAAACAAGGTCTAGACATATTCAAACCAGAAATATCATGTATCATATCTACCCCTAACCCTAAACTTTGTCTTATGAAGTCAAACATATGAAGAGAACTGGGGTTTTGTGTTTCAAACATAAAAATTTCAAGTACCTTCATTTTAGAGTGACTGAGAAAGGATTCATGCTTACCTTTTCATTGTCATGTTTTAAACTTGATTAAACCTTGGTCAAACCTAGGATTTGACCAATATTTAAATGGGCATAAAAAATTCAAAAAAATGAAAAAAATGGAAAACCAAAGCACATATATAGCCTTCTTATGTCATAAACATTCAAGTTGATAAACAAGGTCTAGACATATTCAAACAAGAAAAATCATGTATCTACGCCTAACCAAAAACTCTGTCTTAAGTGGTTTTGGGTTTCAAACATGGAAATTTCAAGAACATCCCAAAAGCTTCATTTTAGACTGACTAAGAAGGATACACACTTCCCATTTCATTTTCATGTTTTAAACTTGTTTAAATCTTGGTCAAACCTAGGATTTGACCAAGATTCAAATAAGTAAAAACATGAAAATGAAAAGGTAAGCATCGATCCTTATTAGTCGCTCTAAAATGAAGCTTTTGGGAGGTTTTTGAAATTTTCATGTTTGAAACCCAAAACCACTTCTCTTCATGCATGCTTGACTTCATAAGACATAGTTTAGGGTTAGGGGTAGATACATGATTTTTCTGGTTTGAACATGTCTAGACCTTGTTTATCAATTTGAATGCTTACTATATGACATAAGAAGGCTATGTGCTTTGGTTTTTCATTGTTAGGATTTTGTTCTTAATTGTTATGGCCCATTCAATCTTGGTCAACTCCCAGGATTGACCAAGATTTAAACAAGTTTAAAACATGACAATGAAAAGGTAATCAATCCTGGATCCTTCATAATTAATAAGTTAGTCTAATTAAAATGAAGCTTTTGGGAGGTTTTTGAAATTTTCGTGTTTGAAACCAAAAAACCACTTCTCTTCATGCTTGACTTCATAAGATAGAGTTTAGGGTTAGGGTAGATACATGATTTGTATTATTTGAATTGTCTTGACCTTATTTATCATCTTTTAAATGCTTACTATATATATGACATAAGAAGACTATGTGCTTTAGTTTTTCAATTTTTTGATTTTTTAATTTTATGCCCATTTGAATCTTGGTCAAATCCTAGGTTTGACAATGATTTAAACAAGTTTAAAATATGAAAATGAAAAGATAAGCATGGATCCTTCTTAGTCACTCTAAAATAAAGCTTTTGGGTGGTTTTTGAAATTTCCATGTTTGAAACCCAAAAGCACTTCTCTTCATGCTTGACTACATAAGACAGAGTTTAGGGTTAGGGGGTAGACACATGATTTTTCTTGTTTGAATATGTCTAGACCTTGTTTATCAACTTTAATGCTTACTATATGACATAAGAAAACTATGTGCTTTGTTTTTTCATTTTTTTATTTTTTTGGAATTTTGATGCACATTTGAATCTCGGTAAAATCCTAGGTTTGACCAAGATTTAAACAAGTATATAACATGAAAATGAAAAGGGAAGCATGTATCCTTCTTAGTCACTCTAAAATGAATTTTTTGGGAGTTTTTTGAAATTTCCATGTTTGAAACCCAAAACCATGCACTTCTCTTCATGCTTGACTTCATAAGATAGAGTTTAGGGGTTTGCGGATAGATACATGATTTGTCTAGTTTGAATAAGTCTAGACCTTGTTTATCAACTTTAATGCTTACTATATGACATAAGAAGACTACGTGCTTTCGTTTTTCATTTTTCTATTTTTTTTTATTTTATGCCCATTTGAATCTTGGTCAAATCCTAGATTTAACCAGGATTTAAACAAGTTTAAAACATGAAAATGAAAAGGTAAGCCTTGATCCTTCTTAGTCACACTAAAATGAAGCTTTTGGGATGTTCTTGAAATTTCCATGTTTGAACCCAAAACGACTTCTCTTCATGCTAGACTTCATAAGACAGAGTTTAGGGGTTAGCGGGTAGATGCATGACTTGTCTAGTTTGCATAAGACTAGACCTTGTTTATCAACTTTAATGCTTACTATATGACATAAGAAGACTATGTGCTTTGGTTTTTCATTTTTCTATATTTTTATTTTATGCCCATTTGAATCTTGGTCAAACCTATATTTGACCAGGATTTAAACAAGTTTAAAACATGAAAATGAAAAGGTAAGCCTTGATCCTTCTTAGTCACACTAAAATGAAGCTTTTGGGATGTTCTTGAAATTTCCATGTTTGAAACCCAAAACGACTTCTCTTCATGCTAGACTTCATAAGACAGAGTTTAAGGTTTAGGGTTATAGATACATGATTTGTCTGGTTTAAATATGTATAGACCTTGTTTATCAACTTGAATGCTTACTATATGGCATAAGAAAACTATGTGCTTTGGTTTTTCATTTTTCTGATTTTTTTAAATTTTGATGCCCATCGAATCTTGGTCAAATCCTAGGTTTGACCAAGATTTAAACAAGTTTAAAACATGAAAATGAACAGGGAAGCATGTATCCTTCTTAGTCACTCTAAAATGAATTTTTTGGGAGGTTTTTGAAATTTCCATGTTTGAAACCCAAAACCAGTTCTCTTCATGCTTGACTTCATAAGACAGAGTTTAGGGGTTAGGGGGTAGATACATAATTTGTATGGTTTGAATATGTCTAGACCTTGTTTATCAACTTTAATGCTTACTATATGACATAAGAACACTATGTGCTTTGGTTTTTCATTTTTCTGATATTTAAATTTTAATGCCCATTTGAATCTTGGTCAAATCCTAGGTTTGACCAAGATTTAAACAAGTTTAAAACATGAAAATGAAAAGGGAAGCATGTATCCTTCTTAGTCACTCTAAAATGAAGTTTTTGGGAGGTTTTTGAAATTTCCATGTTTGAAACCCAAAACCACTTCTCTTCATGCTTGACTTCATAAGACAGAGTTTAGGGGTTAGGGAGTAGATACATGATTTGTATGGTTTGAATATGTGTAGACCTTGTTTATCACCTTTAATGCTTACTATATGACATAAGAAGACTATGTGCTTTGGTTTTTCATTTTTCTGATTTTTTTTAATTTTCTGCCCATTTGAATCTTGGTCAAATCCTTGGTTTGACCAATATTTAGACAAGTTTAACACGTGAAAACGAACTGATAATCCCATTTGTTGACTCATTTAACTAGTTAATCCCATTTGTTGACTCTCTGTTGACCAGGCACTTGAGGTAAAACTGAGTATATTGCACTAGCCAGTATTAGTACTCAAGGGGAAAACCGAGCACACAAAAAATGCTACAGTATAAGACTCGAGAGTATATATCTAAATTTCCAGGGTTAGACTCGAGTACGCGTGTTGCGGTGCAGAAGTGGAAGACGTGCAATTGTTGACGGGTACTGACGCGAGTCGCGGTGCAGAAGTCGAAGACGTGCAATTGTGGACGCGTGTCGCGCTGCGAAGCCCAAGACGTGCGGACGTTAAATGGTGGACGCGTAGGACGCGGTCGCATTAACCACCCTCGCCTTTATAGACGCCTCCTCGCACTATCTCTGTCACTCTCACTCGCTCATGCAACGCCGCCTCTCACGTCCCATCATCTTCTCCAAAGCAAAAAACCCTCTCCCTCTCTGCAGGCGAGATGGACATGGAGAATGCGAATCCCATCGTCCATGACGCCGTCGGCTCCAAGCGCGACGCCTCCCTCTTCGATTTCGTCCCCTCAAAGGCCGTCGCCGCCGCCGGTGGCGGTCGTATCCCGCCGGGATGGGACCCCTATGAGCCGGTGCCGTACATCTCGCCTCCGAACCCCTACGACACCTTCATGGACGACCCATGGAACGAGGTAACTATGGTTTGCTCCCTTTTTTCTTCCCCCATTCCTTTTTGAACCCTATTTTTGCTGGTTCCCTAGTAACTATTAGTGCCGATCTGTAGATGGTTGAGTATTGGGTTAATATTTGCGCCGATTTTATTCCATTTTGCTTTGATCCCTTCTTGATTTCGTTTAAGATTTGGAGTTCGGCCGTTCGGTTAATTTATGCAAGTAATAATGGGATCTCAATCAGTTAATTTATGGGATCTCGATCGGTTATTTTATGCAGGAATCAAAAGATATCAACCGTTTAATTTTGCAAATATTCTGGAATCTGTTCAAAATCAGATCTGGAATCTGTTTCTTTGCCTATGATGAATCGTTGGGCACAAATTTTTACAGAGTGGGTTCAGCGAACCATTGCTGTGTACAAATCTGTTGTGCATGAGCTATGGTTCGCTAACACCATCCCTGTAGACATATAATCGTGTCCACTCTAACTGAGGCCGGCTCTGTTTTTCCTTACTTTGTTATCATGCACGTTAGTCATCGTTGCATCTCATTCACTAATAGTTCCCGTTTGATATGGATCAGCTGTCTGGCAGCGACGTCGGCAGCGACGACGAGCACCATGACGTCAAGACTCGCTGTGTGCTGCGGAGGCTGCAGGTCGGCCAAGACGTCTCCTACTTCGCCAAGGGTGTCTACAGTGTGCCCCTTCGCACTAGGAGGCTCGGCCGCACTGACTTCAACTGCCTCCTCACGCATGCCGAGAACATCGGCAACACCAACCCCAAGGTCGGCGCGTCGGTGAACCCCCACTCCTTCCGCGCCAAGCACATGGCGCTCGGCATGCACCTCCGTAGCATCCAGCCGGTGGAGATCTCCGCCGGGCGCATGCCTCCGCTCAAGCCCAAGGCTCCCAAGGGGAGCAACAAGTGGAGGCAGATGGGGTAGGCGGAGTCCCGGACGTGTGCTGCTGCTGCAAAGCAGCTTCTATTTTGTTGTTAGCTAGGGATCCCTTGTTGTTATGTTGTTAGTATGATGGTGTTGTGAAGAACCTCGAACCTGTTGGCTGCTGTGTATGCAGCTTATTATCTAGGGAGGGATCCCTATTATCTATCCCTATTCTACTGGAGTATATTTTGTTGGCCCTACTTTGTTTTCTCGATTTACTATTACTGCGAATTTGTCGTACGGAGTACATTACCCTGGAGATTTGCTTCTAGATTTAACTACATACATATGGACCAGAGGGAGTACTAGATTTGCTGCCATATTGGGCAAACAACGAGGGCCAAAAGGCACAAATAATTGAAGAAAGACAGAAATGCAAGCTTCTCTAGATTTGATACTAATTTGGTTAATAAAGACAAAGAGACAGAGGGGGAAAAGGTGCTCTTAAAAATGCCAATTCGCGCCGAGAGAGACAGAACCCAGCTCCTGCTCACGTACAACCAAACGCGGTCTCGTCCTGTCCCACGCGGTCCCTTTCTACTAGCCCCACACGTCAGCACGGAACGGTCAACTAAACTGGAATCCTCCCGTCTGAGCTCCTTCTGCGGGTTACAAATAAGGGCTTGGCGAAAACTGAGGAAAAACATAAGGCAATCTTATTGACTAATATAGCTGTTTAATTAATAAAAGGATTAGCTACAACGTGCTCAGTTTGCTCATTTTGCCCCTGCATGCTCGCACGATTAAAGCTCCTTCCGCACGCGCTGGACTCCTCGTTTCCTTAAACCTCCTCGTTTCTCGGGATAGACCAACAGTTTTTCAGGATCTTGGGGTTTTTTTTTTGACAATCAATACCACATATATTCATAGCAAAAATAGTACATGGTAGAGGGCTACATGACGACTAGATATATCACCAAAAAAGGTGATGCATGTCTCCTTCACCAAAACAGCTGAAACAAGTACACGAACGCAAGTACACCACCATAATAATACTACTACATTAACACAAGTACGAGTAATAAAGTAAGAGTACTACTCCCTCTAATCTAATTTAAACCAAAATAAATCTTAAACTTCATCCTAAATTTGAACTATTGCCTCGTCCTCGTTCTTCGCTCATTTTCTGATCCAAGACGACGCAGAGTGCCAGAGTGCATGGCACGGAACTCTTCATCGGTGGCATGCCATGGGCATGTCACCGGATGCATGATTTTTTTCGCAATGTTTTAAATTTGAATTTAGGCCGCATGTCACACGGTGACATGCAAAAGGTGCATGTCACCTGGTGGTGGTAGGCAACTACCCTCATTTACGGCGGCGTAGGGCGGCCCCGGACGCCGCGTGGCCAGCCGCTGCCTCGTGGCCGCCTCGGTTTCCACGCGGGAGACCATTAAACGCCGACGACCAACCTTCCCGCGTCACGGTTAGCGACTATGACTATAAGGGCAAAACGCTAAACTCTCTCGTTCCATTCACTTTCTTCCTCTCTCCACCTAACAAACATTTGTTCGTCGCTCTCTCCTCCAGCAATGTCTTCAAAATTCAGGTCGTCGGCGGTCAAGTACGCGGAGAAAAAACGCCGGCTCGAAATTTCGAGAGACGCTTCCAGAAACCAAGTGGGCTCGCCGCCGCCGCCGCCGAAACGCGTCCGTGCTGTGCTCACCGGGTTATTTTCCTTCGCCATGTACTTTCGTTTCTTTCGTCGCTCTCTCCTCCAGCAATTAATGTGTTCAAACTTCAGGTCGCCGGCGGTCAAGTACGCGGATAAAAAATGCCGGCTCGAAATTTCGAGAGACGGTTCCAGAAACCAAGTGGGCTCGCCGTCGCCGCCGCTGCCGCCGCCGCCGAAACGCGTCCGTGCTGTGCTCACCGGGTTAGTTTCCTTCGCCATGTACTTTCGTTTCTTCTTGCCCGGGCTCAAGCTCTTCAATAGTCTCTATGGTTATACATCTTAAAGGGTTGGAAGTTCCAACGACGCCCCTACTGCACCAACTTCCACGACCAAGGAATCATCGTCGTCCGATGATTTCAACCCGGCCCTACCCCGGCGAAATGAGGTAGCACCAAGCACTGTGTAGTTATCTTCTTCTTCTTCTTCTTCTTCTTCTTCTTCTTCTTCCTTTGCGCTTACTTGCTACCGATGATTTCGCACTGAAGGAAGCGGCGCCGACTATCGACACCACTGTCGCCATCTTGATGGAAAAAAACGAGGAGCTCAGCTTAGAGTGTGATCGCCTCCGAGACGATTTGGCTGCCAAGAAGAAGAATTCGAAAACTCTTGTGGAGCTCATTTGCAGCCTTCGAAATGAGCGCGATATGTTGAAGAACGAGCTGATTAAGCAGAAAGCATCAGCGGAGAAAGCCAGCAGCATACTCAAGACTGTGTGCCTCGACAGAGACAAGTCTGATATAGAGTACAAAATCCTTCTTCAGGATAAAGTACAGCTCCAAAAGTTGAACCTTGAATATGCTGACATCGCCATCCTTGCCCTTCTCGAGAGGCAGAAGGCACAAGATAAGTTGATGCACCTGATGTTGGAGAGCTGCAGTGAAAGAGAAGAGACATTGAAAGAAGTGAGCAGTTTGGTGGGATACATGAGTGACGTCGGGCGAACTTCGCAGAATCCGCCCCGGCTGAGCTCAAATTCCAGCGGAACCAGCTTTCAGCAATGCATGTTAGGCGCACCTACAACTTCTACTCATTGATTAGAGGTCGCACGACATGGCATTTTCCCTAGAAATAGTAGTACTGTACTAATAGTTGTACTACTTAATATGTACCTTTTTGTAAAATAATTTCTTACATGTATTAGAAACTACCCCTCTCGTTTCTGGATGCACCCGGGACATTGTCATCCGGCCCTCTTCTGGACAAACCCCCTCGGGAAGGGCGGTATATTTTGCACATTTCGCTACTAGTACTTCTAATTCCACCGCTTATTTTTCTAATCCGTTAAATCGTTAATTGGATGACCAACTGATGGAAGCTGCGATAGATTAGACCAACAAGTGGTGAATTGTGCAAAAGATATGTCCGTGTTTTATGCAAAAGAGTGATATGGGGATCTGGTGGAATCTTGAATTTCCTCTTCAGTGGTAGGCATGCTTCACTTATAGCTGGAGTACATTGCGGACCTGGTGCATTTCGTCAGTACCGATCAGCTATTTTTGCTTATCCGGGAAGAAAAGGTAGTACTAGCCTTTTCTGTGAGATGTCTTTTCAGTGCTACGGAGTTGTCTGTTCACTGCTTGCTTTGTCTGTCGGTGACTTTGCCAAGCTGACTTTGCCATGACTTTGGGTGACTGATATGTGGACCACAGTTGTAAGTGACTCAAAGTCACTGACTTTGGGGACTCGTGAATGCTTCGTATATTTCTGACGGTTTCTGAATTATGTACTCCGTACAACTTTTGTAATATTGGTCAAACTAGTTTTGACCAGGGTTTGTGTAGGGTGGTTTTTTTTTTGTTGGTCCAAATGGTGTTGTGTGGTCCAAATGTGATGTATCATCACACCACCATGTGCCCCCCTCCCCCCACCCCACCCCTAGGTTTTGGTAATGCCATTCTGATACATGCTTCTTAGAAGGAGTACATTTTTTCCGTTAGGGCATGGCAATTTTGAAAAATTCAAAAAAAAAAAATGGGAAGACAGAATGGTAACATCATTTTCCATGTGACGACGCACCCCTGTGCCAAATTTTGGTTCATTTTAAGAATGTAAGGTGACAAATTACTCGAGGAAGCTAGTTGGAGTAGACGGGCATGATCGGATTGGCATAGGCGATTTATTTTTTGAAGGATGTTATTTTTCATAGACAATATCTGACACAAAAAATAAAATGTTAAGGTCTCATATTATTCTGAATGATTTTGAATTACTTATGACGTTTGGAAGTATTGGTATACATGAGTCCCACATGAAGTTAAATGGTCCAAAAAAAAAGTTTCGTACACGTCTCCCAGAAAGTGGAAAGTCGAGTACATGCATGACTTCACGCGTCCACTACTGGATACAGGGAGTCGGAGGCTATAACATAATCGGCCTCATCATCTCTCGCGAGCTCGTCCTCTCCACTCCCCCAACTTGCCTCCCCCACACTGTGAAAACCCCCATCCACTCACCGCACCTCTGAGGCATCGACTTTCCCGTTTCCAACCACAACAGCATGAAGATAGGTATTGCATACGAGGCGGAGCAATAGGCGACCGCCCACGCAGAGGATGCCTCTACGGTAGTGGCCGTCGTGGTGGGTGAGGCTTCACCGGGCACCCAAGCCGCTCGTCTCCTCTGCTTGTCGGATTCTTCGACCTCGGTCGAAATGGGCACCCTGGCCGTCACGACGGGTGAGGCTTCACCGGGCACCCATGCCGCTCGTCTCCTCTGCTTGTCTGGTTCTTCGACCTCGGTCGAAACGGGCGTCCTGGCCGTCGAGCAGAAGGTGGATACCAACGTTGTTTATCCCGCCGAAGATGTGTACGGCGTTGCAGGCCACCACGGCGAGGTCTTCCTAGGCCCGATGCTGGACGCGAACCTCGACCCTTCGACGATTTCGGCCCAAACGTTCAGTTCCAGGAGGATGTTGAGGGTGATGACGAGGAGGTACTTCTTTACCGAAACCGTCCCAACCCTCTTTGTGTCATATTGCTGTTCACATGGTTTGCACGAGCCTGGTTCTTGATTGATTTGATATCCTACCTTGTTCTTGTAGATGTAATTGATTCTACGATTCGTAAGATCAGATTCTAGTTTAATTTCGACTAATCTGCCATGTAGTCATATAATCAATTTATGTGTTCATACTTAGTGGACTTGCAATTGTTGTGGCTAATGTTCATGGTTGTTCATAGGGTTTCTCATGATTTATTACGATTTCTTCTGCCATTTACTTGTTCTACACATTTAATTTTAGGGTTTCTAAGGTTTGATTATGTTAGTGGAGTATTTATTCGATCTGTCATAAAAAACCTGATTATGTAGTACTTAATAATTCATAGGAGTATTCTGATGACATGGACAACAACAAGGTGCGCAGGACCGGAAAAGCCGCTATGTTCTCAAGCGGTGAAGGGTGGTGAAAGTCGTGTCTGCATGCGCGCGGGGAGCTATTTTGCCCATTATGTGGCAAATTTCTCTAGAAGGACATCCACAGCCTGATCCAACATGCGATGGGTGTAGGCCTAAGTACATAGGGGGAAACACCGCCCTGCAACCAAGGCCAAGTACGCATCATATGGCCTCTTCCTCCAGAATTACGTCTTGCCTAGCTTGCTCCACGTCAACGCCCCGCCGCTGGCCCTCATGCTCCTGGTCATGTTTAAAGTTCATATGTGTAATCTTAATCCCTTTGGAAGTTCAGCATTAAACTCTACTAGTACAACCGTGGTGGTCTTGTGATGTAGTACTCTTTTGATGCATTTGTGATGTAGTAGTACTTTTTTTTGAAATGATATAGTACTATCTAAGAAAAGTACTCCCTCCGATTCACATTCATTTCACATCAAGAAATATGGATCAGAGCGAGGGAGTAAATTAAACATGGCATCTCGTGCATGAAGCTTGACATATCGATCAGGTTGGCTAGAATAGCAATACAATGTTGCTCATTAGGCAAATGCATGCCATGTACGATAGTATACATCCAAAGAAAGAAGTCTATACCGACATAAAAACTACTTTGGGGATGAGAGTCAATTGGGGCATCTACAATATAGAAAATCTTGCTCGTAGATGATTTTGGCTAAGAGGGTTTTACTCACATTACACGTGCCACTTTCCTTGTCTGCAAAACAAGTTCCAATAAAGGGAGAGGAAAGAAGAGGGTATTGTGGGCGAGATTGAACACCTTTTTTATGTGTTAATCTGAGGCCTCGTTTAGATGAGGATTTCGACTTATGCCTAACAGCTCAACACATCCACAAATAACTCTGCTTGCGCACACCACCGTTCATTAAAAATAACAATATTAGCTCGCAAGATTAAGAAAAAAGTGAATTTAAGTAACTTGGTAAGCTTTTCAAGCAATATATTCAGAGAAAGAGCACACATGTTCGGCTCAAAATAATCATAAGAGAAGAACAATAAATCTAAGACACCACATGGATTCATACCTTGAGTCGACGCTGGCTCGTAGAAGGGCGGCCGCGCCTCGAGGATGCCGGGGACGTCTCCACCTCGGTCTCACATGTGACTGCTTATCGGCGGGTGGTGCGCCGCGCCATGTAGAAGATCTATCAAGAGATGAGAGCCCGATGACGCTACCGACGCCTCAACCTTGATAGCACCGACTTGTTGCTCCGCACCGAGATGCGCCACGTGCAAGATTTAGCGGATGCACTAATTTTAGAGATATGTCATGATCATTGTAACAAATTTCAACGTGATGATGATTTGATCTTGTACTCGGCCTTGAACATAAGAACTAGTACAATCTCACCTTTTTTTTATCATTATCCTTTGCGAGATTTAGCGGTTGCGCCAAATTCAGAGAAATATCATGATCATGGTAACACAATTTTCAATATAATGATGATTTGATGTTGCACTCGACCTTGAACATAAGTACTAGTACGGTCTCACAAATTTGTATCATTATACTTTGCAAGTTTTAGTGGATGCGCCCATTTTCAGAGGTAGATCATGATCATGGTAAGTTGGTAACAAATTTTCAACGTGATGATGATTTGATTTTGCACTCGGCCTTGAACAGAGGTACTAGTACGGTCTCACAATTTTTTATCATTATACTTGGACGGTGGCCAAATTCAAAATCTCATAGCGGCAAAACTTCCCGCCCACAAAATACAAAAATTTCACACGCTTCCAAATTCCCTTTCTACCCCTGTGGAGATGGCAGCAAAGTCGGTTGGTGGGGGGGGTCTGCCCGTCATTTTTTGGATCACCACCTCCCTAGCCCGGAAACCCTCCCAAAAAAATTCATTTCCCTCAGACCACCCACCGGAACTTCCCAAGTCCCTCTCTCCCACCTCCACGACCACCGCACCGGAACATCCCCGCCGGACTTCCCTGGCCTACCCGAGGCCTCGCGATCCTCGTCATCCGGCTGCCTGCCGGAGCCGCTTCATCGACGCCGTCATCAACCGGACCGGATCATCCCCGCCGAACCTCGAAACCATATGCTCATCCAGCAGTCTACCGCAGTCGCTTCAGCTGCGGTATCGTCCACCCCGCCGGAGTCGCTTCGCCGGATCCGTCGTCCACCGCATCGGATCTTGCTCACCGACACCGCTGTGCATGAACCGGATCTGCTTCACCGGTGCAGTGCATGATCTAAACTCTTCTACTGTCGCTTTTCTATTGCTTGCCTGCAAGTTCTTGTTTAATCTTGGGGGAACCTGTTTGTGCTAACGACGCGCCGTTACGTTTTTGCAGATGAGATGAGTAACCATGAAGTGTAATGGCCGTCTCTCCAACCCCAAGTAGCACATGTAGCGTACTTCATCACCGGATCTATCAACCCCAGGAAGATCTGCTGTGACTCCCACAGAGTGCTTCTCCTAATGTAAGTCCCTTGTTTTAGCGCCATGTTCTGGGTTCAGTTTCTTGTTTGTTTGAAGCTCTTTTAGTTCATTCCTAGCTATGACCGTAACACGTTGCTATTTTCTACTTCATTGCTAACTTTAAGCGATTGAACATTTTGGTTTGCATTCCCTGCTCTGTAGATGTAGCCATCATAACTTCTATCTTGCTCAGTCGTTGTTACAAAAATTATACTGTAGGTATTATAGTAACATCCTGCTATTATTTAGTTCATGGCCAATTTTAAGTAATTGCACATGTTGGTTTGCATTCCCTGCTCTATAGCTTTTGGCATCGTAACTTCTATATTTGGTTTACATTCCCTGCTCTGTAGATCTAGCCATCATAACTTTATCTTGCTCAGTCGTTGTTACAAAAATTATGGCCTGCTACTATGTTGTTTGTGCCAATTTTTTACTCCATGAACATGTTGGCTTGCATTCCCTGTACTACAGGTGATGCCATTGTTTTGTATCTAGTTCATTGTAAGCTAACAAAGTAAGGACTTAGTTTGGCATGCTATCACTCTGCTATCTAGCCTGTAGTACAAATAAACTTGTCATACTACTAGATAATAATTTTGCGTGCCATCTTGTTCTTCAAAAGCTGCATTATTGACTTGTTTCTCTGACTTGGCATGACGCTCACATATGGAAAGCTGAACATATTGGTTTGCATTCCCTCTTATACAAGTTCACAGGTGATCCCACTATATTCTGTATCTGGTCCATCCTAAGCTCCAGCATTAACTATCCTCTATGTGTTGCTCATTACAAGTTTATATCCCGAAACATCTTGATTTGCATCCCCTTCACTATAAGTTCAGGAGTATTATTTAGTTCACGGCCAAAATGAAGTAATTGCACTTGGCACATGTTGGTTCACATTCCCTCCTCTTTAGCTTTTGCCATCGTAACTTCTATTTTTGGTTTACATTCCCTGCTCTGTAGATGTAGCCATCATAACTTCATCTTGCTCAGTCGTTGTTACAAAATTTATAGCCTGCTACTATGTTGTTCATGCCAATTTTGTACTCCCTGAACATGTTGGTTTGCATGGGACTCGGCGTAGTAAGTCTGCTGTTTCATTCTAACATGCTCTGTTATATTGGCTGTTGGTATGCGGCATGCACTCTTTGTTTGCTTATTGTGCGCATTACAATGATCTTGTTATAACGACGAAATGATGAGTTCCAAATTCTTTGGCAAACAATATTGTAGTGTCTTTGCCTTTCCATTGTTGCTGTCTTAACTTGTAATGTCTTTGTTTCAGATATAGGTGCTGCATGGACAACTTAAAAGATTGCCGGATCGCTTCATTGTATTGCTAGGTTTAATTACCATTCAATTTCTCTGGGTTCTGTAATATTTTTTCAATGCCTTGCAGCTGATGTAATATTTAGTTAGTTTTTATAGTTCTTTCGCGCATTTTTTCTTTGGTGCTTGTGGTAAGTGAGGCTATCCGACAGAAATCAATGCTGCGTAAATATTCTCAGTATCTAAATCACGAATTCCCATCCCTTAAACGGCCCAATTAATCGAAATCACATATGTGCCTGCCCGCAAAATCCTAAAGCGCATATTATGCCGGCTAGGGTTGCAAGCGGGGCGGGATGCGGCTGCTCGCTACAGAGCTGCGCGGGACAGCTCGTCATGCGCGGGACAGCGCGGTGTGCCGCAAAAAACCGTTGCACCTAGCGCGGGACTGTACGTATACGCTAATCATCCCGCAATATCCCGCTAGATGCCTGATCGGCGTGATCGCTTGCCATACGAATCAGCGCGGGACTCGGCAGGGGATAGCTAGCTGCCTGATCGCTCTCATCGCTCGGAAGAACTAGTTAGCACTCTGATGTGTGCTTTGAATCATCAAGTTACAGAATTAAACAAAATGCTTAGCAGTTTACTACTGAATCATCAAGTTACAATTTAATTGATCAAACAAATGTTCAACTGAGACTCATGAAAAGCATCACTATTACAGGCTGTAAGTTCACAACTGAATTTATTTGACCAAACAAATGTTCACAGATTGAAGGCACTCCAGAAGGTTGTCATCCATGGTTCTCTTCTTCAAGTTCCTGTCACCAATAACAAGGAACCTTAACTAGGGAGATAAAGAAAATTCCCCCCCTTCCAATTCCAGCCATTGAACCTTAACTAGGAAGTTGACGGTAATGAAACACCTGCTGCAATTACATTGTCAATAACTTGCACACAATAAGCTAAACAATGTACTGAGATAATGGATCTCACAGCTATTTAAAAAATTGTATTGCATATAAGATAACCTTGAGTCTGAACATTGCCATCCTTAGAACATTTGCCGGGTGTCATGGTTGCTCCTTTCTTCCTTCCTTGAAGCGCACCCCCAACCCCACCTTGAGTCTGAACATTGCCATCTTCAGAAACCTCCTCCACCTTGACTATTATAGGTCGATCTGTTGATCAATGTAGTAATTAGAAAAAATAACCAATTGACATCAAGAAATTATTAGCTCTAGTGGTGCATCAGTATCCGTAGATATTACAAGTGGTAGGCTTGCATCAAAGCATCACATGTATTACAAGTTGTATATATATTACTGAACATAATCCCTAAATGATAACAAATGAGACTTGCGCCTCTATGCTCTCTATGCTTTCTACATGTGAAGATAACTCAAGATTTTACCCTTGTTTCCTTGTAATAATAACCACAGATATATCATCTAGAATAGGCTGCCATTGCTAAAATTTCTTCAATCCTTCAATTATGCATTTCGTATCATGTAAGCATTTATTAATATCAAACTGAACTACACATCAATTGATTCTCACTGAAGCTCCGAGGAACCGGTTACAAACCAAATCCATCGAACAGGTCATCAGATCTTGATCAAACATACCTTGGAGTTGGAGATGGTCTTGGGCACTGATTTGTACAGAGGACGGCAACAAAACGCCAGTTGCAGTTGGCGACGGAGGACCGTCAGGCGGTGGAGGAAAAGCTTCTCCGTCCACGATTCGTCTGGATGTGAAGATGGCGGCGGCGCCGCCGTCGACCCCACCATCAGAAAGTGCGAGGTTGGGGCATCGGGAACGAGGGAGGGGAGGGCGGCGGCTGGGGAGAGGGACGTTCGGCGGCGGCCGAGGAGATGGAGGTGCGGCGGCGGGAGGGCGGGGATGGGGGAGCGACTGGGACTCTGACTGGCTTCGACCGAGGGTTTCTCGCGGGCGGTAGCAGGCTGAGCGGGCTTTCAGCGGGCCGAGCGGGTTTTACCGCTCCATCCCGCACATACTTAGCGGGGCGGGATGCGACGCCGCGCGGGCGTTATTTTGCGGGGCGGGCTAGCGGATTGGCGGGATATCCCGTCCCGCTTGAAACCTGAATGCCGGCATATAAACAGCAACTAAACGGGCTGGCCCACTTACTTCTTGGGTAAGCCCATGTGAGTTACGGTGGACCCCACACTCTAATTGGGCTGGCCCACTTGCTTTAAGGTGGACCCCACCCACTACTGGGTCGGCCCACTAATTAGATGGGCCAGCCCATTTGCTTTTGTGGTGGACCCCACATACTAAACGGGCCGGCCCTTCAAGAGGAAAGTGGGACCCACCTGTGTTTTTGGCCCGGCCCACTATCTTGTTGGGCCGGCCCACTTGCAATATGGTGGACCCCACATAATAATTGGGCCGGCCTTTTAACAGGAAAGTGGGGCCCACCTATGCTTTTGGCCCGGCCCACTATCTTGTTGGGCCAGCCCACTTGCTATATGGTGGTCCCACATGGTAAATGGGCCGGCCCTTTAATAGGAAGGTGGGACCCACCTGTGTTTTTTTGGCCCGGCCCACTATCTTGTTGGGCCAGCCCACTTTCTGTATGGTGGACCCCACATAACAAATGGCCCGGCCCATTAACAGGAATGTGGGACCCACATGTGTTTTTGGCCCGGCCCACTATCTTGGTGGGCCAGCCCACTTGCTATATTGTGGACCCCACATACTAAATGGGCCGGCCCTTTTACAGGAAGGTGGGACCCACCTGTGTTTTTGGCCTGGCCCACTATCTTGTTGGGCCGGCCCACTTGCTATATGGTGGACCCCACATACTAAATGGGCCGGCCCTTTAACAGGATAGTGGGACCCACCATGTGTTTTTGGCCCGGCCCACTAGCTTGTTGGGCCGGCCCACTTGCTATATGGTGGACCCCACACACTAAATGGGCCGGCCTTTTAACAGGATAGTGGGACCCACCTGTGTTTTTGGCCCGGCCCACTTGCTTCTTGGGCCGGCCCAGTTGCTGTAAGGGGGACCCCACATGTTAAATGGGCCGGCCCATTTAACTTTTGACCAGTCAACATTAGAGGTTAGGCCCGGCCCACGTAACTAATGGACCAGCCCAGCTATATAGTTGACCGGTCAAACTATGTCATCTGGCCCGACCCGCTTAAGACGTGGCAGGCCTCGTGTGGGCCTACCATCTACCACGGGGTTTCAGCCGGTTAACGCCGTTAACTGCCAGTTAACGGCGTCTGCCTCGTGTCAGTTTGCATGACGTCAGCAGTCAACGGGCTCCCGGAAACACTTCCGCAACGGTCCGATTTTCCGTGGCGGAAGGGCGCCCAAGCGCGACGGACCGAAAAAATCGTCGTTGGACTTTGCCTGACGCAGTTTCGACAACAGAACCCATATCGTCGGGTTAGGCCCATAGGCGACGAAAAATGCCCCTTAGTTGACGATTTTGGGACGTTGTCTATCAGAACTTTTCTTGTAGTGCATGGTGGTTCCTTCTCTCTTGGTCCTTGTCGACGTCGGCACCTATAGACATCAAGATGATAGGCATGAGGTAGCATACCATTCAAGTTGGTGTTGAGATCGACCATAGAGAGGAAGGAGTTCACCTTGACATATATGGCGGGGTTTTGTGTTGTTGGTCCACTTGGGGGACTCCTTGGCCATGGTGTAGCGTCGATGATAGTCGGGGCTTCACTTGTTGGTCTTGAGGCGTAGGTGTCCAAAGGCCACCCCGCATCATCTCCCCCCCCCCCCTTGGGGAAGAGTCGTCCTCGACTCTTGCTCCTCCTCACCGATGAGGTAGACGGGAAGGACTTGTATAGGTGCCCTTGTGTCCTTAGGGAAGCTCGTCGTAGTGCAGGCGTCTTTGTTGTAGTCCATAACGGGTCTCCCATGTAGTGGTGGAGGGGCAAAGTCTCGGTCGAAGAAGAACAAGGGGAAAAGCAACTTGCAAAAGGAAAGCTTGTGGATGCCAATTTGGTGACCGGCGAACAAGAGGCTCTCAATCAAATACGAAGCATCAAGTCGTTTCTTCCAGAGGCATGTGGCAAAAATGGTAATCGAAAGAGTGTCGATGTATCCAAAATTTGGTGGGGCAAAAGTTTGTGCATGTAAAGTGGCAAAAATGTGATATGTCGTATTGTCCCACTCAAATGGAACAATCAAAAGGCGAGTATCGGCGGCAAAATTTGGGGCAAAATTGTTATGTGCAATGGCAAAGCCATGGAGACTTCTAGCTTGGGAAAGTATGGTTGGCGTGAGCCAAGTATGGGTATCCGCAAGTGTCTAAGAATCCATTTCAATTGCCATAGATAAAATGAGAAATCCAAAGAAGGGCAACTTTTTGTGTAACTTGTGGCACAAGATGCATATGGTGTCTCTCACATGTATGACATGGTCCTTGAGAATCTCGGAGTGTATGATGAAAGCATCAATACATACAACAACCATTGTGCCAACAAGATGTTTCAAGATATGTTGCATAAGAAACAAAAGAGGTGACGAAGAATTGGACCAAACCGAAAGCTCAACAAACCAAGTCGGAAACACATGAGAGTGAAGGCTTGTGGGAACATACCCTTTGGTGTGAGTTCCGCGGGTTAGGTCCTTGAGTGGGTAGCTCTCAATTGCGCGTTTCGTGAGCTCATGCTCCGTAGCGGTGGAAGTGGTCGTCCGTGTACCTACACATGAAAGAAACAAGACAAAAAGCGTGTGTGCATGGTAGATGAATACATCATCCATCATGATGTTCCATGTCTTGTGCACATCACCATTAGTGTCAAGCAAGATAGTATGAAATGCATGGCGATGGTGCATATGGCAAGAAGGTGCATTCATGGCATGTGGTAACTCATGATCATCAAAAATTGAAAAGGCTATGGGGGCCTTCTCATGAACAATAAAATAAGCATTTTTGCATACCAAGCATAAGAAAGAGCAATTGTTCACAATCTTGGATGCTAGGATCATGGAATGGTGTAAGCATTTTGGGCAAAGCATGTGAAAGCTAATGTCATCATTGTTGTCGACAACCCTATGGAAAGAGCAAGTGTTCATCAAGGGTGTCACAACACAAACATGAGCATAATCATTATCATTGCAAGCAAGCGGAGCAAATATGAAACTTTCATAGCATGGCATGTTCATGGTATCACAATCAATCAACTCCACATGATCAACAATGTTAGCAAGCAAAACATCACATGGTGATGCGGGGTGGCCTTCGGACACCTCCTCACCAAGACCAACAAGTCCCCCAAGCGGACCAATGACAAGGGCTCGAGCCAAAGCGATACATGACAAGGTGAACTCGCTCCTCACCACCCTTGACCTTGATACCCCTTTGGATGGATTGCTACCTCATGCCGACGTGCTATGTGTCATTAGGTACAAGGCGCACCAAGACCCCGGAGAGGACGAGACATCATGGTCAAGGGAAGGAGAGGAGCAGAGGAACCTGGAGATGAACATGAAGCCGAAGCCGACGTCGCCCGAAGAGCGCCAAGGAAGAGAAGGACGCTGGCCGGTCCAGAGCCCGGTCAGACCGGACCCACGACCGGACGCAGGCCACAGCCCGGTCAACCGGCGCAAACCGGGCCAACTCCCTCGTACCGGACGACGACCAGACCAGGACCGGACTCTTCGCAGATCCCGGTTGGCGGCCGGTCGACCGAACCCATGATCGGACAGCCTTGCCACAGCCCGGTCAGACCGGACTCTGACCGGACAGCCCGTCACAGCCGGTCCGCCCGACCGGACGCCCAACCGGATCCGACGGGAATACCCCACCAAACTGCCTTGACTTATCCATTCGCGCACTGTTCGCCCTTGTCTGTGCTTGCCTATTTAAGTAGCTGGGACCCCTCCTTTACTTTTCAGACTTGTTTAGAACTCAAACCTAACTTTGAGCTTAGTCTCCCTTGGGTATCATCCCTCTGTAATCAAGGCAACCCTTGTGGATGTATGGATTTGGTAGTATGAGATTCTAGTGTTTTACACTCTCTCTCCCACTCCTTGATTCGTCCTTCCCACCGGTCTCTCCTCTCGGAATTCTACCTCGAGTCTCTTCCGGGCGGATTCTATTGGCACGGTCCATCGAGCCGTGAGGGTAAGCATCGATTGTATCGGGTTGGTGTGCGTGGATCTTCGTGTGTTCTTCGTGTTCTTCCGCCTCTCCCCCTCTTTCCCCTTGATTCCTTGGGTCATTCGCGAGATCGGGCCACAATCGGGGTCTCAGACCTCATCATATGGTATCAGCAGCTTTTGGTTTCCGCGGATTTGACCCTCCACCCACCCAATTTCGTTTCTAGAAAATTTTCCAAAAAATAGCCCTAAATTGCCTTTGGACGGATCTGTGATTTGGTTGAGTTTTGAGTGGTTTTGCTCCGTGGATCTGGTGTTGTTGTGCTTGATCTACTATTTCCCCAACTTTTAGCCTCCAATTCCATCGTTTCCCTTCGTTTTGGCCGATTTGGTTTTGGTTTGGGGAAGAACAGGAGAGAGAAAGCTCCAAATCGACGAACCCGGTTTCAAACCCGGTCAACCGGCCCCCAGACCGGACCGTCCGGCGCAGAACCCGGTCAACCGGCCGCAAACCGGAGCAGCCGGTCCAGAAGCCGGTCAACCGGCCCACCGACCGGAGCAGCCGGCGCCACACCCGGTCCAACCGGACCACCGACCGGGCTCCTCGTCTTCGACATCGACTAACACCACCGCCGACCACCACCACCACCATCATCTCCACCATCGCAGGTATAACTTGCAGTAACCCTTGTAGCCCTTTTCTTTTGCGATCTATCCCACGAGCGAAGCTTTCGAGTGTTGCGAAACATCGCACGAGGTCCCGACCGTGAGGGTGTGCGTTGTGTGAGTAAAGCTCATAAGTGGAGCTCGTGAGTGGCCAGCAAAAGAGTAAGAGCATAGTGTGCTAGTGAAAAAAAAAGAAGAGAAAAGCAAAGTGCCAAGTGCCACCGATACAAAAAGAGTGAAAAGCTTTTAAGCAAGCACGAGAGATAGAGAAGAGAGACCTCGTGCGAATCTTGGTGTTTCTACTCTCTGCAACCTAGCTTCGATCTCTTCTTGCGTTAGTGTGACATTGAGCCACCCTCGTTTTGGGTTTATCCTTTTTCCGCTCGTTCCTTGGTTGCACTAACCCCGCTCATCCCGTGTGTGAGTTCCACATTTTTCCGTGTTTATAGTGATCACCACTTTGACACTTGGATTTTTGGACCTTACCCACTCTTAACAACATACTCGATTTTGGATTTCGTCTTTTGGATTTCCACCATCCACACATAACACCATATTTGCTAGCTTTTGCGTGTGCCTTTGTGTGTGTCCCGATACAATTGGTCTTACTTTCGGCTTGGTTGATTGCCTCAATACTATCTTACCACGGTAAGAGTGAGAGGTAGTCTCCTTCCACTAACATCCACAACATAGTTCTTGTCTTGTGATCATGGATAGGAACGGAGATGAAACAAGGGATGGAGAAGTCCTCCGGAACACCGAGAGGTTGGCTACTCAACACAACCTATGGACTCAACGCCAAGAGTTCAAGGAACAACTATCACTCTTCGAGACACGCATCGACCAACAATATGAAGAAGTGGCTCACAACTTCGGCCAAGTGAACCAAGATATGAATCTTCTTCGTGAAGCTACGGACAACTTGCATGACCAAGTGACGGCCAATGATGCAAACATGGAGCGGCGCATGGATAGCCTCGAGCGCGCCATCAACAACTTGGGACGCCGACATCGACATCGCTTTACTTCCTCATCGTCATCGACTACCTCACATGATGACTACTCCCATGATCACCATTCGTCCTCAAGCTCCGACTCAAGGCATGGAGATCATCATCGCTCTCGTCGACCGCACGCTCGTCATGATGATTCTCGCTCCAACTCAAGGCGCGGAGAGTTCCATCGCCATGCTCGTCCTCATGAACGTCCGCAACAAGAACAAGCTCTTCACCAAGATCGTCATCAAGCGGCTCGCCATTTCCCACCATGGGCATGACGACCAACCCCAAGACAACGTCCTCCACAACATGGACCCGGCACCTCATCGTCAAGCCCATGTGGATGCTCAAGACCAAGGTCATCAAGATCCACCAAGGCGTGACCTCCGGAACCATCCTCGCCATGACCAAAGGGGCCGAGGACAACCCCAACATGATCAAGATGAGAGGGCCAACATTGGACAACGTCAACAACCTCGACAAGATCCGCAACAACATCCTCAACATGAGCCAAGTTGATGCGGGGTGGCCTTCGGACACCTCCTCACCAAGACCAACAAGTCCCCCAAGTGGACCCATGACTCGGGCTCGAGCCAAAGCAATACATGACAAGGTGAACTCGCTCCTCACTACCCTCGACCTAGATACCCCATTGGATGGAATGCTACCTCATGCCGAGACACTTTGTGTGATTAGGTACATGGAGCACCAAGGCCCCGGAGAGGATGAGACGTCATGGTCAAGGGAAGGAGAGGAGCAGCAGAACCTGGAGATGAACGTGGAGCCGAAGCCGACGTCGCCCGAAGAGCGCCAAGGAAGAAGAGGACGCCGGCCGGTCCAGGACCCGGTCAGACCGGCCCCACGACCGGACGCCCCGGTCAGAGACCCGGTCAACCGGACGCAAACCGGGCCAGCTCCCTCGTACCGGACGACGACCGGACCCAGGACCGGATTCTTCGCAGAATCCCGGTTGGCGACCGGTCGACCGGACCCAGGACCGGACAGCCCGGTCACAGTCTTGGCCGACCGGGACCCCTGACCGGACAGCCCGGTCCCAGGCCCGGTCTGACCGGACGCCCAACCGGATCCGACGGGAATACCCCACCAAACTGCTTTGACTTATCCATTCGCGTACCTGTTCGCCCTTGCTGGCTGTGCTTGCCTATTTAAGTAGCTGGGACCCCTCCTTTACTCTTTAGACTTGTTTAGAACTCAAACCTACCTTTGAGCTTAGTCTCCCTTGGGTATCATCCCTCTGTAATCAAGGCACCTTGGTTGTTGACTTTGAACTTGTGGAGTGAGATTCTAGTACTTGTTACTCTCTCTCCCTCCCCAAGCTCATCCTCTCCAATCCCAATCTCTCTCCGGGAATTCTGCCTCGTGCCTCTTCCACGGAGATTCTATTGGCGTGGTCCATCGAGCCACGGAGGTAAGCATCGGGTGTATCGGGTTGGTGTGCGTGCGTGAGTATCGGAGTTCATCGCTTCTTCGTCCCCCTCGCGTTTTCCCATCTCTCCCGCTTGGTTTCGAAGTCAATCCGCAAGATCGGGCCACACACGGGGTCTTAGACCACATCATATGGTATCAGCAGCCTTTGGTTTCCGCGAATTTGACCCTCCACCCACCCAATTTTGCCTCTAAAAATTTTCCAAAAATTTCCCAAAAAATAGCCCTAATTTGCCTTTGGATGGATCTGCGATTTGGTTGCGTTTTGAGTGGTTTTGGTCCATGGATTTGGTGTTGAGGTGCTTGATCTACTATTTCCCCCACTTTCTAGCCCCCAATTCCATCGTTTTCCTTTGATTTGGTCGATTTGGTTTTGGTTTGGGGAAGAACAGGAGAGAGAAAGCTCCAAATCGACGAACCCGGTTTCGCACCCGGTCAACCGGCCCCCAGACCGGACCGTCCGGCGCAGATCCCGGTCAACCGGCCGCCAACCGGACCAGCCGGCCCAGAAGCCGGTCAACCGGACCCCAGACCGGAGCAGCCGGCGCCAGATCCGGTCCGACCGGACCACCGACCGGGCACACGTCTTCGACATCGACTAACACCACCGCCGACCACCACCACCACCATCATCTCCACCATCGCAGGTATAACTTGCAGTAACCCTTGTAACCCCTCTTCTTTTGCGATCTATCCTATCGAGCATTGCTTATCTAGTGTTGCGAGACATTGCACGTGGCCCCGATTGTGAGGTGTGTGTGTAGTGTGGAGTCAAGCTTCTAAGCAAAACTCGTGTGGCAAGATAGCAAAAGCGAGCTAACACTAACATAGTGCGAGAAAAAGCCGCCAAAACACAAAAAGAGTGCAAGTGCACCATAGAGCAAAAGTGTGCGAGTGCCATCATACATACAAATACACAAAAGAGTGTAAGTGCCACCAAATACAAAAAGAGGAAAAAGCTTTTAAGCAAAAGAGAGAAAAGAGAAGAGAGGCCGCGTGTGAATCTTGTTGTCTCATCGTTTGCAACCAAAGCTTTGCCTCTCCTTGTGTTAGTGTGACACCGAGCCACCCTTGCTTTCGGGCTTCATACACTTTTCCGCTCATTCCTTGGTCGCACTAACCCCGCTTATCCCGTGTGTGAGTTCCATATCTTTTCCGTGTTTATAGTGATCATCGCTTTGACATTTGAGTTTTTGGATTTCACCCACCCTTAACAACAAACTTGATTTCGGATTTCATCTTTTGGCTTTCCACCACACTCACCTAACACCATATTTGCTAGCTTTTGCGTGTGTCTTTGTGTGAGTGCCCGATACAATTGTTCTAACTCTCGGTTTGTTGGATCACCCCAATCTTGTCATACCACGGTAAGATTGCGAGGTAGTGTTCTTCCACTAACATACACCATATAGATATCGTCTTGCTAACATGTATAGCGACGAAGAAGACACGGAGGAGTACACGGAGCACTTCGAGGAGGATACCTCTTCAAGCACCGCGGATGTGGAGGAACATGTGGATCTCTACACCGACTATGGCTCCGCAAGCATCATCGGCATGACCGACATCGAGGAGCTCTACACCGACTATGGCTCCGCGAGCATCGCCTACATGGACGACACCGACGAGCTCTACATCGACACTTGCTCAACAAGCATGGACGACATGGTGGAGCACCACCATGAGGAAGACTATGATGAAGAAAGTGGAGAAGACCCTCTCTTATGCACACATGATCCAAGCCCTTATCTTGTGGTCACTCGAGTGCTCACCACTCAACCCCAAGCTATGGAAGATCAAAGATGCAACATCTTCCAAACGCGTGCCGGCATTGGTGGCAAGTCTATCAAGGTCATCATCGATGGTGGGAGTTGCCACAACTTGGCAAGCACCGAGCTATGTGAGAAGCTCAACCTCACGCTTCGCAAGCATCATCATCCCTACCATGTCCAATGGTTGAGTGACAAGGGCAATGTCAAGATTCAACACACCGTCACCGTCAACTTCAAGATAGGACCCTATGAAGACACCGTCGAGTGTGACGTGGTGCCTATGACCGTGTGCCACATGTTGCTTGGCCGCCCATGGCAATTTGACAAGAAGGCCATACATGATGGTTTCTCCAATGCATACACCTTCAAGGTCAAGGACAAGAAGTTCGAGCTTCGCCCAATGACTCCTAGCCAAATCATCGCCGACAATGCGAAGGCTTTAGCGAGGGCACAACACCACATCCACCATAGTGAGTTGAGAGGAGAGGGAGCGACCCACCAAAAAGAGAGTGAGCGCCACCACCCACATATGAGTGAGAGAAAGAGTGTCCTCCTAACCACCAAAAGCGAGTGGAGAGAAGTGAAAGACAACCCATCCACCACCATACACTACGTGCTCATTGGCAAGGGCCTCTCGGCGGAAACTAATGACTTAACCAACATTCCTTCGTCTTTGTTGTCTCTTTTGAAGGAGTTCCAAGACGTCTTCCCCGACGAGCTACCACATGGACTACCACCGCTTCGGGGCATCGAGCATCGCATCGACCTCATACCCGGCGCTCCACTACCAAACCGCGCCGCCTACCGCACCAACCCCGAGGACACCAAGGAGATCCAACGCCAAATTCAAGACCTCCTCGCTAAAGGGTATGTCCGTGAAAGCCTTAGCCCTTGTGCCGTTCCCGTCATTCTTGTGCCTAAACCGGATGAGACGCAACGGATGTGTATGGATTGCCGCCCTATCAATGCCATTACCGTCCGTTATCGACATCCCATTCCGCGTTTAGATGATATGTTGGATGAATTGAGTGGTGCCACGATTTTCTCTAAGATTGATTTGCGTAGTGGCTACCACCAAATTCGCATGGCAATTGGTGATGAATGGAAGACGGCATTCAAGACCAAGCTTGGTCTCTATGAATGGCTTGTCATGCCGTTTGGTCTTTCCAACGCTCCTTCCACTTTCATGCGTCTTATGAATCACATCTTGCGACCTCTCATTGGCAAGAGTGTGGTTGTGTACTTTGATGACATTCTCATCTATAGCAAAAATCTCGAGGACCATGTTCAACATGTGAGAGAAGTCTTATGCATCTTGCGCCACGAGAAGCTTTTTGCCAACCTCCCTAAATGCCATTTCGCTCAAAACAAATTGGTTTTTCTTGGTTTTGTGGTTTCCGCCAACGGGATTGAAGTTGATTCTTCCAAAGTTGAGGCCATCCACAATTGGCCCACTCCCACAAATGTTGGTCAAGTGAGAAGCTTCCATGGACTTGCCGGATTTTACCGCCGTTTTGTGAAAGATTTCAGCACCATTGCTTGCCCTTTAAACGAACTTACAAAAAAGAATGTTCCGTTCGTTTGGGGCAAAGCACAACAAAAAGCTTTTGATGAATTGAAAAAGAGACTCACCGAGGCACCATTACTTGCTCTTCCCGACTTTTCCAAAACATTTGAGATCGAATGCGATGCGAGTGGACTTGGAATCGGTGGTGTCCTCATGCAAAATGGAAAACCCGTGGCATACTATAGCGAGAAGTTGGATGGCGCACGCCTCAACTATCCTATATATGACAAGGAGCTTTATGCTTTGGTTCGTGTTCTTGAAGTTTGGCAACATTACCTTTGGCCAAAAGAGTTTGTCATCCACTCGGATCATGAGTCCTTGAAATATTTGAAAAGTCAACACAATTTGAACAAGCGACATGCTAAGTGGGTTGAGTTCATAGAGTCCTTCCCTTATGTAATCAAATACAAAAAGGGCAAGGAAAATGTGGTTGCGGATGCACTTTCCCGCAAGATTACTCTTCTACTCACCCGCTTGGAGTTCCACATTTTGGGTCTTGAGGAGATCAAGGAACTTTACCCTTCCGACGCTTTCTTTGGTCCAATCTTTGCCAAGTGTTCCGTTGACCATGGATTTGATGATTTCTATTTGCATGATGGCTACTTGTTTAAAGCTAACAAGATTTGCATTCCCGAGTCTTCTCTTCGTAAGTTGCTTTTGCAAGAGTCACATGGAGGTGGTCTCATGGGTCACTTTGGACGAGAGAAGACATATGCCATGCTATCAACCCACTACTATTGGCCAAGAATGTACCGCGACGTGGAACGCCTTTGCCGCCGGTGTACAACATGCTTACAAGCTAAGTCTACTTCCAATCCCTATGGTCTTTACATGCCTTTACCCATTCCATATGCACCTTGGTCGGACATAAGCATGGACTTTGTACTTGGCTTACCACGCACCAAACATGGTCATGACTCAATATTTGTGGTAGTGGATAGGTTCTCTAAAATGGCACATTTCATACCATGTCATAAGAGCGATGATGCTTCACACATTGCTTCGTTGTTTTTCGTGGAAGTGGTTCGCCTACATGGGATACCGGCAAGCATTGTGTCGGATCGAGACGTCAAGTTCATGAGTTACCTATGGAAGTCGCTCATGGCGAAGTTTGGAGTGAAGCTCTTGTTCTCATCATCCTCGCACCCTCAAACCGATGGACAAACCGAAGTGGTCAATCGAAGCCTATCCACACTCCTCCGCACACTTGTGAAGACAAATTTGAAGTCATGGGAAGATTGCCTACCCCATGCGGAGTTCGCCTACAACCGAGCCAAGCACTCCACAACCGCAAGGAGTCCCTTCATGGTCGTCTACGGATTCGAACCTCCAACGGCACTCGACATCCTTCCACTACCTCTTCATGAAAGAACGAACATGGACTTCGACGAGCGCACCACCGCCATGAAGAAACTACATGAAGAGACAAGAGCAACCATACAAGAGCATGTACTTCGCCAAGCCAACCGCCTCAACGCCAAGAAAAAGGAACGCGTGTTTGAAGAAGGAGACCTCGTGTGGATCCACCTAAGGAAAGAAAGGTTCCCGCAAGAACGCAACTCCAAGCTCAAGCCAAGAGGAGATGGGCCTTTCAAGGTCCTCAAGCGCATCAACAACAACGCCTACGTCATCGACATACCAACATCAAAGTACTTGGTGAGCAACACCTTCAACGTCTCGGATCTTTCACCCTATCATGGAGATGAGGAGGAACAAGAGTCGAGGACGACTCTCTCCCAAGGGGGGGGAGATGATGCGGGGTGGCCTTCGGACACCTCCTCACCAAGACCAACAAGTCCCCCAAGTGGACCCATGACTCGGGCTCGAGCCAAAGCAATACATGACAAGGTGAACTCGCTCCTCACTACCCTCGACCTAGATACCCCATTGGATGGAATGCTACCTCATGCCGAGACACTTTGTGTGATTAGGTACATGGAGCACCAAGGCCCCGGAGAGGATGAGACGTCATGGTCAAGGGAAGGAGAGGAGCAGCAGAACCTGGAGATGAACGTGGAGCCGAAGCCGACGTCGCCCGAAGAGCGCCAAGGAAGAAGAGGACGCCGGCCGGTCCAGGACCCGGTCAGACCGGCCCCACGACCGGACGCCCCGGTCAGAGACCCGGTCAACCGGACGCAACCGGGCAGCTCCCTCGCGGACGACGATCGACCCAGGACCGGATTCTTCGCAGAATCCGGTTGGCGACCGGCCCGGACCAGACCGGACAGCCCACACGAGCCGTCGAGCCGGACCTCGACCGGACAGCCCGGTCCCAGTCCGGCCTCGACCGGACGCCCAATCGGATCCGACGGGAATACCCCACCAAACTGCTTTGACTTATCCATTCGCGTACCTGTTCGCCCTTGCTGGCTGTGCTTGCCTATTTAAGTAGCTGGGACCCCTCCTTTACTCTTTAGACTTGTTTAGAACTCAAACCTACCTTTGAGCTTAGTCTCCCTTGGGTATCATCCCTCTGTAATCAAGGCACCTTGGTTGTTGACTTTGAACTTGTGGAGTGAGATTCTAGTACTTGTTACTCTCTCTCCCTCCCCAAGCTCATCCTCTCCAATCCCAATCTCTCTCCGGGAATTCTGCCTCGTGCCTCTTCCACGGAGATTCTATTGGCGTGGTCCATCGAGCCACGGAGGTAAGCATCGGGTGTATCGGGTTGGTGTGCGTGCGTGAGTATCGGAGTTCATCGCTTCTTCGTCCCCCTCGCGTTTTCCCATCTCTCCCGCTTGGTTTCGAAGTCAATCCGCAAGATCGGGCCACACACGGGGTCTTAGACCACATCACAAGTGAAGCTAGTGTTCACCTCCAACGCCAACCCAATGCTATGGTTGGTCGTGGAAGACCTCCTCTACCACCTCAAGTCGCAAGAGATGAAGGCATCCGTCCTCGCCGAAGAAACATGGAAGATGAAGAGAATATGTATGGAAAGCTCAAGTTCAACATGCCCAAGTTCAAGGGTGAAGACGATGCCGAGGCCTACCTCTCATGGGCACTCAAGGTTGACAAGATCTTCCGCATCCATAACTACTCCGGTGCCAAGAAAGTAGCCATGGCCTCCCTCGAGTTTGAAGATTATGCCAACACTTGGTGGGAACAAGTTGTCACTTTTAGGGAAGAAAAGGGTGATCCTCCAATTGATACTTGGGAAGACATGAAGGAGGAGATGGAAGCTCGCTTTGTCCCTAAACACTACAAGACCGATCTCTTCAACAAGCTACAAAAGTTGAAGCAAGGCACCAAGACCGTTGAGGAATTCTTCAAGGAGATGGAGTTAACCATGATGCGAGCAAACATCCAAGAGTCCGAGAACCAAACCATCGCTAGGTTCTTCAATGGCCTCAACTACCCCATCAAGAGGATTGTGGAGTTCCAACAATACTCCAACATGGTTGAGTTGGTTCACCAAGCTTCCAAGGCCGAGCGTCAAGTGAATGAGGACATCAAGTACTCGAAGTCCAAGCAATACTTCGCCTCCAAGCTTGCCACATCAACTCCTACAACAAGTGTCAGGCCAACCGCATCCTCTACACCTTCCAAGCAACCTTCCATACAAAGTCGCATGAAGCAAACGGTATCCTCCACCGCCTCCTCTAAGGCTTCTACGGGACCCTCCAATGTCACTTGCTTCAAGTGTGGCACCCAAGGCCACAAATCCTTTGAGTGCAAGAACACCAAGGTCATGATCACTATGGAGAATGGTGACATAGAGACTCTAAGTGAAGGTGAATATGAAGCCCTAGTGCAAGCCGCCGTTGCTAATGAGGAAGACTATGATGAATAAAGTGGAGAAGACCCTCTCTTATGCACACATGATCCAAGCCCTTCTCTTGTGGTCACTCGAGTGCTCACCACTCAACCCCAAGCTACGGAAGACCAAAGATGCAACATCTTCCAAACGCGTGCCGGCATTGGTGGCAAGTCAATCAAGGTCATCATCGACGGTGGGAGTTGCCACAACTTGGCAAGCACCGAGCTATGTGAGAAGCTCAACCTCACGCTTCGCAAGCATCCTCATCCATACCATGTCCAATGGTTGAGTGACAAGGGCAATGTCAAGATTCAACACACCGTCACCGTCAACTTCAAAATAGGACCCTATGAAGACACCGTCGAGTGTGACATGGTGCCTATGACCGTGTGCCACATGTTGCTTGGCCGCCCATGGCAATTTGACAAGAAGGCCATACATGATGGTTTCTCCAATGCATACACCTTCAAGGTCAAGGACAAGAAGTTCGAGCTTCGCCCAATGACTCCTAGCCAAATCATCGCCGACAATGCGAAGGCTTTAGCGAGGGCACAACACCACATCCACCATAGTGAGTTGAGAGGAGAGGGAGCTAACCACCAAAAAGAGAGTGAGCGCCACCACACACACATGAGTGAGAGAAAGAGTGTCCTCCTAACCACCAAAAGCGAGTGGAGAGAAGTGAAAGACAACCCATCCACCACCATACACTACGTGCTCATTTGCAAGGGCCTCTCGTCGGAGACTAACGACTTAACCAACATTCCTTCGTCTTTGTTGTCTCTTTTGAAGGAGTTCCAAGACGTCTTCCCCGACGAGCTACCCCATGTACTACCACCGCTTCGGGGCATCGAGCATCGCATCGACCTCATACCCGGCGCTCCGCTACCAAACCGCGCCGCCTACCGCACCAACCCCGAAGATACCAAGGAGATCCAACGCCAAATACAAGACCTCCTCGCGAAAGGGTACGTCCGAGAAAGCCTTAGCCCTTGTGCCGTTCCCGTCATTCTTGTGCCTAAACCGGATGAGACGCAACGGATGTGTATGGATTGCCGCCCTATCAATGCCATTACCGTCCGTTATCGACATCCCATTCCGCGTTTAGATGACATGCTTGATGAATTGAGTGGTGCCACCATTTTCTCTAAGATTGATTTGCGTAGTGGCTACCACCAAATTCGCATGGCAATTGGTGATGAATGGAAGACGGCATTCAAGACCAAGCTTGGTCTCTATGAATGGCTCGTCATGCCGTTTGGTCTTTCCAATGCTCCTTCCACTTTCATGCGTCTTATGAATCACATTTTACGACCTCTCATTGGCAAGAGCGTGGTTGTCTACTTTGATGATATTCTCATCTATAGCAAAAATCTCGAGGACCATGTTCAACATGTGAGAGAAGTCTTATGCATCTTGCGCCACGAGAAGCTCTTTGCCAACTTACCAAAATGCCATTTCGCTCAAAACAAATTGGTTTTTCTTGGTTTTGTGGTTTCCGCCAACGGGATTGAAGTTGATTCTTCCAAAGTTGAGGCCATCCACAATTGGCCCACTCCCACAAATGTTGGTCAAGTTAGAAGCTTCCATGGACTTGCCGGATTTTACCGCCGCTTTGTGAAAGATTTCAGCACCATTGCTTGCCCTTTAAATGAGCTTACAAAAAAGAATGTTCCGTTTGTTTGGGGCAAAGCACAACAAAAAGCTTTTGATGAATTGAAAAAGAGACTCACCGAGGCACCACTACTTGCTCTTCCCGATTTTGCCAAAACATTTGAGATAGAATGCGACGCGAGTGGCCTTGGAATCGGTGGTGTTCTCATGCAAAATGGAAAACCCGTGGCATACTATAGCGAGAAGTTGGATGGCGCACGCCTCAACTATCCTATATATGACAAGGAGCTTTATGCTTTGGTTCGTGTTCTTGAAGTTTGGCAACACTACCTTTGGCCAAAAGAGTTTGTTATCCATTTGGATCATGAGTCCTTGAAGTATTTGAAAAGTCAACAACATTTGAACAAGAGACATGCTAAGTGGGTTGAGTTTATAGAGTCCTTCCCTTATGTAATCAAATACAAAAAGGGCAAGGAAAATGTGGTTGCGGATGCACTTTCCCGCAAGATTACTCTTCTACTCACCCGCTTGGAGTTTCACATTTTGGGTCTTGAGGAGATCAAGGAACTTTACCCTTCCGACGCTTTCTTTGGTCCAATCTTTGCCAAGTGTTCCGTTGACCGCGGATTTGATGATTTCTATTTGCATGATGGCTACTTGTTTAAAGCTAACAAGATTTGCATTCCCGAGTCTTCTCTTCGTAAGTTGCTTTTGCAAGATTCACATGGAGGTGGTCTCATGGGTCACTTTGGACGAGAGAAGACATATGCCATGCTCTCAACCCACTACTATTGGCCAAGAATGTACCGCGACGTGGAACGCCTTTGCCGCCGGTGTACAACATGCTTACAAGCTAAGTCTACTTCCAATCCCTATGGTCTTTACATACCTTTACCCATTCCATATGCACCTTGGTCGGACATAAGCATGGACTTTGTACTTGGCTTGCCACGCACCAAACATGGTCATGACTCAATATTTGTGGTAGTGGATAGGTTCTCTAAAATGGCTCATTTCATACCATGTCATAAGAGCGATGATGCTTCACACATTGCTTCATTGTTTTTCAGGGAAGTGGTTCGCCTACATGGGATACCGGCAAGCATTGTGTCGGATCGAGACGTCAAGTTCATGAGTTACCTATGGAAGTCACTCATGGCGAAGTTTGGAGTGAAGCTCTTGTTCTCATCGTCCTCGCACCCGCAAACCGATGGACAAACCGAAGTGGTCAATCGAAGCCTCTCCACCCTTCTCCGCACACTTGTGAAGACAAATTTGAAGTCATGGGAAGATTGCCTACCCCACGCGGAGTTCGCCTACAATCGAGCCAAGCACTCCACAACCTCAAGGAGCCCCTTCATGATCGTCTACGGATTCGAACCTCCAACGGCACTCGACATCCTCCCACTACCTCTTCATGAAAGAACGAACATGGACTTCGACGAGCGTACCACCGCCATGAAGAAACTACATGAAGAAACAAGAGCAACCATACAAGAGCATGTTCTTCGCCAAGCTAACCGCCTCAACGCCAAGAAAAAGGAACGCGTGTTTGAAGAAGGAGACCTCGTTTGGATCCACCTAAGGAAAGAAAGGTTTCCGCAAGAACGCAACTCCAAGCTCAAGCCAAGAGGAGATGGTCCTTTCAAGGTCCTCAAGCGCATCAACAACAACGCTTACGTCATCGACATACCAACATCCAAGTACTTGGTGAGCAACACTTTCAACATCTCGGATCTCTCACCCTATCATGGAGATGAGGAGGAACAAGAGTCGAGGACGACTCTCTCCCAAGGGGGGGAGATGATGCGGGGTGGCCTTCGGACACCTCCTCACCAAGACCAACAAGTCCCCCAAGCGGACCAATGACAAGGGCTCGAGCCAAAGCGATACATGACAAGGTGAACTCGCTCCTCACCACCCTTGACCTTGATACCTGTGGTGACCCGGCATACCACTGCATGGTGTAGTATGCAAGTCTGATATAACACCAATGAAACACCGTTCCACTAGTATTATATCGCTCAGAGTGGTACAACAGAAACATATGCGGGTCCAAGGCATGTCTATAGAATTACATACAGACTCTGTTACAAAAGATCAGCATAGCCTCCTACTTTACAATGAGGTAAATCTGCAAATAAGCTCCAGAAGAACGACTCGTAGTCTAATCCTATCACGAACTCTATTTGAAGAGTATTTAACTAGCTATAGAGGCTAAGAATAGATTCTAGCTAAATAGGAGCTAGGTTTAGGAAGCTAGTTCCCTTCTATTGCTAATCTAGGTTTTATCCTTGTTGAATGTGATATCTGACTCTCCTGACATGGTCCTGACCCTTGAAGTAGTTGTTGACTCCTCGGCCTTCAAGTTGCACTGTAGATCCTCCTTCGGTGCCTCCATATCTAAGCAGGGGATTTAAGGGTGGGATGAGTACGAGCGTACTCAACAAGTTCATTATAGGAAAGAGGTGTTTAATGCACTAGCTACAGCCACAGACCAGAAAGTCATAGGCAATGCAAGTTTTTGTAAACATTTCTTCAAAAGGTTGCTTTTATTCTGAAGAGCTATGTCCGTCAGCCTTCACCGGTTGACTAGAACTTCATGGAGTTCCTTTCCGGCCGCGTTCAGCGATTCCATATCCCGGAACGAGGAGTGGTAGTCACGATTCGTTACACTCTGCAGAGGTGTGTTGCTTTACCCATAAGAGATCTTAACCTTGGTGCCAACCGGGCAATTTCCCCGTCCACACTTCCTTTGGTGTGAGGCCCGGTATAAGGTCCTAGCCGTTCATATTCCTCCGCTACCTCGCACACCCACCCTTTGTTGCATCCCCGACCCTGGGTCCTCGCCGGTCCCATTATTCCCATATTTCAGGGTGGACCCCGACCACGACGACAGTTTGGGATCAAACCAAACTCCTTCGCCGGTAGATGCAACCCCTCATAGACCGCAATACCGTGGGGACTTGAGGCTTCCCCAGCCACCAAATGATCTTCGGGCTACAAGTGTTCTCCGGACAAAGCCGTGGGGACTTGAGGCTTCTCCAGCCACCAAATGCACCCTAGGATTCAAGTGTTCTCCGGTAAAGCGCGTCCGTTGATGTACGAGAGGTGGAAATACAATTGGCTACTCCGTCCCATTCCAGATCTTATGGTTAACACGGGTATTACGGCACAAGAATCACTGGACGACATTTGTTGTTTAATCCTAGATGGATATAAACCCTTGCAATGGAACCTCCACCATATCAACACAATCCATGGTTCCATTGCCCACCACATAGTCATATTCATAGTTATGAAAATAGTGGTTTTGCTTTTTATGCAATAGTGATAAACATAGTACTTTGCAAGTAATTTGGTAAAAATACTCAAATGACATGAGCAAGCGATGAACTTGCCTTTGTTGACTGCAAGGTTATGCAGACAAGGTCTTCGATACGTAATAACTCCAAATTCTGAAATAGCATCATCGTCCGGTAAGGACGATGTTTAAAAGATTGGCAAGGATGCAATAATGCATAAATATGAGATGCAATCGTTCTAAGCGTGACCTAACCCTGATGATTTAGGATTAGTGAGTTGTAATGATTAGTTTTGGGTGTGTTGCACTTTTAGAGTGATTCACAAACAAGGTTCTTATTCAGGTTTGTGTTGTTTTAGAATCATAAGCAAGTGGTAAAATGCATAGTAACAATAATACACACCAAGGGATAATAGTTGTATAAGAGGTGAAGAGCAATTGTCAAGTTTAAGTCCTATAGTGCATGGTTGATGATTACTTATTATATAATTCAAAAGAATAACTTTTGAAGAACATGTTCTCTAATAAAGAACAAGTATGATAATTGGGTTGGTGGGTTCTATGGGTTCCTATGGTTCCAATTGGTTTAGGAGTAAGTATTAGATGGATCACAACATAGTTGGATTCATTAGCAACTAGGCTTGATTGGTCTTACTAAAGCATAAGCAACTTAAGCAATTAATTATTCATGGTTGCTATCATGGTTGGTATACCTTGCTGGTGATAGCTGGTTATTGGCTATAGGTTCTATTAGGCAGGATTGATGATGATTACTTATTTTCTTCAAAAGAATAACTTTTGAAGAACATAATTCTTAAGTAAAAAGAAGTATTGCAATTAGGGTTGAGGTTGTCTAGGGTTTGGCTATTGGATCTACTAAGTAAGGAATGGGGGTTTCCTAAATAGGATGATCAATAATTATCTCATACTAGTAGGGTTTAGTGGAACAGGGTTATGTAATGTGAAATAATAGGTATGGTTGCTATTAGGGTTCATCACAATGGTGTGATGCTAAATAGGGATGAGCAAGGATGATGGCTTTGGTAATAGGATCTAGGTTTTTCACTTGGTTGATCCCCCCTTGTTTAGTTAGGTCTGATGAGAATGAACATATGGGATACTCATATGTTAGTGATAGTTCTTCTACATTTTATGTGGCCAAGACAAGTATTTAGTTGCTACTATGTATCTATGGATACAAAGTAAGTTTTATGATCGTAGGTTCCAACCTAGGGTTTAGGTTGGAGGCAAATTAAGGTTCTCATGTAGTAATAAAGCTAGGTTTCTAAATGAACCTAGGGTTTAGGATTACACATGAAATGATGAGTTCCTAGTTTTCTACCATATGGAACTAGGGTTTTTTAATTACCCTATAATTCTTGGATTAATAACTTCATTATCAAGTTGAAGTTATTAATGAGTTTGAAATAAAAATAATATTGGATATGACATTTTATTATTTTGAATGAATTTAATAATTAAGGTAATTATTAATTAGGGTTTAAGTCCTCCTATTAAGGATTTAATAAGTAATAAGTAAAGGAAAGTTAGTTTTAATATTTTCCTGATTTATTTACTGGTTTTTATTAAATTTAAAAGTTTTTCTTAATTATTGAATTTTATTTGAATTTAGAATTAAATTTAAAGGCTTAAATAACAAGTATTAAATAATTGAATTTTTATTAAAAATGAAAATTTCATTTTATATTTTTATTGGATAGATTTCATTTTTAGGAACATTTTAATATCTCATTTGCATTTTTCTGAATTACAATGGATTTTCTATGTATTTGTAAAGTTTTCAGTATTTTCTGGAATTTGAATTAACTAGAATTCACTAAACCTACCCGATTAAACTACCTATATAGACACTGACTAGTGGGCCTTAGACCACGTCAGCTGCCACGGTAGCATTGACTGTGGTCAAAATTGCCAACAAGGCAATGGGCACGGTGGCCGGCGGACTGTGGCGATGATCGCCGGCGTTGGGCTTCACCCGCGGGCGCGTGCGTGTGTTGGCTCGACGCAGGGCGATGCGCTGAGCCATAAAGTAGCAGCGCCGCTCCGATACGGTTACCGGAGCATGGCCGGCGGCGTGGTTCTGCGGCGGCGGGCACGGGTGAACGGCGCGGCGAAACTACAGCGGGCTAGAGAGCAAGGCGAGCATGCTAGGCGATAGAGGAGCTCACCGCGGTCACGACGGGCGTGTCGGTGAGACTGGTGGTGGCCTATATCGACGGCGAACGTCGGCGTCTGCGGGTGACCGGCGGAGAAACGACGACCCGATTCGTCGGTTGTAGGGCTTCCCGGCACGCACGCGTCGACGAGGGGGTTGCTGGCGACAAGGAGAAGCCCCAGAGCTTCACGGCGCGGCTTGAAGATGCTCCAATCGACGGCGAGACGAATCGGCCGGCGAGCTAGGGTTTGCTAAATTGGGGCAAATGAGGAAGAAACCGGGGCTTAGAACTCGTCGTGGGCTTTTATATGGCGATGATCTGCGCCTCGTCACGACGCCGAGCGAGGAGAGCGTGCCAGCGCGAGGGAGAAGACGAGCACGTCTTCGTGCTGTCGTCCACGCGCCTGAGAGGATGAGGACGACTCCTCCCTCTGATATTTTGGCGAAGAGGTATGGTGGGCTGGTGTTGGGCCGGGGTGCTGGGTTGTTCTTTGGGCTGCTGCTGGGCTGCGTCGGCTTAGCAAGGTCCAGGTAAGGCCTAGTTAGGTTTTTCTCTCTTTTTCTGTTTTCATTTTCTGTTTTATAGTTTACCAAATTGAACTCATATTTGAATTCTATTATTTTTGGCAGGTCTCAATTGTGTTAATTCCATTTGGATGTTGTGAAATGACTATTACACCCATAATCCATTTGAAACAAGTATTTTATAAAGCATTATATTACATACTTGTGTTTTATTCAGAATAGCAAATGAGCATGAATTTATATCCTCATTTTTTTATGTTTTTCTTCTCTTGTGGATCAATCTATTTGAAGTATTAGAGTTGGTAAGTCCAGCTCAAGGTATTTTAGAGTTTATCATTAGGACTTGTTTTCTTATTTAAGAAGTTGGTTCTTCACATATGATTTTATGTGAGCATCAATCTGTTAGGGTTTTATGGTTGCTATTACAAGCCCCTTGTAAAGTTAACACTATTATTATTATTGAAAGGATCTAAGGTAGGTAGTGTTCTATCATGGTTGTTCTTGGTTACCAAGATAAATAGTTGATCATTACACATATGGTTTTAACTATATAATGTAGCACAAGGTTTTTCTTATGTTGAAGAATTGAAGCATAAGATTTTAATTAGTGAGCAATTCTAGGGTTAAAAGCATATTCACCTAATGGCACATGGTTTGGAATTTAATTGTGGCTTAGTTCATATTATGATCACCCAAGTGATACTCAAACTAGGGTTGAGTTATAATTCTAGGTTATAGAGATGGGATGACACCATATTGCATGTGCTAGGGTTTAATCTCCCCTAACCATGATAAAGTGGTTACTTGCTTAATATTTCATGTGCTTCCCTAATTGCTAAGGATTTGAGAATTGGTTTTATCTTGTACCAATTAACTTCTATTATTATTCTCAATTAATCATTAAAGTAACTACAATGGTTATTGTTCTTTTTATAGTTAATCTTTGGTCATATGGATAGATGGTTTCTCACCATATAAAGTATAGAGTTTGACTCTAAGGTTTTCTTATGTTCTTTAATTGAGGGATAATTGGAATATAAATGTGGTAGGATTCTACTTATGATCACCAAGTGAATCACAAGTTAAGGTTGGGATATAAGCTTAGGGTTGCTTACTAGTTACCTCCTTATGATTTCATGTGGTGAATGATATCTACTTATCCTATTAGGGTTTAACTTATCCTCACATACCTCAAGAGCATGATCATGGTTTAAGCATGATCAACTTGTTCTTAATCTCTTCTACCTCAAGTTCTTAGGGTTTATGATCATAACTCAATTTATAAAGATCAAGGTTTGGCTTCCTAAGTTATCTCTCAAGAATTAGGTTTCTCACTCCCAAGATTAAGTATTGTCTTGATCAATTAAATATAGCACTTCTAATTTATCTTCTTGAGTAGGACTACTATGGTTGCCCCTTAAGTTTATACCCCAGGAGAATACCTGAGATATTGATGAGGTCTAAGACCCCGATTGTGGCCCGATCTCGCGAATGACCCAAGGAATCAAGGGGGAAAGAGGGGGAGAGGCGGAAGAACACTAAGAACACGAAGAACACACGAAGAACCACGCACACCAACCCGATACAATCGATGCTTACCCTCACGGCTCGATGGACCGTGCCAATAGAATCCGCCCGGAAGAGACTCGAGGTAGAATTCCGAGAGGAGAGACCGGTGGGGAGGACGAATCAAGGAGTGAGAGAGAGAGTGCAAGCACTAGAATCTCTTACTACCAAATCCATACATCCACAAGGGTTGCCTTGATTACAGAGGGATGATACCCAAGGGAGACTAAGCTCAAAGTTAGGTTTGAGTTCTAAACAAGTCTAAACAGTAAAGGAGGGGGTCCAGCTACTTAAATAGGCAGGCACAGCCAGCAAGGGCGAACAGGTACGCGAATGGATAAGTCAAGGCAGTTTGGTGGGGTATTCCCGTCGGATCCGGTTGTGCGTCCGGTCAGACTGGGCCTGTGACCGGGCTGTCCGGTCAGGGGTCCGGTCTGACCGGGCCTGTGACCGGGCTGTCCGGTCATGGATCCGGTCGACCGGTCGCCAACCGGGAATCTGCGAAGAATCCGGTCTTGGGTCCGGTCGTCGTCCGGTACGAGGGAGCTGGCCCGGTTTGCGCCCGGTTGACCGGGCCTGTGGCCGGGGCGTCCGGTCGTGGGTCCGGTCCGACCGGGTCCTGGACCGGCCAGCGTCCTTTTCTTCCTTGGCGATCTTCGGGCGACGGTGGCTTCCGCTTCATGTTCATCTCCAGGTTCTGCTGCTCCTCTCCTTTCCTTGACCATGACGTCTCATCCTCTCCGGGGTCTTGGTGCTCCATGTACCTAATCACACAAAGTGTTTCGGCATGAGGTAGCATTCCATCCAATGGGGAGTCGAGGTCAAGGGTAGTGAGGAGCGAGTTCACCTTGTCATGTATTGCTTTGGCTCGAGCCCGTGTCATGGGTCCACTTGGGGGACTTGTTGGCCTTGATGTAGTGTCGTTGGCGAGCGGGGCTACATCATCTCCCCCCCCCCCTTGGGAGAGAGTCGTCCTCGACTCTTGTTCCTCCTCATCTCCATGGTGTGGGGAGAGGTGATGTAGCCCCGCCTATCGTCGATGCTACACCATGGCCAAGGAATCCCCCAAGTGGACCAACAACACAAAACCCCTCCATATATGTCAAGGTGAACTCCTTCCTCTCTATGGTCGATCTCAACACCCATGTGAATGGTATGCTACCTCATGCCTATCATCATGATATCTATAGGTACCAACATCGACAAGGACCAAGAGAGAAGGAACCCCCATGGTGCAAGGAAGAAGGAAGAAGAAGAAGGAAAGAAGAGGAGAAGAAGAGGGAGGAAGAGGCCCTGCCGGTCAGACCGGGCCACAGACCCGAGCAGCTTTGGCGCGAAGGCAGTCGAGGCCAAGACCTGCACGGACAGAGCTGGTGCGAGGCCGGTCGGGCAAGACCACAGACCGGGCGCACCCAGGCATCGTACCGGAGGCCAACCGGACGGAAATCTGCGAGGTTTCCGGTTTGCGGCCGGTCGACCGGACCCGTGACCGGACCATCCGGTCCACAGCCCGGTCTGACCGGCCCCAAACCGGATCCGTCGGGTTTGACCCATCCAACTTGTACCTTTTCGACCCCTGTTGCCTTGTATGCCTATATAAGACCCCAGCTCGCCCCCATAGCTGGTTAGACAAGATTTAGGCTTAAACATGACTTTGAGCTTTGTCTCCCTAGGGTTTCATCCCCTTTGTATCAAGGCACCCCATGTTGGATGATTGGATCTATGTGAGTGAGATTCTAGTGTAGCCCACTCTCTCTCCCTCACCTACCTCCATCCTCAACACCGATCTCTCACTCCGGGATTCTACCTCGAGTCTCTCCCGTGGTGATTCTATTGGCGTGGTCCATCGAGCCACGAGGGTAAGTATCGATTGTATCGGGTTGGTGTGCGTTGTGTTCTTCGCGTTCTTCGTGTTCTTCCGCCTCTCCCTCTCTTTCCCCCTTTGATTCTTGGGTCATTCGCAAGATCGGGCCACACACGGGGTCTTAGACCTTAACATATGGTATCAGCAGCCTTTGGTTTCCGCGAATTCGACCCCCCACCCACCCAATTTCCCCTCTAAAAATTTTCCAAAAAATTCCCCAAAAAAATAGCCCTAATTTGCCTTTGGATGGATCTGCGATTTGGTTGCGTTTTGAGTGGTTTTGGTCCATGGATTTGGTGTTGAGGTGCTTGATCTACTATTTCCCCCACTTTCTAGCCCCCAATTCCATCGTTTTCCTTCGATTTGGTCGATTTGGTTTTGGTTTGGGGAAGAACAGGAGAGAGAAAGCTCCAAATCGTGCAGCCGGTTGAGAACCCGGTCAACCGGCCCCCAGACCGGACCGTCCGGCGCAGAACCCGGCCAACCGGCCGCAAACCGGACAGCCGGCCCAGAGACCGGTCCGACCGGCCCCCAGACCGGACACGCCGGCGCCAACTCCGGTTCAACCGGACCACCGACCGGCTCCTTCGACCTCGACATCCGGCGATCTCCACCACCACCACCACCACCACCACCATCATCTCCACCATCGCAGGTATAACTTGCAGTAACCCTTGTAACCCCTCTTCTTTTGCGATCTATCCTATCGAGCATTGCGTATCTAGTGTTGCGAGACATTGCACGTGGCCCCGCATTGTGAGGTGTGTGTGTCGCGTTGAGTAAGGCACCCAAGCAAACACTCGTGTGGCAAGATAGCAAAAGCGAGGCTAACGCTAACATAGTGCGTGAAAAAGCCCCAAAAACACAAAAAGAGTGCGAGTAGCACCATACATCCATACATCCATACTCCCATACATACAAAGTGTCCAAGTGCCACCAAAGATAAAAACGAGTGCAAGTGCCACCATATACAAGAGAGGAAAAAGCTTTTAAGCAAAAGAGAGAAAAGAGAAGAGAGGCCGCGTGTGAATCTTGTTGTCTCTTCGTTTGCAACCAAAGCTTTGCCTCTCCTTGTGTTAGTGTGACACCGAGCCACCCTTGCTTTCGGGCTTCATACACTTTTCCGCTCATTCCTTGGTCGCACTAACCCCGCTTATCCCGTGTGTGAGTTCCACATCTTTTCCGTGTTTATAGTGATCATCGCTTTGACATTTGAGTTTTTGGATTTCACCCACCCTTAACAACAAACTTGATTTTGGATTTCATCTTTTGGCTTTCCACCATACTCACCTAACACCATATTTGCTAGCTTTTGCGTGTGTCTTTGTGTGAGTGCCCGATACAATTGTTCTAACTCTCGGTTTGTTGGATCACCCCAATCTTGTCATACCACGGTAAGATTGCGAGGTAGTGTTCTTCCACTAACATACACCATATAGATACCGTCTTGCTAACATGTATAGCGACGAAGAAGATACGGAGGAGTACACGGAGCACTTCGAGGAGGATGCCTCTTCAAGCACCGCGGATGTGGAGGAACATGTGGAGCTCTACACCGACTATGGCTCCGCGAGCATCGCCAACATGACCGACATCGAGGAGCTCTACACCGACTATGGCTCCGCGAGCATCGCCTACATGGACGACACCGACGAGCTCTACATCGACATTTGCTCAACAAGCATGGACGACATGGTGGAGCACCACCACGACGACGACATCGACCCCACCATGTCCACCGCCGATGCTCCCACATACCCCTACTTGGCCAATGGAGCTACATATGAAGATAGAGGACCTCCACGATGGCATCATCATGTGGATCATCAAGAGCGTCCCCAACATGTTCGGCCTCGACACACTTCTCCGAGCTCCACAAGGCGCCATCATGAGAGTGCCTATGCACAAGATCATCGACATCATGGACATCATATGGAGCATCAAGAGCGCCCCCAACATGAGCCATCACCTAGGCATGGCAAGGACCGTCATCGACTCACACCATCTCATGATCGTCGTCGACCACCACCACCTCATGGTCTACATCGACATCCACCCACACATGATCTTCGACGACACCGCTCAAGACATGGTGATGAGGCAAGAAGACGAGAACCTCGACATGAAGACCTTCCTCATAAGGCGACTTCTACCTCTTGCGCCACCACCACAATGGCCCCTACCTCGTCATATGCCTATGGACTCCGATGCTACAAGTGCAAGCAACAAGGCCACCTTCCACGGGAATGTCCCAATCTCCTATGTGAGGTGTGCAAGGCCAAGGGTCACGTGGCATGGCAATGCACAACGCCAAGCGCCAAGAAGCTCTACTTCGACGAGCTCAATGCACAAGTCTCCAAGATGCCACCACTTGAGGACGACTTAGGAGGCGATGGAGTTGAGCATGGTGAGCATGGGATTCTCCCTTCACCCACGGAGGCGCATGGAGTTGAGATGGTTGAGCATGGGATTTTCCCTTCAACCAAGGAGGCGCATGGAGATGAGCAAGTCGAACCTACTCCTACATGCTTGATTGATGAGTTGGTACCAATCCCATGTGAGCATGAGAGCCACTTAGCCCACTTGAGCGAGAGTGATAGTGAGTTGAGTGACTTCCACCCCATATGTGAGTTTGAGTGCTTCCATTTGGAGGACATGAGTGATACACAAAGTGAGACGAGAGAGGTAGATGATAGGTCCATGGAGGACATCGCATTTGCTAACACATTAACCTCTCCCTCGCTTGTGTCTTCTTATGTTGCACTAGGTTCCACGGAGGACGAGTTCCCGCTCATGGAGAAGATGTACATGGTGCATGAAGATGATGATATCTCACCATGCTTGCTCCGCGATGGACATGTCGACCACATGGATCCTCCTACTTCCACAACACCTACATCACATGAGTCGGCCTTCAAAGGTAACAACATAGGTGTTGATGATGCCATGATCCCACTAGCGGACATGATGACTTATGAGCGCATGCATGATCTTGATGATACATTTGCTACGTCACTTGATTCCTTCATATTCCCATATGATGCTTTGCTTGATAACATTGTTGATCATGTGGAATTGATTGATTGTGATACCATGAACATGCCATGCTATGAGAGTTTCATATTTGCTCCAAATGCTTGCAATGATAATGACAAGGATGACATTAGCTTCCAAATGCTTTGTCCCAAATGTTTACACTCTTTCATGATCCTTGCATCCAAGATTGCGAACAATTGCTCTTTCCTATGCTTGGTATGCAAGAATGCTTATTTTATTGTCCATGAGATGGCCCCCATAGCCTTCTCTATTTTTGATGATCATGAGTTACCACATGCCATGAATGCACCTTCTTGCCATATGCACCATCGCCATGCATTTCATACTATCTTGCTTGACACTAATGGTGATGTGCACAAGACATGGAACATCATGATGGATGATGTATTCATCTACCATGCACACACGCTTTTTGTCTTGTTTCTTCCATGTGTAGGTACACGGCCGACCACTTCCACCGCTACGGAGCATGAGCTCACAAAACGCGCAATTGAGAGCTACCCCAACAAGGACGAGATACATGTTCCAACCCATGGGATTCACACCAAAGGGTATGTCCCCAAAAACTTTCGCCCTCTTTTGCCATGTCTTGACGAGCTTCCGGTTTGGTCCAATTCCTCGTCACCTCTTTTGCTTCTTATGCAACATCTTTTGATCACCATTTTTGCCCAATGCCTTTTGGAGAAACGACTTGATGCTTCGTATTTGATTGAGAGCCTCTTGTTCGTCGGTCACCAAATTGGCATCCACAAGCTTTCCTTTTGCAAGTTGTTTTTCCCCTTGTTCTTCTTCGACCAAGACTTGGCCCCTCCACCACTACATGGGAGACCCGTTATGGACTACAACAAAGACGCCCGCACTACGACGAGCATCCCTAAGGACACAAGGGCACCTATACAAGTCCTTCCCGTCTACCTCATCGGTGAGGAGGAGCAAGAGTCGAGGACGACTCTTCCCCAAGGGGGGGGAGATGATGTAGCCCCGCCTATCGTCGATGCTACACCATGGCCAAGGAATCCCCCAAGTGGACCAACAACACAAAACCCCTCCATATATGTCAAGGTGAACTCCTTCCTCTCTATGGTCGATCTCAACACCCATGTGAATGGTATGCTACCTCATGCCTATCATCATGATATCTATAGGTACCAACATCGACAAGGACCAAGAGAGAAGGAACCCCCATGGTGCAAGGAAGAAGGAAGAAGAAGAAGGAAAGAAGAGGAGAAGAAGAGGGAGGAAGAGGCCCTGCCGGTCAGACCGGGCCACAGACCAGGCAGCCTGGCGCAGAGGCCGGTCAGACCGGGCCACAGACCGGACAGGCTGGTGCAGAGGCCGGTCAGACCGGGCCACAGACCGGGCGCACCCAGGCATCGTACCGGAGGCCAACCGGACGGAAATCTGCGAGGTTTCCGGTTTGCGGCCGGTCGACCGGACCCGTGACCGGACCATCCGGTCCACAGCCCGGTCTGACCGGCCCCAAACCGGATCCGTCGGGTTTGACCCATCCAACTTGTACCTTTTCGACCCCTGTTGCCTTGTATGCCTATATAAGACCCCAGCTCGCCCCCATAGCTGGTTAGACAAGATTTAGGCTTAAACATGACTTTGAGCTTTGTCTCCCTAGGGTTTCATCCCCTTTGTATCAAGGCACCCCATGTTGGATGATTGGATCTATGTGAGTGAGATTCTAGTGTAGCCCACTCTCTCTCCCTCACCTACCTCCATCCTCAACACCGATCTCTCACTCCGGGATTCTACCTCGAGTCTCTCCCGTGGTGATTCTATTGGCGTGGTCCATCGAGCCACGAGGGTAAGTATCGATTGTATCGGGTTGGTGTGCGTTGTGTTCTTCGCGTTCTTCGTGTTCTTCCGCCTCTCCCTCTCTTTCCCCCTTTGATTCTTGGGTCATTCGCAAGATCGGGCCACACACGGGGTCTTAGACCTTAACAAGAGGTCCGAGATGTTGAAAGTGTTGCTCACCAAGTACTTGGATGTTGGTATGTCGATGACGTAGGCGTTGTTGTTGATGCGCTTGAGTACCTTGAAAGGCCCATCTCCTCTTGGCTTGAGCTTGGAGTTGCGTTCTTGAGGGAACCTTTCTTTCCTTAGGTGAACCCAAACTAGGTCTCCTTCTTCAAACACTCGTTCTTTCTTCTTGGCGTTGAGGCGGTTAGCTTGGCGAAGGACATGGTCTTGTATGGTTGCTCTTGTTTCTTCATGTAGTTTCTTCATGGCGGTGGTGCGCTCGTCGAAGTCCATGTTGGTCCTTTGATGAAGAGGGAGTGAAAGGATGTCGAGTGCCGTTGGAGGTTCGAATCCATAGACGACCATGAAGGGACTCCGTAATGTTGTGGAGTGCTTGGCTCGATTGTAGGCGAACTCCGCGTGGGGGAGGCAATCTTCCCATGACTTCAAGTTTTTCTTCACAAGTGTGCGAAGGAGTGTGGAGAGGCTTCGATTGACCACTTCGGTTTGTCCATCGGTTTGAGGGTGCGAGGACGATGAGAACAAGAGCTTGACTCCAAATTTTGCCATAAGCGACTTCCATAGATAACTCATGAACTTGACGTCTCGATCCGACACAATGCTTGCCGGTATCCCATGTAGGCGAACCACTTCCCTGAAAAACAATGAAGCAATGTGTGAAGCATCATCGCTCTTATGACATGGTATAAAATGTGCCATTTTTGAGAACCTATCCACTACCACAAAGATTGAATCATGCCCATGCTTTGTTCTTGGTAAGCCTAACACAAAGTCCATGCTTATATCCGACCAAGGTGCATATGGAATGGGTAAAGGTATGTAAAGACCATGGGGGTTGGATGTTGACTTAGCTTGTAAGCACGTTGTGCAACGGTTGCAAAGGCGCTCCACGTCTCGCTTCATGCGTGGCCAATAGTAGTGTGTGGATAGCATCGAAAGAGTCTTGTCGCGTCCAAAATGACCCATGAGGCCACCTCCATGTGACTCTTGCAAAAGCAACTTACGAAGAGAAGACTCGGGTATGCAAACTTTGTTAGCTTTAAACAAGTAGCCATCATGCAAGTAGAAATCATCAAAACCTCGGTCAATGGAACACTTTTCAAAGATTGGTCCAAAGAAAGAATCGGAAGGGTAAAGTTCTTTGATCTCCTCAAGACCCAAAATGTGAAACTCCAAGCGGGTGAGTAGAAGAGTAATCTTGCGGGAAAGTGCATCCGCAACCACATTTTCCTTGCCCTTTTTGTATTTGATTACATAAGGGAAGGACTCTATGAACTCAACCCACTTAGCATGTCTCTTGTTCAAATGTTGTTGACTTTTCAAATACTTCAAGGACTCATGATCCGAATGGATAACAAACTCTTTTGGCCAAAGGTAGTGTTGCCAAACTTCAAGAACACGAACCAAAGCATAAAGCTCCTTGTCATATATAGGATAGTTGAGGCGTGCGCCATCCAACTTCTCGCTATAGTATGCCACGGGTTTTCCATTTTGCATGAGAACACCACCGATTCCAAGGCCACTCGCATCGCATTCGATCTCAAATGTTTTGGCAAAATCGGGAAGAGCAAGTAATGGTGCCTCGGTGAGTCTCTTTTTCAATTCATCAAAAGCTTTTTGTTGTGCTTTGCCCCAAACGAACGGAACATTCTGATGTGGTCTAAGACCCCGTTGGTGGCCCGATCTTGCGAATTGACCCGGAAACGAAAGGGGAAAAGAGGAAGAACACGAAGAACACGACGAACGCGATGAACACGGGGACACACGCACGCACACCGACCCGATACAACCGATGCTTACCCTCGTGGCTCGATGGACCACGCCGAATAGAATCACCCACGGAAGAGACCGCGGTAGAATTCCGAGGTGAGAGATACGGTATTGGAGACGGAATCGGTGAGGGAGAGAGAGTGCACACACTAGAATCTCACTCACAAACTCAATCAACAACAAGGGTGGCCTTGATTACAGAGGGATGATACCCTAGGGAGACAAAGCTCAAGTTCTATCCTAAGCCAAATCTTGTCTAACCCTAGCAAAGTGCAGGTACGGGGATACATATAGTTCAGATTCAAGTCAAGGGTAGTTTGGGGAAAGAGCTAAATAAGTTACAGCCGCTCGATTACAATCAACGGTTCAGATCTGAGCTAAAACACGTGCGAGCGGTACCACGGGCGGAGGTACCGGTCGAGGTACCGGAAAATGCATCAAACCAAGCAAAGTATCCAGGGGACTCGGGCGTGCGAGCGGTACCACGGCCGGAGGCTCCACCCGAGGTACCGGGGAGCATGCGCAGCATGTACTGGGAGGCCGGTACCCTGAGCGGTACCTCGGGTGGAGCCTCCACCCGGAGGTACCGGTCTCCCCTGCATTCCCGCGCGGCCAAGAAGGAGCCTGGAGGCTCCGGCCCCCCCATGGGTGGAGGCTCCGGCCTCACCATGGGTGGAGGCTCCGGCCCCCTTCCTCTTGCTCTCTTCTCTTCTTTCCTCCTTTCTTCTTCTCCTTCCTTCTCCCTTGTGCAAAGTGAGTGGCTCCTCCTCTCCGAATCCTTGACGAAGCTCGTACCTAGTAACACAATGAATATCGACATGAGGTAGTACTCTATCCAAGGGTGTACCGAGGTCGAGGGTAAAGAGGATTGGGTTCACCTTGTCATGTATCGCACGGGTTCGGGTTGTCGGTCCCCTTGGGGGAATCTTTGGCCATGGTGTAGCGTCGATGATAGGCGGGGTTGCACTTGATGGTCTTGAGGCGTAGGTGTCCGAAGGCCACCCCGCATCATCTCCCCCCCCTTGGGGAAGAGTCGTCCTCGACTCTTGTTTCTCCTCATCGAAGATGTAGTCCATGACGGTTGTCCCATGTAGAGTTGGGTAGTCGCGGTCGAAGAAGAACTTGGAGAATAACCACTTGCGAAGGGAAAGCTCCAAGAGGCATTTGGCAAAAATGGAAACCAAAAGAGTGTGGGTGTATCCAACATGTGGAAGGGCAAAAATTTGTGCATGTAAGAGTTGTATGGTGTGAAAAATGTGTGGTGTAGCCTTGTCCCAAACAAATGGAACAAACAAAAGGCAAGTATCGGCGGCAAAATTTGGGGCAAAATTGTTATGTGCAATGGCAAAGAGATGGAAACTTCTAGCTTGGGAAAGTATGGTTGGCGCGAGCCAAGTATGGGTATCCTCAAGTGTCAAAGAATCCATTTCAATTGCCAAAGGTGAAATAAGAAATCCAAAGAAGAGCAACTTTATGAGTGACATGTGGCACAAGATGCATAAGGGGTCTCTCACATGTATGACATGGTCCTTGAGATTCTCGGAGTGTATGATGATAACATCAAGGTATACAACAATCATTGTGCCAACAAGATGTTTCAAGATATGTTGCATAAGAGGCAAAAGATGTGACGAGGAATTGGACCAAACCGGAAACTCGACAAACCAAGTCGGAAACACATGAGGGCGAAGGCTTGTGGGAACATACCCTTTGGTGTGAATCCCGCGGGTTAGGTCCTTGATGGGGTAGCTCTCAATTGCGCGTTTCGTGAGCTCATGCTCCGTAGCGGTGGAAGTGGTCGTCCGTGTACCTACACATGGAATAAACAAGACAAAGAGCGTGTGTGCATGGTAGATGAACACATCATCCATCATGATGGTCCAAGTCTTATGCACATCACCATTAGTGTCAATCAACATAGTATGGAATGCATGGCGATGGTGCAAATGGCAAGTAGGTGCATTCATGGCATGTGGTAACTCATGATCATCAAAAATAGAGAAGGCTATGGGGGCCATCTCATGGACAATGAAATAAGCATTCTTGCATACCAAGCATAAGAAAGAGCAATTGTTCACAATCTTAGATGCAAGGATCATGGAATGGTGTAAACATTTGGGGCAAAGCATGTGGAACATGTTATCATTGTTGTCGACAACCCTATGTAAAGAGCAAGTGTTCATCAAGGGTGTCACAACACAAGCATGATCATAATCATTATCATTACAAGCAAGCGGGGAAAATGTGAAGCTCTCATAGCATGGCCTGGTCATGGTATCACAAACATTCACTTCCACACGATCAACCATGTTATCAAGCAAAGCATCGCATGGGAATATGAAAGTAGCATGTGAAGTAGCAAATGGATCATCGAGATCATGCATGCACTCATAAGTTATCATGTCCACTAGTGGGATCATGACATCATCAACACCTATGTTGTTACCTTTGGAGGCCGACTCATTTGAAGTAGGTGTTGTGGGAGTAGGAGGATCCATGTGGTCGACATGTCCATCTTGGAGCAAGCATGGTGAGATATCATCATCTTCATGCACCATGTACATCTTCTCCATGATCGGGAACTCATCCTCCGTGGAACCTAGTGCAACATAAGAAGACACAAACGAGGGAGAGGTTAATGTGTTAGCAAATGCGATGTCCTCCATGGACCTATCATCTACCTCTCTCAACTCACTTTGTGTATCACTCACGTCCTCCAAATGGAAGCACTCAAACTCACATATGGGGTGGAAGTCGCTCAACTCACTATCACTCTCACTCAAGTGGGTTAAGTGGCTCTCATGCTCACATGGGGTTGGTACCAACTCATCAATCAAGCATATAGGAGTAGGTTCGACTTTCTCATCTCCATGCGCCTCCGTGGTTGAAGGGAAGTTCCCATGCTCAACCATCTCAACTCCATGCGCCTCCGTAGGTGAAGGGAGAATCCCATGCTCACCATGCTCAACTCCATCGCCTCCTATGTCGTCCTCAAGTGGTGGCATCTTGGAGACTTGTGCATTTAGATCGTCGAAGTAGAGCTTCTTGGCGCTTGGCGTTGTGCATTGCCATGCCACGTGACCCTTTGCCTTGCACACCTCACATAGGAGATTGGGACATTCCCGTGGAAGGTGGCCTTGTTGCTTGCACTTGTAGCATCGGAGTCCGTAGGCATATGACGAGGTAGGGGCCATTGTGGTGGTGGCACAAGAGGTAGAAGTCGCCTTATGAGGAAGGTCTTCTTGATGTGCTCTCTCCACCCTTGGAGTGGTAGACACCCTATGATGGTGTTCGTCGCCTTCATGTCGAGGCTCTCGTCTTCTTGCCTCATCACCATGTCTTGAGTGGTGTCGTCGAGGATCATGTGTGGACGGATGTCGATGTAGACCATGAGGTGGTGGTGGTTGACAACAATCATGAGATGGTGTGAGTCGATGACGGTCCTTGCCATGCCTAGATGATGGCTCATGCGACTTGGCATGTTGCTTGCGGTGCCTTGTGGAGCTTGGAGAAGCGTGTCGATGGCGATCATGTTGGGGACGCTCTTGATGCTCCATATGATGTACTTGAGGTCGATGATCTTGTGCATAAGTACTCTCATGGTGGCGCCTTGTGGAGCTCGGAGAAGTGTGTCGATGTCGAATATGTTGGGGACGCTCTTGATGATCCATATGATGGTGCCATCGGGGAGGTCCTCGATCTTCATATGTAGCTCCATTGGCCAAGTAGGGGTATGTGGGCGCCTCGGCGTTGTTCAAGGTGGAGTCGAAGTGAGGCTCCGCCATGGTGTCGATGCCGTAGGCGTGGCGTTGCTCCACCATGTCGTCCATGCTTGATGAGCCATTGTCGATGTAGAGCTCGTCGATGTCGTAGTCGTGGTGGTGCTCCACCATGTCGTCCATGTTGGCGATGCTCGCGGAGCCATTGTCGGTGTAGAGCTCCTCGATGTCGTAGTCGTGGTGGTGCTCCACCATGTCGTCCATGTTGGCGATGCTCGCGGAGCCATTGTCGGTGTAGAGCTCCTCGATGTCGGTCATGTCGATGATGCTCGCGGAGCCATAGTCGGTGTAGAGCTCCTCGATGTCGGTCATGTTGGCGATGCTTGCGGAGCCATAGTCGGTGTAGAGCTCCACATGTTCCTCCACATCCGCGGTGCTTGAAGAGGTATCCTCCTCGAAGTGCTCCGTGTACTCCTCCGTATCTTCTTCGTCGCTATACATGTTAGCAAGATGGTATCTATATGGTGTATGTTAGTGGAAGAACACTACCTCGCAATCTTACCGTGGTATGATAAGATTGGGGTGATCCAACAAACCGAGAGTTAGAACAATTGTATCGGGCACTCACACAAAAACACACGCAAAAGCTAGCAAATATGGTGTTAGGTGAGTATGGTGGAAAGCCAAAAGATGAAATCCGAAATCAAGTTTGTTGTTAAGGGTGGGTGAAATCCAAAAACTCAAATGTCAAAGTGATGATCACTATAAACACGGAAAAGGTATGGAACTCACACACGGGATAAGCGGGGTTAGTGCGACCAAGGAATGAGCGGAAAGGTGTATGAAGCCCGAAAGCAAGGTTGCTCGGTGTCACACTAACACAAGGAGAGGCAAAGCTTTGGTTGCAACATGAGAGACAACAAGATTCACACGCGGCCTCTCTTCTCTTTTCTCTCTTTTGCTTAAAAGCTTTTTCCTCTTTTTGTATTTGGTGGCACTTACACTCTTTGTGTATATGTATGTATGATGGCACTCGCACACTTTTGCTCTATGGTGCACTTGCACTCTTTTTGTGTTTTGGCGGCTTTTTCTCGCACTATGTTAGCGTTAGCTCGCTTTTGCTATCTTGCCACACGAGTTTTGCTTAGAAGCTTGACTCCACACTACACACACACCTCACAATCGGGGCCACGTGCAATGTCTCGCAACACTCAATAAGCAATGCTCGATAGGATAGATCGCAAAAGAAGAGGGGTTACAAGGTGGGGAGCAAGTTATACCTAGATGAAAATGTTAGGCGGTGTCGGAACACACAACTTGCGATGATGGCGGTGGTGTCAAGAGTACGTTTGCATGTTCGGGGTGCCGAGGATGTCGTCGCTTGCTTCGGAGCTGCGGGTTAGTTTCACAAACAAGGCACTCAAACCGGAACAAGCAAACACAAGTTAGCGGATAAGATGGGTCAAAATAGCTTGGCGGCGGTGGCGGTGGTATGCCGGCGGTGATATCGGTGAGCTAGCGGCGGCGGTGGTGGTGGTGGGGCAGCGACGGTGTTTGCCGGTGGTATGCCGATGGCGGTATCGGTGAGCTTGCGGTGGCGGCGGTGGTGGTGGTGGTGCCGCGGCGGTGTTTCCCGATGGTTTGGGAGGGTGGCGATGCTTGCCGGTGATCAAGGGGGGTGGCGGTGCTTGCCGGTGATCAAGGGGGGTGGTGGTGCTTGCCGGTGATCAAGGGGGGTGGCGGTGCTTGCCGGTTGCGGAGAGGAGTGGTGGTGGTGGGGCAGCGGCGGTGTTTACCGGAGTTGGGGAGGAGCTGCGGTGATAGCCGGCGGTGGAGAGGGTGGTGGTGATGGCCGGCGGTGAGGGGTAGTGGTGATGGCCGGTGGTGGAGGGTGGAGGTACCGGTGGTGGCCTGGCCGGTACAGGAGGGTGGAGGTACCGGTGGTGGTACCGGAGAAACAATCACCACATACTGCAAGCCTCACGCGCGAGCGGTACCTCGGGCGGTACCTCGGGTAGAGGCTCCACCCGTGCGTGGCCGGAGGCTCCACCCGGAGGTACCGCTCGTGGCACTTTTCTTCCTGGGAGCACACGCACGAGCTGTTCTTCACTTTTCTCTCTCCTGTTCTTCCTCCAAGCAAACCAAATCCGACCCAAACTCGAAAATTGATGAAATTTGTGGATGGAAAGTGGGGGAATTAGTAGATCAACACTAGAGACACCGAATCCATGGACCAAAACCACTCAAAACGCAACAAAATCGCAGATCCATCAAAAGGCAAATTAGCGCTATTTTTGGGGATTTTTGGGGAAATTTTTCAGAGATGAAATTGGGTGGGTGGGGGGTCAAATTCGCGGAAACCAAAGGCTGCTGATACCATATGATGTGGTCTAAGACCCCGTTGGTGGCCCGATCTTGCGAATTGACCCGGAAACGAAAGGGGAAAAGAGGAAGAACACGAAGAACACGACGAACGCGATGAACACGGGGACACACGCACGCACACCGACCCGATACAACCGATGCTTACCCTCGTGGCTCGATGGACCACGCCGAATAGAATCACCCACGGAAGAGACCGCGGTAGAATTCCGAGGTGAGAGATACGGTATTGGAGACGGAATCGGTGAGGGAGAGAGAGTGCACACACTAGAATCTCACTCACAAACTCAATCAACAACAAGGGTGGCCTTGATTACAGAGGGATGATACCCTAGGGAGACAAAGCTCAAGTTCTATCATAAGCCAAATCTTGTCTAACCCTAGCAAAGTGCAGGTACGGGGATACATATAGTTCAGATTCAAGTCAAGGGTAGTTTGGGGAAAGAGCTAAATAAGTTACAGCCGCTCGATTACAATCAACGGTTCAGATCTGAGCTAAAACACGTGCGAGCGGTACCACGGGCGGAGGTACCGGTCGAGGTACCGGAAAATGCATCAAACCAAGCAAAGTATCCAGGGGACTCGGGCGTGCGAGCGGTACCACGGCCGGAGGCTCCACCCGAGGTACCGGGGAGCATGCGCAGCATGTACTGGGAGGCCGGTACCCTGAGCGGTACCTCGGGTGGAGCCTCCACCCGGAGGTACCGGTCTCCCCTGCATTCCCGCGCGGCCAAGAAGGAGCCTGGAGGCTCCGGCCCCCCCATGGGTGGAGGCTCCGGCCTCACCATGGGTGGAGGCTCCGGCCCCCTTCCTCTTGCTCTCTTCTCTTCTTTCCTCCTTTCTTCTTCTCCTTCCTTCTCCCTTGTGCAAAGTGAGTGGCTCCTCCTCTCCGAATCCTTGACGAAGCTCGTACCTAGTAACACAATGAATATCGACATGAGGTAGTACTCTATCCAAGGGTGTACCGAGGTCGAGGGTAAAGAGGATTGGGTTCACCTTGTCATGTATCGCACGGGTTCGGGTTGTCGGTCCCCTTGGGGGAATCTTTGGCCATGGTGTAGCGTCGATGATAGGCGGGGTTGCACTTGATGGTCTTGAGGCGTAGGTGTCCGAAGGCCACCCCGCATCACATTCTTTTTTGTAAGCTCGTTTAAAGGGCAAGCAATGGTGCTGAAATCTTTCACAAAGCGGCGGTAAAATCCGGCAAGTCCATGGAAGCTTCTAACTTGACCAACATTTGTGGGAGTGGGCCAATTGTGGATGGCCTCAACTTTGGAAGAATCAACTTCAATCCCGTTGGCGGAAACCACAAAACCAAGAAAAACCAATTTGTTTTGAGCGAAATGGCATTTTGGAAGGTTGGCAAAGAGCTTCTCGTGGCGCAAGATGCATAAGACTTCTCTCACATGTTGAACATGGTCCTCGAGATTTTTGCTATAGATGAGAATATCATCAAAGTAGACAACCACGCTCTTGCCAATGAGAGGTCGCAAAATGTGATTCATAAGACGCATGAAAGTGGAAGGAGCATTGGAAAGACCGAACGGCATGACGAGCCATTCATAGAGACCAAGCTTGGTCTTGAATGCCGTCTTCCATTCATCACCAATTGCCATGCGAATTTGGTGGTAGCCACTACGCAAATCAATCTTAGAGAAAATGGTGGCACCACTCAATTCATCAAGCATGTCATCTAAACGCGGAATGGGATGTCGATAACGGACGGTAATGGCATTGATAGGGCGGCAATCCATACACATCCGTTGCGTCTCATCCGGTTTAGGCACAAGAATGACGGGAACGGCACAAGGGCTAAGGCTTTCTCGGACATACCCTTTAGCGAGGAGGTCTTGAATTTGGCGTTGGATCTCCTTGGTATCCTCGGGGTTGGTGCGGTAAGCGGCGCGGTTTGGTAGTGGAGCGCCGGGTATGAGGTCGATGCGATGCTCGATGCCCCGAAGCGGTGGTAGTCCATGGGGTAGCTCGTCGGGGAAGACGTCTTGGAACTCCTTCAAAAGAGACAACAAAGACGAAGGAATGTTGGTTAAGTCATTAGTCTCCGACGAGAGGCCCTTGCAAATGAGCACGTAGTGTATGGTGGTGGATGGGTTGTCTTTCACTTCTCTCCACTCGCTTTTGGTGGTTAGGAGGACACTCTTTCTCTCACTCATATGTGGGTGGTGGCGCTCACTCTCTCTTTGGTGGGTAGCTCCCTCTCCTCTCAACTCACTATGGTGGATGTGGTGTTGTGCCCTCGCTAAAGCCTTCGCATTGTCGGCGATGATTTGGCTAGGAGTCATTGGGCGAAGCTCGAACTTCTTGTCCTTGACCTTGAAGGTGTATGCATTGGAGAAACCATCATGTATGGCCTTCTTGTCAAATTGCCATGGGCGGCCAAGCAACATGTGGCACACGGTCATAGGCACCACATCACACTCGACGGTGTCTTCATAGGGTCCTATCTTGAAGTTGACGGTGACGGTGTGTTGAATCTTGACATTGCCCTTGTCACTCAACCATTGGACATGGTATGGATGAGGATGCTTGCGAAGCGTGAGGTTGAGCTTCTCACATAGCTCGGTGCTTGCCAAGTTGTGGCAACTCCCACCATCGATGATGACCTTGATAGACTTGCCACCAATGCCGGCACGCGTTTGGAAGATGTTGCATATTTGGTCTTCCATAGCTTGTGGTTGAGTGGTGAGCACTCGAGTGACCACAAGAGAAGGGCTTGGATCATGTGTGCATAAGAGGGGGTCTTCTCCACTTTCTTCATCATAGTCTTCCTCATTAGCAACGGCGGCTTGCACTAGTGCTTCATATTCACCTTCACTTAGAGTTTCTATGTCACCATTCTCCATAGTGATCATGACCTTGGTGTTCTTGCACTCAAAGGACTTGTGGCCTTGGGTGCCACACTTGAAGCAAGTGACATTGGAGGGTCCGTAGAGGCCTTAGAGGAGGCGGTGGAGGATACCGTTTGCTTCATGCGACTTTGTATGGAAGGTTGCTTGGAAGGTGTAGAGGATGCGGTTGGCTTGACACTTGTTGTAGGAGTTGATGTGGCAAGCTTGGAGGCGAAGTATTGCTTGGACTTCGAGTACTTGATGTCCTCATTCACTTGACGCTCGGCCTTGGAAGCTTGGTGAACCAACTCAACCATGTTGGAGTATTGTTGGAACTCCACAATCCTCTTGATGGGGTAGTTGAGGCCATTGAAGAACCTAGCGATGGTTTGATTCTCGGACTCTTGGATGTTTGCTCGCATCATGGTTAACTCCATCTCCTTGAAGAATTCCTCAACGGTCTTGGTGCCTTGCTTCAACTTTTGTAGCTTGTTGAAGAGATCGGTCTTGTAGTGTTTAGGGACAAAGCGAGCTTCCATCTCCTCCTTCATGTCTTCCCAAGTATCAATTGGAGGATCTCCCTTTTCTTCCCTAAGAGTGACAACTTGTTCCCACCAAGTGTTGGCATAATCTTCAAACTCGAGGGAGGCCATGGCTACTTTCTTGGCACCGGAGTAGTTATGGATGCGGAAGATCTTGTCAACCTTGAGTGCCCATGAGAGGTAGGCCTCGGCGTCGTCTTCACCCTTGAACTTGGGCATGTTGAACTTGAGCTTTCCATACATATTCTCTTCATCTTCCATGTTCCTTCGGCGAGGACGGATGCCTTCATCTCTTGCGACTTGAGGTGGTAGAGGAGGTCTTCCACGACCAACCATAGCATTGGGTTGGCGTTGGAGGTGAACACTAGCTTCACTTGGCTCATGTTGAGGATGTTGTTGCGGGTCTTGGCGAGGTTGTTGGCGTTGCCCAATTAGGGCTCTCTCATCTTGATCATGTTGTGGTTGCCCTCGACCCCTTTGGTCATGGCGAGGATGGTTCCGGAGGTCACGCCTTGGTGGATCATGATGACCTTGGTCTTGAGCATCCACATGGGCTTGACGATGAGGTGCCGGGTCCATGTTGTGGAGGACGTTGTCTTGGGGTTGGTCGTCATGCCCATGGTGGGCATGGCGAGCCGCTTGATGACGATCTTGGTGAAGGGCTTGTTCTTGTTGCGGACGTTCATGAGGACGAGCATGGCGATGGAACTCTCCGCGCCTTGAGTTGGAGCGAGAATCATCATGACGAGCGTGCGGTCGACGAGAGCGATGATGATCTCCATGCCTTGAGTCGGAGCTTGAAGACGAATGGTGATCATGGGAGTAGTCATCATGTGAGGTAGTCGATGACGATGAGGAAGTAGAGCGATGTCGATGTCGGCGTCCCAAGTTGTTGATGGCGCGCTCAAGGCTATCCATGCGCCGCTCCATGTTTGCATCATTGGCCGTCACTTGGTCATGCAAGTTGTCCGTAGCTTCACGAAGAAGATTCATATCTTGGTTCACTTGGCCGAAGTTGTGAGCCACTTCTTCATATTGTTGGTCGAAGCGTGTCTCGAAGAGTGATAGTTGTTCCTTGAACTCTTGGCGTTGAGTCCATAGGTTGTGTTGAGTAGCCAACCTCTCGGTGTTCCGGAGGACTTCTCCATCCCTTGTTTCATCTCCGTTCCTATCCATGATCACAAGACAAGAACTATGTTGTGGATGTTAGTGGAAGGAGACTACCTCTCACACTTACCGTGGCAAGATAGTATTGAGGCAATCAACCAAGCCGAAAGTAAGACCAATTGTATCGGGACACACACAAAGGCACACGCAAAAGCTAGCAAATATGGTGTTAGGAGTGGATGGTGGAAAACCAAAAGACGAAATCCAAAATCGAGTATGTTGTTAAGAGTGGGTAAGGTCCAAAAATCCAAGTGTCAAAGTGGCGATCACTATAAACACGGAAAAATGTGGAACTCACACACGGGATGAGCGGGGTTAGTGCAACCAAGGAACGAGCGGAAAAAGGAAAAACCCAAAACAAGGGTGCTCAATGTCACACTAACGCAAGAAGAGATCGAAGCTAGGTTGCATAGATTAGAAACACCAAGATTCGCACGAGGTCTCTCTTCTCTATCTCTCTTGCTTGCTTAAAAGCTTTTCACTCTTTTTGTATCGGTGGCACTTTGCACTTTGCTTTTCTCTTTTTTTTTTTCACTAGCACACTATGCTCTTACTCTTTTGCTGGCCACTCACGAGCTCTACTTACGAGCTTTACTCACACAACGCACACCCTCACGGTCGGGACCTCGTGCGATGTTTCGCAACACTCGGAAGCTTCGCTCGTGGGATAGATCGCAAAAGAAGAGGGCTACAAGGGTTACTGCAAGTTATACCTGCGATGGTGGAGATGGTGGTGGTAGTGGTGGTCGGCGGTGGTGTTAGACGATGTCGAAGACGAGGAGCCCGGTCGGTGGTCGGTCGGACCGGGTCTGCTGCGCCGAGCTGCTCGGTGCAGGGTCCGGTTGACCGGCTTCTGGACCGGCTGCTCCGGTTTGCGGCCGGTTGACCGGGTTCTGCGCCGGACGGTCCGGTCTGGGGGCCGGTTGACCGGGTGCGAAACCGGGTTCGTCGATTTGGAGCTTTCTCTCTCCTGTTCTTCCCCAAACCAAAACCAAATCGGCCAAAACGAAGGGAAACGATGGAATTGGAGGCTCAAAGGTGGGGGAAATAGTAGATCAAGCACAACAACACCAGATCCACGGAGCAAAACCACTCAAAACTCAACCAAATCACAGATCCGTCCAAAGGCAATTTAGGGCTATTTTTTTTGGAAAATTTTCTAGAAACGAAATTGGGTGGGTGGAGGGTCAAATCCGCGGAAACCAAAGGCTCTGATACCATATGATGAGGTCTGAGACCCCGATTGTGGCCCGATCTCGCGAATGACCCAAGGAATCAAGGGGGAAAGAGGGGGAGAGGCGGAAGAACACTAAGAACACGAAGAACACACGAAGAACCACGCACACCAACCCGATACAATCGATGCTTACCCTCACGGCTCGATGGACCGTGCCAATAGAATCCGCCCGGAAGAGACTCGAGGTAGAATTCCGAGAGGAGAGACCGGTGGGGAGGACGAATCAAGGAGTGAGAGAGAGAGTGCAAGCACTAGAATCTCTTACTACCAAATCCATACATCCACAAGGGTTGCCTTGATTACAGAGGGATGATACCCAAGGGAGACTAAGCTCAAAGTTAGGTTTGAGTTCTAAACAAGTCTAAACAGTAAAGGAGGGGGTCCAGCTACTTAAATAGGCAGGCACAGCCAGCAAGGGCGAACAGGTACGCGAATGGATAAGTCAAGGCAGTTTGGTGGGGTATTCCCGTCGGATCCGGTTGTGCGTCCGGTCAGACCGGGCCTGTGACCGGGCTGTCCGGTCAGGGGTCCGGTCTGACCGGGCCTGTGACCGGGCTGTCCGGTCATGGATCCGGTCGACCGGTCGCCAACCGGGAATCTGCGAAGAATCCGGTCTTGGGTCCGGTCGTCGTCCGTCTGAGGAGCTGGCCCGGTTTGCGCCCGGTTGACCGGGCCTGTGGCCGGGGCGTCCGGTCGTGGGTCCGGTCCGACCGGGTCCTGGACCGGCCAGCGTCCTTTTCTTCCTTGGCGATCTTCGGGCGACGGTGGCTTCGGCTTCATGTTCATCTCCAGGTTCTGCTGCTCCTCTCCTTTCCTTGACCATGACGTCTCATCCTCTCCGGGGTCTTGGTGCTCCATGTACCTAATCACACAAAGTGTTTCGGCATGAGGTAGCATTCCATCCAATGGGGAGTCGAGGTCAAGGGTAGTGAGGAGCGAGTTCACCTTGTCATGTATTGCTTTGGCTCGAGCCCGTGTCATGGGTCCACTTGGGGGACTTGTTGGCCTTGATGTAGTGTCGTTGGCGAGCGGGGCTACATCAGATATTATATTAGGTTTCTACTTAATCAATGATGATATAATCATCTAGTATATGGATAGTTCTCTCCCTCAAGTACAAGTGTTGCCTCAACTATCTTGAGTGTAACACCATAGCTTGAGTTCTCTCATATAGGAATAGTTATTCTAGGGTTTAGGGTGTTCTCCTAATATCTTCTTAGGTATCTAGGCTCAAGTTCCACTTGTCTAGCATAATTGGGTTAGTCTCTTCCTCACCTTATCAATTCATGGATATGGTATTATTCCATGTGATAATAGGATATCTCATCACTCCAAGATGAAATGGTTAATCTCCTAAGGTTATTCTCCAAAGATAATGATGTAGTCACCAATATCTATTGCTAACCTGAATGGGTTCTCTCTCTAGGGAAGGTCTTGAATAATATCCTAGGGTTCCTCTGAAAGATGATGATCTGAATACTTGGATGTATATCCAAGGTTTAGCTCAAAGTTAGTCATTGCTTCTCTACTAAATAACATAGGACTCTCAGCTCTTTAGGTTTGATGTAAAACTATTTGGAATAGAGAAGAATATATACTTCTGGAGTGGATCTCCTTGTTATAATTTCAATGTGGAAGTGGAATGAATACCATGAAGTTTCATGGTATGATCATATATTATTCTTAGGACATGGAAAAGATAAGTGAAGAATGGTTTCTTCATTTACTGTTACTTGACTTCCAATTAAATGGATGTTCATATGTTATGTCAAGGAATATCATGTTGTGATCTTTAATAAGATCAAATAGTTGATCCTTGATTATTAAGTTCTTGTGTTGATTTTAATTCCATTTGATCTAACCCCTTAGATCAAATTATCTCTACCCAAAACAAGGTTTTAACTAAGTCACATTGAGGTTTATAACACTTGACTTGATGAGCTACTTCAATTCCACCAAGGTCAAGTGAAACTTCAGTTACTGTGACTGTTTTACTTTAAAGCGCGAAAATTCCCCGGATTTTCTATGCATGAATGCAATGCACACATCTGTTTCCTCTATTTTTGTAACCCCAATACCTGGGATATTACAGTCTCTACCCCTTAAACTAAACTTCGTCGTCGAAGTTTGATCTCTCTCACGTTTCCGGAGTGTGAATCTGACTTGTATAGAATACAAATTTTCTCGAACTCCATAGTGATCTCACTAGATATAATTGATTATATCCCTTGTCCAGATTCTTCCTGGAATCCATGAGTGTATATCTCTGAACCATGGCTTCTTACTTTGATTCTTTGATTTCTTCCAACTCTATAAGCTTGTTTCCTTTCTCATTGAAGATTCAATGATTGAGACTTCTTCTGGTGCTGCTGGTCTTATTTGAAGGTTAATTTGATAATAAACTCCTAATTGCTAAATAGGTCTTTGTTTTCCCTTACTACCAAAAGTGCAATAATGGTACTTAGTAAGGTACTTACCATGGAAATGATTTTGACGGTTTATTTTACTTATGAGTGGATTAGACTCATTTAGTCCATCCAGTCATGGTTTATAGTTGATACCTATAACTATTTTGGCTCCTTTAGGTTCCATGAAAGGAATCTTTCAATTAGCATTTAGTTTTGGTATGGTCAATCTTCTTCGGTCTTTGGCCCTTTTGAGCTGTATTTGGTCTACGGTATTTTCTTCGTCCATCTTCTGTATGCTTAACTTCCTTGAACTTTTGCACTTCTGAGTAAGTACTACTCACTTTCTCAAGTTATAGTCCAATTCTTACTTCCTCGAGGTATGAACCTCGGCTTCTGGTCTGACATCTTTCTGAAAGTATTGTTCAATAATCTTATGAGAATAAGATCGAACTTCCTCTCAGTTCAGACCTTCTTCTTCTATTTTGCTCAAAGTATTGAGTTATTGTACATCCAACTCAATCTTTACTCTACCCCTTGGAGTTTTCTTATGGTTTCAACTCCTTTTCTTCCAACCATTGGATTGATGGTTAGAATGTTGATCTTGGTCTAGTTTATGGGTTGTACTCCTCTAAGGTCTTGCGAAGAATATCTATGGTGTATCCACTCAATTGTGGATATCCAATGTGAATCCTTCGACTGAATGTTTTTAAGTCATAATTATCTGGCTGACAAAATTGTATTTGTTCATAACTTCTTGGTACAAATAATCCAATTATGGACTACTTGGTACCAATTGTGGCTATTTGTCATCTAAAAGTGTACTCTATTATAGGTTTTGACCAATGGGTCGGGACATCTTCTAATTTATTTCGTAGTATTGAGCCTATACCCACTGTGGTCTTCTGGTACCAACTGTGGTTTTCTTATATCTGCTATGGTTTCATATATCATCTTCCTTCATTCAGGGTTTATTTTGCAAGTAAACCACTAGCTGACACTATGAATCTAGTATCTTAAGTGATTTCCCATGCATTCCTTCTTTTATATTGACTATGGATCTGCTTCAGCTTCACCATAATCATCATATTTCTGACCTTCATGCTTCTTATGTACTAAAGTACTCCTCTGTTGAGATAAGCATGAGTTTCTGATTGTACTTCCTTCTGAGTATTGTGGTTACTTCCCACAACTTTACTTCCTTTCTCCGATGAACCTTCATCGTGTCTTCGGAATCTTCCAGAATTCGTCGCTTCCTCACACGAATACTATTACCCTCTAGATCTATAGCATCAAGTAAGAACTTGATATTGCAACATGCATTTGCATATCGAAGTCAAACTTCATGTATGGATCTAGTCAAACAATGAAAATCCAATAAAATCCAAGAAGATTCAGCTTTGTGCTTATATTACACACCATCATAAGCCTGAATATAATAGTTGAGTAAGACATCTCTAAACATCAGGCTCTGATGTATAGTATATAACACCACATAATATAGGTTTATATCATGATACTTAGCATGAATATAGGGCATTCTACTATTTGTCTCAACATTTACCTTAATTGCACAATTGCAATGAGATAAACTTGAAACCAAGTGGTCTGGAATAGTTGTGATTGACCTAAGTTCTTTGGAAGTATTAGCTTCACTTCTATTTTGTTGAGGACTGTCTCCCATGATATCTTTTGGTTCTAACAGGGCTATTCTAAACACATAACTATCGGAAATATAGCTCCTATACTTACAAGTGTTTATACTATCGTAAGACTATGGTCATGATGTGCTTGGCACACTTCCCATGGTTTTGGAACACAATTCTTGCACTATTGTTGAACAATTGGCTTCTTATTGTTCTCCTCCTAATTATTTATGATGTTATACTTCATCACATAATGATTCTCAGGTGAATCATATATGAGTACCATCACTACCATGTAAGTAGACAAATTTTATTCCTATCACTCTTCCTTACCTCCCATGATTGACTCATCATGGTCTATACTATCTCATATAGCTTATATTTATCACTTACTATCAGTTGTTACACAAGTTTGGATAGATTTTACTTACCCATTACTTGTCTTAGTATACACCTTCTAGTAGGATATCTTGCTTATCTTTGTTACTTGATATTACTCTTATTATAGGTCTGGATAACTCTTACTTAACCATAACATGTGTTAGTATACATCTTCCAATAGGATATCTTCCTTATGGTTGTATCCTCTCTTTGGACTACCATGTATTGTATACCAAATGTGATCTACTCATCTATTGTTTTAAGAACTTAATGGTGTGCTACATGACTGGGATTAGCTAACTAATTTCACTTAAGAAAGGTAGGTAAGAAGGTTTGACTCAAGTGTGTCAGGATTATTCTCAAGTGAATATCCATTTCAAGTCATAAGAAATATTTAATTTATCTAAGATAACTTCCTATAGACACTACCAATCCTATAGGTCTCCTTTAAAGGGTTTTAGTCCTAAGGTCAAAGCATTTGCTCTGATACCAACTGTGGTGACTCGGCATACCACTGCATGGTGTAGTATGCAAGTCTGATATAACACCAATGAAACACCGTTCCACTAGTATTATATCGCTCAGAGTGGTACAACAGAAACATATGCGGGTCCAAGGCATGTCTATAGAATTACATACAGACTCTGTTACAAAAGATCAGCATAGCCTCCTACTTTACAATGAGGTAAATCTGCAAATAAGCTCCAGAAGAACGACTCGTAGTCTAATCCTATCACGAACTCTATTTGAAGAGTATTTAACTAGCTATAGAGGCTAAGAATAGATTCTAGCTAAATAGGAGCTAGGTTTAGGAAGCTAGTTCCCTTCTATTGCTAATCTAGGTTTTATCCTTGTTGAATGTGATATCTGACTCTCCTGACATGGTCCTGACCCTTGAAGTAGTTGTTGACTCCTCGGCCTTCAAGTTGCACTGTAGATCCTCCTTCGGTGCCTCCATATCTAAGCAGGGGATTTAAGGGTGGGATGAGTACGAGCGTACTCAACAAGTTCATTATAGGAAAGAGGTGTTTAATGCACTAGCTACAGCCACAGACCAGAAAGTCATAGGCAATGCAAGTTTTTGTAAACATTTCTTCAAAAGGTTGCTTTTATTCTGAAGAGCTATGTCCGTCAGCCTTCACCGGTTGACTAGAACTTCATGGAGTTCCTTTCCGGCCGCGTTCGCAGTTCCATATCCCGGAACAGGGAGTGACTGGTCACAGTTCGTTACACTCTGCAGAGGTGTGTTGCTTTACCCATAAGAGATCTTAACCTTGGTGCCAACCGGGCAATTTCCCCGTCCACACTTCCTTTGGTGTGAGGCCCGGTATAAGGTCCTAGCCGTTCATATTCCTCCGCTACCTCGCACACCCACCCTTTGTTGCATCCCCGACCCTGGGTCCTCGCCGGTCCCATTATTCCCATATTTCAGGGCGGACCCCGACCACGACGACAGTTTGGGATCGAACCAAACTCCTTCGCCGGTAGATGCAACCCCTCATAGACCGCAATACCGTGGGGACTTGAGGCTTCCCCAGCCACCAAATGATCTTCGGGCTACAAGTGTTCTCCGGACAAAGCCGTGGGGACTTGAGGCTTCCCCAGCCACCAAATGCACCCTAGGATTCAAGTGTTCTCCGGTAAAGCGCGTCCGTTGATGTACGAGAGGTGGAAATACAATTGGCTACTCCGTCCCATTCCAGATCTTATGGTTAACACGGGTATTACGGCACAAGAATCACTGGATGACATTTGTTGTTTAATCCTAGATGGATATAAACCCTTGCAATGGAACCTCCACCATATCAACACAATCCATGGTTCCATTGCCCACCACATAGTCATATTCATAGTTATGAAAATAGTGGTTTTGCTTTTTATGCAATAGTGATAAACATAGTACTTTGCAAGTAATTTGGTAAAAATACTCAAATGACATGAGCAAGCGATGAACTTGCCTTTGTTGACTGCAAGGTTATGCAGACAAGGTCTTCGATACGTAATAACTCCAAATTCTGAAATAGCATCATCGTCCGGTAAGGACGATGTTTAAAAGATTGGCAAAGATGCAATAATGCATAAATATGAGATGCAATCGTTCTAAGCGTGACCTAACCCTGATGATTTAGGATTAGTGAGTTGTAATGATTAGTTTTGGGTGTGTTGCACTTTTAGAGTGATTCACAAACAAGGTTCTTATTCAGGTTTGTGTTGTTTTAGAATCATAAGCAAGTGGTAAAATGCATAGTAACAATAATACACACCAAGGGATAATAGTTGTATAAGAGGTGAAGAGCAATTGTCAAGTTTAAGTCCTATAGTGCATGGTTGATGATTACTTATTATATAATTCAAAAGAATAACTTTTGAAGAACATGTTCTCTAATAAAGAACAAGTATGATAATTGGGTTGGTGGGTTCTATGGGTTCCTATGGTTCCAATTGGTTTCTGGAGTAAGTATTAGATGGATCACAACATAGTTGGATTCATTAGCAACTAGGCTTGATTGGTCTTACTAAAGCATAAGCAACTTAAGCAATTAATTATTCATGGTTGCTATCATGGTTGGTATACCTTGCTGGTGATAGCTGGTTATTGGCTATAGGTTCTATTAGGCAGGATTGATGATGATTACTTATTTTCTTCAAAAGAATAACTTTTGAAGAACATAATTCTTAAGTAAAAAGAAGTATTGCAATTAGGGTTGAGGTTGTCTAGGGTTTGGCTATTGGATCTACTAAGTAAGGAATGGGGGTTTCCTAAATAGGATGATCAATAATTATCTCATACTAGTAGGGTTTAGTGGAACAGGGTTATGTAATGTGAAATAATAGGTATGGTTGCTATTAGGGTTCATCACAATGGTGTGATGCTAAATAGGGATGAGCAAGGATGATGGCTTTGGTAATAGGATCTAGGTTTTTCACTTGGTTGATCCCCCCTTGTTTAGTTAGGTCTGATGAGAATGAACATATGGGATACTCATATGTTAGTGATAGTTCTTCTACATTTTATGTGGCCAAGACAAGTATTTAGTTGCTACTATGTATCTATGGATACAAAGTAAGTTTTATGATCGTAGGTTCCAACCTAGGGTTTAGGTTGGAGGCAAATTAAGGTTCTCATGTAGTAATAAAGCTAGGTTTCTAAATGAACCTAGGGTTTAGGATTACACATGAAATGATGAGTTCCTAGTTTTCTACCATATGGAACTAGGGTTTTTTAATTACCCTATAATTCTTGGATTAATAACTTCATTATCAAGTTGAAGTTATTAAAGAGTTTGAAATAAAAATAATATTGGATATGACATTTTATTATTTTGAATGAATTTAATAATTAAGGTAATTATTAATTAGGGTTTAAGTCCTCCTATTAAGGATTTAATAAGTAATAAGTAAAGGAAAGTTAGTTTTAATATTTTCCTGATTTATTTACTGGTTTTTATTAAATTTAAAAGTTTTTCTTAATTATTGAATTTTATTTGAATTTAGAATTAAATTTAAAGGCTTAAATAACAAGTATTAAATAATTGAATTTTTATTAAAAATGAAAATTTCATTTTATATTTTTATTGGATAGATTTCATTTTTAGGAACATTTTAATATCTCATTTGCATTTTTCTGAATTACAATGGATTTTCTATGTATTTGTAAAGTTTTCAGTATTTTCTGGAATTTGAATTAACTAGAATTCACTAAACCTACCCGATTAAACTACCTATATAGACACTGACTAGTGGGCCTTAGACCACGTCAGCTGCCACGGTAGCATTGACTGTGGTCAAAATTGCCAACAAGGCAATGGGCACGGTGGCCGGCGGACTGTGGCGATGATCGCCGGCGTTGGGCTTCACCCGCGGGCGCGTGCGTGTGTTGGCTCGACGCAGGTCGATGCGCTGAGCCATAAAGTAGCAGCGCCGCTCCGATACGGTTATCGGAGCATGGCCGGCGGCGTGGTTCTGCGGCGGCGGGCACGGGTGAACGGCGCGGCGAAACTACAGCGGGCTAGAGAGCAAGGCGAGCATGCTAGGCGATAGAGGAGCTCACCGCGGTCACGACGGGCGTGTCGGTGAGACTGGTGGTGGCCTATATCGACGGCGAACGTCGGCGTCTGCGGGTGACCGGCGGAGAAACGACGACCCGATTCGTCGGTTGTAGGGCTTCCCGGCACGCACGCGTCGACGAGGGGGTTGCTGGCGACAAGGCGAAGCCCCAGAGCTTCACGGCGCGGCTTGAAGATGCTCCAATCGACGGCGAGACAAATCGGCCGGCGAGCTAGGGTTTGCTAAATTGGGGCAAATGAGGAAGAAACCGGGGCTTAGAATTCGTCGTGGGCTTTTATATGGCGATGATCTGCGCCTCGTCACGACGCCGAGCGAGGAGAGCGTGCCAGCGCGAGGGAGAAGACGAGCACGTCTTCGTGCTGTCGTCCACGCGCCTGAGAGGATGAGGACGACTCCTCCCTCTGATATTTTGGCGAAGAGGTATGGTGGGCTGGTGTTGGGCCGGGGTGCTGGGTTGTTCTTTGGGCTGCTGCTGGGCTACGTCGGCTTAGCAAGGTCCAGGTAAGGCCTAGTTAGGTTTTTCTCTCTTTTTCTGTTTTCATTTTCTGTTTTATAGTTTACCAAATTGAACTCATATTTGAATTCTATTATTTTTGGCAGGTCTCAATTGTGTTAATTCCATTTGGATGTTGTGAAATGACTATTACACCCATAATCCATTTGAAACAAGTATTTTATAAAGCATTATATTACATACTTGTGTTTTATTCAGAATAGCAAATGAGCATGAATTTATATCCTCATTTTTTTATGTTTTTCTTCTCTTGTGGATCAATCTATTTGAAGTATTAGAGTTGGTAAGTCCAGCTCAAGGTATTTTAGAGTTTATCATTAGGACTTGTTTTCTTATTTAAGAAGTTGGTTCTTCACATATGATTTTATGTGAGCATCAATCTGTTAGGGTTTTATGGTTGCTATTACAAGCCCCTTGTAAAGTTAACACTATTATTATTATTGAAAGGATCTAAGGTAGGTAGTGTTCTATCATGGTTGTTCTTGGTTACCAAGATAAATAGTTGATCATTACACATATGGTTTTAACTATATAATGTAGCACAAGGTTTTTCTTATGTTGAAGAATTGAAGCATAAGATTTTAATTAGTGAGCAATTCTAGGGTTAAAAGCATATTCACCTAATGGCACATGGTTTGGAATTTAATTGTGGCTTAGTTCATATTATGATCACCCAAGTGATACTCAAACTAGGGTTGAGTTATAATTCTAGGTTATAGAGATGGGATGACACCATATTGCATGTGCTAGGGTTTAATCTCCCCTAACCATGATAAAGTGGTTACTTGCTTAATATTTCATGTGCTTCCCTAATTGCTAAGGATTTGAGAATTGGTTTTATCTTGTACCAATTAACTTCTATTATTATTCTCAATTAATCATTAAAGTAACTACAATGGTTATTGTTCTTTTTATAGTTAATCTTTGGTCATATGGATAGATGGTTTCTCACCATATAAAGTATAGAGTTTGACTCTAAGGTTTTCTTATGTTCTTTAATTGAGGGATAATTGGAATATAAATGTGGTAGGATTCTACTTATGATCACCAAGTGAATCACAAGTTAAGGTTGGGATATAAGCTTAGGGTTGCTTACTAGTTACCTCCTTATGATTTCATGTGGTGAATGATATCTACTTATCCTATTAGGGTTTAACTTATCCTCACATACCTCAAGAGCATGATCATGGTTTAAGCATGATCAACTTGTTCTTAATCTCTTCTACCTCAAGTTCTTAGGGTTTATGATCATAACTCAATTTATAAAGATCAAGGTTTGGCTTCCTAAGTTATCTCTCAAGAATTAGGTTTCTCACTCCCAAGATTAAGTATTGTCTTGATCAATTAAATATAGCACTTATAATTTATCTTCTTGAGTAGGACTACTATGGTTGCCCCTTAAGTTTATACCCCAGGAGAATACCTGAGATATTATCCATATCACAAAGCCCCCCTATTGGGCCTAACCTAGTTCGACTTGGACAGACCCAAGTCAAACGGACTCTATTAAAACCCTAGATGGCCCACAGCATGACCTGGCTACATTATTATCTCCTAATAACAAGATTATAATAAACTACTGGTACAACCTTAGACCCAAATATCATATCAATGGCTGTCCTAGAGTACCAGGCCCGGATATCCATATCATCTACCACATGATGAGGATAGGTTTCCCGATCTTTCACGATGCACCTTGTTGATCCATAGGACCGATAGATCTTGAACTCCCCTGACAGATTCAAGGATACTCAAGCACATATGATTACTCTTGACAGACTCAAGAACTCTCACACCTTTATTGGATAATCGGACGAACGTCTAAGACGCCGTCACGCACCCCGCTCCCATAGGGACGGTGATAGTATGAACTCAAAGTTCTACATATTCTGGATTCAATCTAATCTCCCTAAACCCTAGCCGTGCCATCTCCTTATATGAGAGGGAGAGGTGGCCGGTTGGCCCCCCTATTGGGCCTAACCTAGTTCGACTTGGACAGACCCAAGTCAAACGGACTCTATTAAAACCCTAGATGGCCCACAGCATGACCTGGCTACATTATTATCTCCTAATAACAAGATTATAATAAACTACTGGTACAACCTTAGACCCAAATATCATATCAATGGCTGTCCTAGAGTACCAGGCCCGGATATCCATATCACAAAGGCTGCTGATACCATATGATGTGGTCTAAGACCCCGTGTGTGGCCCGATCTCGCGAATGACCCAAGATCCAAAGGGGGAAAGAGAGGGAGAGGCGGAAGAACACGAAGAACGCGAAGAACACAACGCACACCAACCCGATACAATTGATACTTACCCTCGTGGCTCGATGGACCACGCCAATAGAATCACCACGGGAGAGACTCGAGGTAGAATCCCGGAGTGAGAGATCGGTGTTGAGGACGGAGGTAGGTGAGGGAGAGAGAGTGGGCTACACTAGAATCTCACTCACATAGATCCAATCATCCAACATGGGGTGCCTTGATACAAAGGGGATGAAACCCTAGGGAGACAAAGCTCAAAGTCATGTTTAAGCCTAAATCTTGTCTAACCAGCTATGGGGGCGAGCTGGGGTCTTATATAGGCATACAAGGCGACACGGGTCGAAAAGGTACAAGTTGGTGGGTCAAACCCGACGAATCCGGTCACAGGGCCGGTTGGACCGGGTCTGGGACCGGGCCATCAGGTTCCAGACCGGATTCTGGGCCGGACGTAACCGGGCGGGGCTTCGGGAGCCCCGGGACTGCTTCCGAATGGTACCGGTCGTCGTTCCGGTCGAAAACCGGACGGGCCGGTCAGGAGGCCGGTCAGACCGGGCCTGGGACCGGGCGGTCCGGTCAGGAGCCCGATCGACCGGGCCTGTGACCGGCTGGTCTTCCTCCTCCCGCCTCTTCTTCCTCTTCCTTCCTTCTTCCTTCCTCCTTCTTCTTCCTTCTTCCATGCACCATGGGGGTTCCTTCTCTCTTGGTCCTTGTCGACGTCGGCACCTATAGACATCATGAAGATAGGCATGAGGTCGCATGCCATTCAAGTTGGTGTTGAGACCGACCATAGAGAGGAAGGAGTTCACCTTGACGTATATGGCGGGGTTTTGTGTTGTTGGTCCACTTGGGGGACTCCTTGACCATGGTGTAGCGTCGACGATAGGCGGGGTTACACTTGACGGTCTTGAGGCGGAGGGGTCCGAAGCCACCCCGCATCATGTTCCATATGATGTCCGTGATGTCGATGATCTTGTGCATAGGCACTCTCATGATGGCGCCTTGTGGAGCTCGGAGAAGTGTGTCGATGCCGAATATGTTGGGGACGCTCTTGATGATCCACATGATGATGCCATCGTGGAGGTCCTCGATCTTCATATGTAGCTCCATTGGCCAAGTGATATGGGCTAAGCCCAGGGATGTGCCCGATCTTCACGGATTTGAAGGGATACGTGGGGGTAGGTGGATGAACGCGATGAACACGTGGGGGAAACGCGGGGATACAACACACACACGCACACAATTCGAGTTTTCCCTCGTTGGCTCGAAACACCAACTCGATAGAGATTGCAGGAAAAGACCTTCCGGTAGAAGTCCCGCAAAGAGATCGACAAATCAAAGCTCGGGAGATCTAGAAGGGCGAAAAGACCGGAAGGCTTGATAGAAGTGCAAGCAAAAGACCAAATAAGGTAGAAGTGCAAGCAAAAGATCAAACAATCGGTAGAAGTCGCCAAAGAGATCTTCACGAGTTGATAAGGAGCCCGGGTGGGGATACAAGATCATAGATCTAGGTAGGGTTCCCACAAGGGTGAGCTAAGCTCAGGTTTTCTTTCAAATCAAGTCTAATCTCAGATCTGAGCCAACTAGGCTATTTATAGGTGGGGCGAAGAGTTAAGTTACATGCTGAAAAGTGCTGTTGTGCTGAAGTTTGCGGTGGCGGAAGTTCCGGCCATCTTGGGCGGAAGTTCCGGTCAGGGGCGGAAGTTCCGGTCCTGGGGGCCGGAAGTTCCGGCCAGGCCGGAAGTTCCGGCCAAGTTCCGGCCAAGTTCCGAAAGTCGTCCATTTCCTTGCAGTAACATCCAGGGGCCTTTTCGTGGACTTTCGGAGCTTGGGCGGAACTTGGGCGGAAGTTCCGGTCCCTCGGGGCGGAAGTTCCGGTCCGATGCTTTTTCCTGCGCGCTGGAGGGCATCTTGGGGGCATCTTGGAGGAATCTGGCCGGAAGTTCCGGTCTGGGGGCGGAAGTTCCGGCCTGTGCGCTGTAGCTCCGTCTTCATCGTTTCCAGCTCTCTCTCCAACGTCTTGGTCTCCATGGCTTGTGTCTTGGTCGATGTACCTGATTGAACATAGGGTATTTGCATGAAGTAGCAAGCCATCCAAGGGGGTGTCAAAGTCATAGGTGGAGAGGAGCGAATTCACCTCTTGGCGTAGTGCTTGGGCTCGAGCTCGTGTCATTGGACCACGAGGAGGGCTTGTCGGTCTTGATGTAGTGTCGACCTTGGGTGGGGCTGCATCATCTCCCCCCCCTTGGGAAAGAGTCGTCCTCGACTCGATGTTCTCCTCATCTCCATGGTATGGTGAGAGGTCGGTCACATTGAACGTGTTGCTCACCAAGTACTTGGATGTTGGTATGTCGACGACGTAGGCGTTGTCGTTGATGCGCTTGAGGACCTTGAAGGGGCCATCACCTCGGGGCTTGAGCTTGGAGTTTCTTTCTTGAGGGAAGCGGTCCTTGCGAAGGTGTATCCACACTAGGTCGCCTTCATTGAAGATCCGTGCTTTTTTCTTCAAGTTTAGTCTTGTGGCTTGACGGAGAACTTGTTGCTCGATCGTTGCCCTTGTGTCTTCATGGAGTTTCTTCATGTATTGTGCTCGCTTATCGATGTCCATGTTCACTTGCTCATGTAGCGGAAGAGGAAGGAGGTCGATCGCCGTAGGTGGTTCAAACCCGTAGACGACCATGAATGGGCTTCTCATTGTTGTGGAGTGCTTGGCGCGGTTGTAGGCAAACTCCGCATGTGGGATGCAATCTTCCCATGCTTTCAAATTCTTCTTGACAAGGACTCGTAGTAGTGTGGAGAGGCTTCGGTTCACCACTTCGGTTTGCCCATCGGTTTGGGGGTGCGAGGATGATGAGAACAAAAGCTTGACGTTGAACTTGGCCATTAGTGTCTTCCAAAGATAACTCATGAACTTGACATCTCGGTCGGAGACAATGCTTCTTGGTACACCGTGGAGTCTCACAATTTCCCTAAAAAACAAGGAGGCAATGTGTGAAGCATCATCCGTTCGGGAACATGGTATAAAATGAGCCATTTTTGAGAAACTATCCACTACCACAAAGATGGAATCATGACCATATTTAGTTCGAGGTAATCCTAGTACAAAGTCCATGCTTATATCGGACCAAGGAGCATAAGGAGTAGGAAACGGTGTATAAAGACCATAAGAGTTGGAGGTGGACTTAGCTTGTAAACATGTCGTGCAACGGTTGCATAGGCGCTCCACATCGCGCTTCATTCGTGGCCAATAGTAATGGGTGGAGAGCATAGAGAGTGTCTTGTCACGTCCAAAGTGACCCATGAGACCACCACCATGCGATTCTTGTAAGAGCAAAAGGCGAAGCGAGGACATTGGAACACAAAGTTTGTTGCCCTTAAACAAGAATCCTTGGTGCAAATAGAAATCATCGATGCCCTTTTCAATGGAACACTTCGCAAAAATTGGGCCAAAGAAGGTATCGGAGGCATATTGTTCTTTGATTTCATCAAGACCCAACACATGGAAATCCAAACGAGTGAGTAAAAGGGTGAGCTTGCGGGAAAGGGCATCATAACGACATTGTCCTTGCCCTTCTTGTATTTGATTACATATGGAAAGGACTCAATGAACTCAACCCATTTTGCATGTCTTTTGTTCAAAGTGTGTTGACTTTTTAAATACTTCAAAGATTCATGGTCGGAGTGAATAATGAACTCTCTTGGCCAAAGATAGTGTTGCCAAACTTCAAGAACACGAACCAAAGCGTAAAGTTCCTTGTCATATATAGGATAGTTGAGGCGTGCGCCGTCCAACTTCTCACTATAATATGCCACGGGTTTTCCATTTTGCATGAGGACACCACCTATTCCAAGGCCACTCGCGTCACATTCTATCTCAAATGTCTTAGCAAAATCGGGAAGAACAAGTAGTGGTGCCTCGGTGAGTCTCTTTTTCAATTCATCAAAAGCTTTTTGTTGTGCTTTGCCCCAAACAAACGGAACATTCTTTTTTGTAAGCTCGTTTAAAGGGCAAGCGATGGTGCTAAAATCTTTCACAAAGCGGCGGTAAAATCCGGCGAGTCCATGGAAGCTTCGAACTTGACCAACATTTGTGGGAGTGGGCCAATTGTGGATGGCCTCAACTTTGGAAGAATCAACTTCAATCCCGTTGGCGGAAACCACAAAACCAAGAAAAACCAATTTGTTTTGAGCGAAATGGCATTTTGGTAAGTTGGCAAAGAGCTTCTCGTGGCGCAAGATGCATAAGACTTCTCTCACATGTTGAACATGGTCCTCGAGATTTTTGCTATAGATGAGGATCTCATCAAAATAGACAACCACGCTCTTGCCAATGAGAGGTCCCAAAATGTGATTCATAAGACGCATGAAAGTGGAAGGAGCATTGGAAAGACCAAATGGCATGACGAGCCATTCATAGAGACCAAGCTTGGTCTTGAATGCCGTCTTCCATTCATCACCGATTGCCATGCGAATTTGGTGGTAGCCACTACGCAAATCAATCTTTGAGAAAATGGTGGCACCACTCAATTCATCAAGCATGTCATCTAAGCGCGGAATGGGATGTCGATAACGGACGGTAATGGCATTGATAGGTCTACAATCCATACACATCCGTTGCGTCTCATCCGGTTTAGGCACAAGAATGACGGGAACGGCACAAGGGCTAAGGCTTTCTCGAACGTACCCTTTAGCGAGGAGGTCTTGTATTTGGCGTTGGATCTCCTTGTGATGCAGCCCGACCTTCGGTCTTCACCGCATCATGTGCTTCATCGCCAAGACGGCACGCTAAGGTGAATCTTCCCCTTTACGCGTGCCTCGAATCGCCTACTTGGAACGATATACTACTTCATACCCCGTCATATCTTGATGATAGGAACTCGACGACAAGTACGGGGAGAAGGAAGGATGGCACGGAGACCCGAGGACGCAAGGCCGATGTCACGGAAGCTTGGAAGAGAAGGAGGAAGAGGAGCTGGAAGCTCCAGGACCGGCACTGCCGCCCTGCACAGGCCGGCACTGCCGCCAGGGCCGGCACTGCCGCCCTCCACACGCCGGCACTGCCGCCGTGGTCGTGACCACTACCAACCCTAGCCCTAGGTTGCCACATGTATGGCTGTGCTTGTATCTTAGTTTCCCCAAACTACCCCTCCTTAGTGGTTCCTTATAAATAGACCTCCACCCCCACCTTCATGAAGGAGAGATGATATTTAGATGAATTGGCTTATGCCTCTACTATCCCTTAGGGTGTGTTTGGTGGCCTGAGTCAACCCAGAAAATCTCACCTCATCCCACTTTTACCAACTCAGATTGTGTTTGTTAGCTCGGGTCGGATGGGTAGAGCTTAGCCCACATCATACGAATAAGGGCTCTCAGCCTGGCCAGGTTGTGAAGCTCAAATCGAGCTTCACAACTCAGCTTGGCTGAGTCCATCCCGCGAACTGTCTCGTGAATCCCGCAGCCCACCCCCAGACCCCAGCCCGTCTCTCACACGCGCTCCCGCATGCTGCATCGCAGCTCTCCCGCACCCTCTCCTGCTCCCGCGGCCCTCCTCTGGTTGCCGGCCGCCGCGACCCCCGTAGCCGCCGGCCTCTGCCACTCCCCCCATGGCCGCCGGCCTCTGCCACTCCCCCATGGCCGCCGCCCTCCACCGCCTCTCCCCTGGCTCCCCTCCCCTCGCGCAGGACCGGCTGGCAGGCACCCGGCCGACCTTCTCTGGATGCTCGCCGGCGACAGGACGGCCGGGAATCGGAGATCCTCAACCCGCCGACCGCCAACCGCCGTGCAGAATCCCCCATGGCCACCGTTGTCCGTCCCCCGCCGGCACCCCTCCCTGCTCTGTACGCCGCCCGTCGTTGCGCCTCCCCTGCCCTGTTCGCCGCCCGCTGGTGCCCCTCCCCTGGTCGTCGCCCTCCGCCGCCCCTTCCTTGGCCGCCGACCAGCGCCGCTTCTCTGCTGGCCGCCGACCATCGCCGCTTCTCCACTGGCCGCCGGCTGGCTCCCAGATGTAGGATGTAGACAAAGGGACTCGATTGCTTTCCTTTTTATCTTCTCCAGGGTCTTTTTGCAAAATAGCTAGACCTCTTTGTAAAACTGCTATGTACTATTCTCAGCTCAGCACAAATACTACCAAACAACATCTCAGCCAAGCATATCTCAACGTATACGAGCTGCCAAACACATGATAAAATCTCACCTCAACTTAGCTAGGATCAACATGTTGAGAGGAGATAGACAATCTGTGTTGGCCCGGGCTACCAAACACACCCTTAGTGGATTTGGGTAACCCCCACCTTAGGTTAATTCCTATTGTACCACCCGGGCTCCTTATCGAATCCTATTGTATCTCTTTGGTGACTTCTACCAATCTTAGTCTTTTGCTTGCACTTCTACCTATTTGGTCTTTTGCTTGCACTTCTATTGAGTTTGGTCTTTTCACCCTTCTAGATTCATAGGATCTTCGATTTGTCGATCTTGTTGCGGAACTTCTACCGAAAGGTCTTTTCCCGCAACTTCTATCGAGTTGGTGTTTCGGGCCAACGAGAGTAACCGATTGTGTTGTGTGCGTGTGTTTGTATCGAGTTCTTCGCGTTCATCCACTTCCCCGCGAATCCCCCTCCGCAATCACACTCACCCGGGTCAAACCGTGAAGATTGGGCACACCCTCGGGCTTAGCCCGCATCATATGCTATCTGAGCAAAGGTTGCCACGGATTTGACCCTCCAATTCCACCAATTTCGCCCAAAAATTTCCCCAAATTTTTTTCCCAAAAAATAGCTCGAATTTGGATCTCTGGATTTGTTGAGTTTTTTGTGGTTTTGGTCCACAGATCTGTTGTCTCTAGTGCTGATCTACATCTCCTCCAAATTTCGCGGTCAAATTCCTTATAAATCTCTCAGAATCGACGATTTTCGTGCTAATTTTCCGCCCCCGTGACGAACAGCCCGAGCTGTTCTTCCTCGACCGGCAGTGCCGGCCTCCATACCACGGCACTGCCGCTGGCCACCACACTCGCCCAGCCACCCAACAGCTCAGGCCGCCGCTCCTCCACGCTCGCCTCTGGCCACTGCCGCGCCAGGCCACCTCCACATCCAAGCCGCTGCCGAGCTCCCGCCCTCGGCCCTCTCTCCGCCCAGCGCAGCAGCGCAGCACCGAGCCGCCTCCACCTGCATCCATCGAGCCACACCACCACAGCTGCCCCGCGCGTCCCACCACCAGCTAGCGCCGCTCGCGCACGCAGCACCACCAGCCTCGCCCATCCAACCTCCGCTCCCAACTCCCACTCGAGCCGCCTAGAGCTTCCTCTCCACGCGCAGGCCCAAGCCACGCACGCACGCAGCGCCCAGGCCATCTCTTTGCATCCTCAGCGCGCCTCTTCTCCTAGCCGGCAGTGCCGCTCGACCAACCCCGGCAGTGCCGCTGAGCCCACCCCGGCAGTGCCGCCAGATGCACACCGGCAGTGCCGGCCCATGTACATGCGCTGTTCAAGTTTCAGCTCACTTTGACTCCACTTTTTGCTCCAAATTTTGACAACTTTCCGGCGCCCGTTTGACTCCAAACTTTAACAACATCCTCCAACGACTCTACATAGTCTACGTCTAATTTTTGACGATTTTTGGAACATATTTTTTGACCGCCCGTTTTGACCCTACTTTTCGGGCATTGACTTAATTTGCTCGGTTTCCGATTTGGAGTGCATCGGTTGTCTATCCCGCTTCCGCGCCTACATCAACACCGCGACGACACCGTTGGCACCCCGGATTCCGGCGCAACTTCACCATCGTCATCGACACCACCACTTCGCCATCGCAAGTTCGTGTGCTTGACACCGCCTAACATCAATAGGTATAACTTGCCTCCCCTTGTAGCCCCGTTTCTTTCTTTGTGTACCTATCCCATTGAGAGTGGCTTTCCGAGTGTTGCGAAGCATTGCACAAGTGTCACGACCGTGAGAGGGTGTGTGTGTGCGTTGTGTTGAGCAAAGCTCCGAAGCAAGCTCGGTGAGAAAGATACACAAAAGAAGAAAAAGTGTGACATAGAGAAAAATAAAGCTTCTAAGCATAGAAAAAAAAAGTGAAAAAGGAAAAGGAAATACAAAAAGAGTGTGTGTCCACCGATACAAAGGAGTGCAAAGCTTGTAAGCACTAAGAGAGATAAGAGAAGAGAGATGAGATGGTACCAATCCCATGTGAGCATGAGGGCCACTTAGCCCACTTGAGTGAGAGTGATAGTGAGTTGAGTGACTCCCACCCCATATGTGAGTATGAGTGCTTCCATTTGGAGGACATGAGTGATACACCGAGTGAGTTGAGAGATGTAGTTGATAGGTCCATGGAGGCCATTTCACATTCTAACAACTTAACCTCTACCTCTAGTGTGTTTTCTCATGTTGCAATAGGTTCCATGGAGGACGAGTTCCCGATCATGGAGAAGATGTACATGGTGCATGAAGATGATGATATCACACCATGCTTACAAGAAGTCAAAGATGTCGACCACATGGATCCTACCACTTCCACAACACCTACCTCAAATGAGTCGGACTACAAAGGTAACAATATAGGTGTTGATGATGCCATGATCCCACTAGTGGACATGATGACTTATGAATGCATGCATGATCTTGATGATACAAGTGCTATGTCATATGCTTCGTTCATTCCTCCATGTGATGCTTTGCTTGATAACATTGTTGATCATGTGGAATTACTTGCTTGTGACAATATAGTCATGCCATGCTATGAGAGTTTATCTTCCTCTTCTATTGCTTGCAATATGTCGAACAATTGCTCTTTCCCATGTGTTGCTTGCAATGAAAATGATGATGCTAATTCTTGTGTTGTGACAACCTTGATGAACAATTGCTCTTTCCCTAGGTTTGTCGACAACCATGATACAATATTGAACATGTTTTGTGCTAGATGCTTGCAATACTCTCCCATTAATGCAACCAAAATGTTGAACAATTGTTCTTTCCAATGCTTGGTTTGCAATGATGTTAATATGCTTGTAAATGAGATTGCCCCCATAGCTCTCTCAAATTTTGGAGACTTTGCATATATCCATGTTGAGCATGTTCCCATGTTTACTCCGCATATTCACCATATCTATTATGATGCTTTGCTTAACGCTAATGGTGATGTGCAAAAGAAATGGACCATCATGATGGATGATGTGTTCATATACCATGCACACACGTTCTTTGCTTTGCCTATTATGTGTGTAGGTACAAGAATGCCAATGTCAACCTCGATTGAACACGAGTTGACAAAGAGAGCTCTTGAGAGCATAATACAAGTGAGTACAAGATCGAACCCGGCTCTAATACCTTTCCCATGCTTTGCATTGAACATGCCGAACAATTTCTCTTTCTTATGGTTCTTTGGCAAGCATGATGATGTGATTCTTACCGTTGGTGTTGCCTCAAACAAGTTGACCAATTTCTCTTTCATTTGGTTTGTTGGCACACACGGTTGTACAAATGTCTTCTTGATGAACTTTTTGGATGATATGTTGTGTGTTGCACCAAATATGAGGACCAATTTCTCTTTCCAATGGTTTGTGTGCACACATGTTGATGATATTTTGGACACTTCCTCTTATGCGTTTTGGCCAAATTCTCCACTTGTTGCTTCAAGGATGTTGAACAATTTCTCTTTCCGATGCCTTGAGTGCAATAATGCACATGAGTTTCTACATGAGATGGACATCATAGTCGTCTCACAATTTGGAGTTTTTGTGGTTCCACATTTGGAAGATGTTCATACGGAGTTCTTACACATTGACCTTGCACATGCATTATTCTTGATAAATTTGTGTTGTGCTAACGGTGTTGTGAACATTAAAGGACATGTCATTGATGATGTGCTCCAATATCACACACAAACATATTTTGCTTGGTCTTTGTTGTGTGAAGGTACAAGTGACTTGTGGATGAGCGTCAACGAATGGGTTCAACCCCATACATCTACTACACAAGATCTCTCAATGAGAGCACACCGACATTATGCTAAGGTGACCTCCTTACACTTGGGACATATTGCTAAATCCGTTGAACATTGGCTACGCTTTGAGTGTTCTCTTGCTTCTCTTGTGCTATTGATAGGGCTCTTGACAAGTGACGGGACATTCAAGCGTGGTTGTCATCTACCTCCTATACACGTTCATGAAGAGTTATCGTCGAGGACGACTCTTTTTCAAGCGGGGGGAGATGATGCAGCCCGACCTTCGGTCTTCACCGCATCATGTGCTTCATCGCCAGGACGGCACGCTAAGGTGAATCTTCCCCTTTACGCGTGCCTCGAATCGCCTACTTGGAACGATATACTACTTCATACCCCGTCATATCTTGATGATAGGAACTCGACGACAAGTACGGGGAGAAGGAAGGATGGCACGGAGACCCGAGGACGCAAGGCCGATGTCACGGAAGCTTGGAAGAGAAGGAGGAAGAGGAGCTGGAAGCTCCAGGACCGGCACTGCCGCCAGGGCCGGCACTGCCGCCCTCCACACGCCGGCACTGCCGCCGTGGTCGTGACCACTACCAACCCTAGCCCTAGGTTGCCACATGTATGGCTGTGCTTGTATCTTAGTTTCCCCAAACTACCCCTCCTTAGTGGTTCCCTATAAATAGACCTCCACCCCCACCTTCATGAAGGAGAGATGATATTTAGATGAATTGGCTTATGCCTCTACTATCCCTTAGTGGATTTGGGTAACCCCCACCTTAGGTTAATTCCTATTGTACCACCCGGGCTCCTTATCGAATCCTATTGTATCTCTTTGGTGACTTCTACCAATCTTAGTCTTTTGCTTGCACTTCTACCTATTTGGTCTTTTGCTTGCACTTCTATTGAGTTTGGTCTTTTCACCCTTCTAGATTCATAGGATCTTCGATTTGTCGATCTTGTTGCGGGACTTCTACCGAAAGGTCTTTTCCCGCAACTTCTATCGAGTTGGTGTTTCGGGCCAACGAGAGTAACCGATTGTGTTGTGTGCGTGTGTTTGTATCGAGTTCTTCGTGTTCATCCACTTCCCCGCGAATCCCCCTCCGCAATCACACTCACCCGGGTCAAACCGTGAAGATTGGGCACACCCTCGGGCTTAGCCCGCATCACCTTGGTATCTTCGGGGTTGGTGCGGTAAGCGGCGCGGTTTGGTAGTGGAGCGCCGGGTATGAGGTCGATGCGATGCTCGATGCCCCGAAGCGGTGGTAGTCCATGAGGTAGCTTGTCGGGGAAGACGTCTTGGAACTCCTTCAAAAGAGACAACAAAGACGAAGGAATGTTGGTTAAGTTGTTATCTCCTCCGAGGGGCCCTTGCAAATGAGCACGTAGTGTAGGGTGGTGGATGGGTTGTGGTGCACTTCTCTCATCTCACTCTTGGTAGCTAGGAGGACACTCTTCATCTCACTCACATATGGTTTGTGGCGCTCACTCTCTTTTTGGTGGATCACTCTCTCACCTCTCAACTCACTAGTGATAGTGGCTTCCTTAGCCCTCGCTAAAGCCTTTGCATTGTCCGCAATTACTTGGCTAGGAGTCATTGGGCGTAGGATGTAGGTCTTGTCGTTGACCTTGAAGCTATAGGCATTTGTGTAGCCATCATGGTTGGCTTTCTTGTCATATTGCCAAGGGCGACCAAGTAACATGTGGCACACCGTCATAGGCACGACGTCACAATCAACGGTGTCTTCATAAGCGCCAATCTTGAAGGATATCGTGACGGTGTGTTGGATCTTCACATTTCCATTGTCGCTTAGCCATTGCACATGGTAGGGATGGGGGTGTTTCCGGAGCGGGAGGTTGAGCTTGGTGCATAGTTCGGTGCTTGCAAGATTGTGGCAACTCCCTCCATCGATGATAACCTTTATTGACTTGCCATTGATTCCGGCTCTTGTTTGGAAGATATTGCACCTTTGGTCTTCATTGGGAAGTGCATGGGTTGTCAACACTTTGGTCACCACAAGAGAAGGGCTTGCATCATGCACACATAGGACTTGCTCTTGGTCTTCCAAGGCATCATCTTCATGAGAGGTTGCGGCTTGTACCAAGGCTTCATATTCACCTTCACTCAAGTACTCCACATCTCCATCATCTCGAGTGATCATAACTCTTGTGTTCTTGCATTCAAAGGATTTATGTCCTTGAGCACCACACTTGAAGCAAGTGATGTTACTAGATCCGGTGGAAGCTTTGGAGGACATGGTTGATTGGTCCGGCTTGAAGCTTGTTGTCTTGATGGTACTTCTTGCTTGCTTTGGAGGATCCTTGGAGGCAAGTGTACTTGTGTTCTTGATGCTTGAGGAGGCATTCATAGCATTTCTTGCGGCGAAGAAGGTCTTTGTCTTTGCACTTGCTAGGTCTTCTCGCACTTGGCGCTCGGCCCTTGTTGCTTGGTGGAGTAACTCAACCATGTTTTTGTAAGGCAAGAATTCCACTATCCTCTTGACGGGGATGTTCAAGCCATTCAAGAATCTTGCCATAGTTTGTTCTTCTCGCTCATCCACATTTGCACTCATCATTGTCATGTGCATCTCCTTGTAATATTCCTCAACGGACTTGTAGCTTTGCTTGAGTTGAGTGAGCTTGTTGAAGAGGTCGCGCTTGTGGTGAGTTGGTACAAAGCGGGTGTGCATGACTTCTTGCATCTCTTCCCATGTGTCAATGGGTGCTAAGTCTTCCTTCTCACGCTTCTTGTTGACCTCTTCCCACCAAACATTTGCATATCCTTCAAACTCAAGTGATGCCATGGCAACTTTCTTTGCTTCGGAGAAGTTGTGGATGCGGAATATCTTATCAACCTTGAGTACCCAAGACAAGTATACGTCGGGATCTTCCTCTCCTTGGAACTTGGGCATGGTGAATTTGAGCTTCCCAAAGATTTCTTCCTCATTGCGGTCATTGCGTCTAGGAGGTGGTCTTTCTTCACCATGAGCTTGACGTTGTTGAGGTTGAGGTTGTGGACCTTGAGCATCTTCATTGTTGTTTCTTTGTTGTTGAGGAGGAGGTGGTCTTCCATGACCTTCATCTTGATCATCATTGTTGTGGCGTTGATGAGGCCTCACACTTTCTTCACTTGATGCTTGGTGATGATTTGAGTCTTCTTCCATCTCAACATCTCGTGCTTGATGAGGTGGTCTTCTACCATGAGGGCGATCATCATGATGACGACGGTTGTCTTGACCTTGACGGCGTGGTGCCCTATCACGAGGAGGTTGATCAACATTGATGATGCGGCGGTCTTGGTTCACTTCTTGTTCGGCATTATGGTGGTGCCTTTGAGCATTGGCCACTTGAGATGGGCGAGGTTGTCCTTGATGTTGACGTGCCTCTTGCTCTTGGCGGAGCCTTTCTTGCTCACGTGCGTGAAGGAGATCTTGATCATGACGAAGACGTTGTTGTTCCTCTTGGAATTGAGCATGGAGATGTTCTTGTTGAAGGCGTTCTTCTTCAAGGCGTAGACGTTCTTGGACAAGTCGAAGTCGTGCTTGCTCAGCTTCTTGAGCTTGTTGTTGAAGCACTTGAGCATCCACATTATGGTGGCGTGGGTCTTGATTGGAATCATGATGCGACGATGTAGGAGCTCGTGACCTTGAGCTATGAGAGCGCGAAGACCTTGAATGGTGTCTTCTATCTTCTTGACGGTTGAGTGTATGGAGGATGTTGTCCAACGCCGTCTTCATTTCTCTTGTTTCTTGACCTTGTATGGCGAGTGTTGCCTTCAACTCATTGCCTTGAGTTTCAATCTTCTCATTGAGTTCTTGAACTTGATTGTTGAGGTCAATCCTTTGCACTTGAGCTCTTTCTTCATAGCGGACGTTGGTATCCTTGAGCATGGCTTCAAATTGATTGAGCTTGGCGTGGACGGCTTGAGTAGCTATCCAATGTTGGTGCCGCGTCATCGGTAGTTGGTTCTCTTCTCCACTAGACATGGTTACAACTAAAACAAGAACTATGTGGTGGGTGGTTAGGAAAGACTACCAAGAGTGTCAAACCTTGCAAACCAAAATCGAAAAGGTGTTTCAAGTCGAGGAACAACCGATATGTATGCACACACACAAAACAAAACTCTATATGGTGTTAGGTATGGATGTGGAAAGCCAAATGGAAGAACCAAACGAAAAGTCTATTGTCAAAAGTGGGTAAGATCCAAAAGTCACAAGTCAAAGGCGGTGATCACAAAAGGCATACACAAGGTGGAACACACACGTGGGACAAAGTGGGGTTAGCGCGACGGAAAATGAGCACGAACAAAAATGGTCCTAACGAAGACTACTAGCTCGGTGTCACGCTAACGCAAGAGAGACCGTGGCTTGGTTGCAAAATTGAGAAGCAACAAGATTTGCGCAAGACGCCTCTCATCTCTTTTCTCTCTTTTGCTTATAAGCTTTGGACTCTTTTGTGTATAGGTGTCACTCACACTCTTTTTCTTTTTCTTTTTCTCCTTTTTTTTTAATGCTTAGAAGCTTTCTTTTTCTCACTATCTATGTAAGTATGTCACACTTCTTTTGCCTATCTTTTCACACGAGCTTGCTTCGTAGCTTTGCTCAACACACGCACACCCTCACGGTCGGGACGCTTGCGCAATGCTTCGCAACACTAGAAAGCCACTCTCGATAGGAAAGGTACGCAAAGGAAGCTTAGGCTACAAGTTAGGGGGCAAGTTATACCACTTGATGACGGTGGCCGACGATGTTGAACTTGCTATGGTGGAAGGTGTCAAGTGAACCGCTTGGATCCTCGGGGTGCCGTCGTCGTAGCTGATGTTGCGGAAGCTTAGTGGTAGCTGAAATGGCACACACAACGAAGTCCAAACACAAGGGGTTAGTGCCAAAACGAAAAACGAAGAAAGCTGTCAAAATTTCGGCCAGGCGGAACTTCCGGTCCTGAGGGGCGGAACTTCCGGTCCGGGGGCGGAACTTCCGGTCCTTCCGGGCGGAACTTCCGGTCGCAATCAGATCTGCGGGCTGTTCTTCGATTTGGGCGGAAATCCGGGCCGAAAATCTTCGAATTCGTGGAAAATTTGGCACCAAGAGCGGTGGGAAGGTGGGGGAATTGCAGATCAACACCAAAGACAAGTTTCTATTGGACCAAAACCACCAAAAACTCAACAAATCGCGAGATCCAACCAAGGCCAATTTGGGGCTATTTTTTGGGAAAAAATTTTGGAAATTTTTTTGGGCGAAATTGGTGAAATTGGTGGGTGTGGGGGTCAAATCCGTGGCAACCAAGGAGCTCTTGATACCATATGATATGGGCTAAGCCCAGGGATGTGCCCGATCTTCACGGATTTGAAGGGATACGTGGGGGTAGGTGGATGAACGCGATGAACACGTGGGGGAAACGCGGGGATACAACACACACACGCACACAATTCGAGTTTTCCCTCGTTGGCTCGAAACACCAACTCGATAGAGATTGCAGGAAAAGACCTTCCGGTAGAAGTCCCGCAAAGAGATCGACAAATCAAAGCTCGGGAGATCTAGAAGGGCGAAAAGACCGGAAGGCTTGATAGAAGTGCAAGCAAAAGACCAAATAAGGTAGAAGTGCAAGCAAAAGATCAAACAATCGGTAGAAGTCGCCAAAGAGATCTTCACGAGTTGATAAGGAGCCCGGGTGGGGATACAAGATCATAGATCTAGGTAGGGTTCCCACAAGGGTGAGCTAAGCTCAGGTTTTCTTTCAAATCAAGTCTAATCTCAGATCTGAGCCAACTACGCTATTTATAGGTGGGGGCGAAGAGTTAAGTTACATGCTGAAAAGTGCTGTTGTGCTGAAGTTCGCGGTGGCGGAAGTTCCGGCCATCTTGGGCGGAAGTTCCGGTCAGGGGCGGAAGTTCGGCCAAGTTCCGAAAGTCGTCCATTTCCTTGCAGTAACATCCAGGGGCCTTTTCGTGGACTTTCGGAGCTTGGGCGGAACTTGGGCGGAAGTTCCGGTCCCTCGGGGCGGAAGTTCCGGTCCGATGCTTTTTCCTGCGCGCTGGAGGGCATCTTGGGGGCATCTTGGAGGAATCTGGCCGGAAGTTCCGGTCCTGGGGGGCGGAAGTTCCGGCCTGTGCGCTGTAGCTCCGTCTTCATCGTTTCCAGCTCTCTCTCCAACGTCTTGGTCTCCATGGCTTGTGTCTTGGTCGATGTACCTGATTGAACATAGGGTATTTGCATGAAGTAGCAAGCCATCCAAGGGGGTGTCAAAGTCATAGGTGGAGAGGAGCGAATTCACCTCTTGGCGTAGTGCTTGGGCTCGAGCTCGTGTCATTGGACCACGAGGAGGGCTTGTCGGTCTTGATGTAGTGTCGACCTTGGGTGGGGCTGCATCACCAAGTAGGGGTATGTGGGAGCATCAGCGGTATGCATGGTGGGGTTGATGTCGTCCTCGTCGTGGTGCTCCACAATGTCGTCCATGCTTGTTGAGCAAGTGTCGATGTAGAGCTCGTCAATGTCGTTCATGCCGATGATGCTTGCGGAGCCATAGTCGGTGTAGAGCTCCTCGATGTCGGTCATGTTGGCGATGCTCGCGGAGCCATAGTTGGTGTAGAGCTCCACATGTTCCTCCACATCCGCGGTGCTTGAAGAGGCATCCTCCTCGAAGTGCTCCGTGTACTCCTCCGTATCTTCGTCGTCGCTATACATGTTAGCAAGACGGTATCTATATGGTGTATGTTAGTGGAAGAACACTACCTCGCAATCTTACCGTGGTATGACAAGATTGGGGTGATCCAACAAACCGAGAGTTAGAACAGTTGTATCGGGCACTCACGCAAGGACACACGCAAAAGCTAGCAAATATGGTGTTAGGTGAGTATGGTGGAAAGCCAAAAGTTGAAATCCGAAATCAAGTTTGTTGTTAAGGGTGGGTGAAATCCAAAAACTCAAATGTCAAAGCGATGATCACTATAAACACGGAAAAGATATGGAACTCACACACAGGATAAGCGGGGTTAGTGCGACCAAGGAATGAGCGGAAAAGTGTGTGAAGCCCGAAAGCAAGGGTGGCTCGGTGTCACACTAACACAAGGAGAGGCAAAGCTTTGGTTGCAAACGATGAGACAACAAGATTCACACGCGGCCTCTCTTCTCTTTTCTCTCTTTTGCTTAAAAGCTTTTTCCTCTTTTTGTATTTGGTGGCACTTACACTCTTTTGTGTATTTGTATGTATGATGGCACTCGCACACTTTTGCTCTATGGTGCACTTGCACTCTTTTTGTGTTTTGCCGGCCTTTTCTCGCACTATGTTAGCGTTAGCTCGCTTTTGCTATCTTGCCACACGAGTTTTTCTTAGAAGCTTGACTCCACACTACACACACACCTCACAATCGGGGCCACGTGCAATGTCTCGCAACACTAGATAAGCAATGCTCGATAGGATAGATCGCAAAAGAAGAGGGGTTACAAGGTGATGCAAGTTATACCTAAGAGGTGTAGGCGGTGATGAACACGCAACTTGCGATGACGGCGGTGGTGTCAAGAGTACGTTTGCAAGTTCGGGGTGCCGAGGATGTCGTCGATTGCTTCGGAGCTGCGGGTTAGTTTCACAAACAAGGCACTCAAACCGGAACAAGCAAACACAAGTTAGCGGAAGAAATGGGTCAAAATAGCTTGGCGGCGGTGGCGGTGGTATGCCTGTGGTGGGTGGTGTTGATGCTCTTGCGGATGTGGTGGTGGTGGTGGGGCCGCGGCGGTGTTTACCCGTGGGATGGAGGGTGGCGGTGCTTGCCGGCGATGGGGAGGAGTGGCGGTGGTCGGCGGTGGTGGTGGCTGTGTGGCGCCCGGTCTGGGGGCCGGTCACACGGCCGGTCGACCGGATTCTGGGCTGGCCCGGCCGGTCTGGGGCCCGGTCAACCGGTGCTCAACCGGACAGCTCGTTTTCTCTCTCCTGTTCTTGAGCAAAACCAAGCCAAATCGACCAAATCGAAGGAAAACGATGGAATTGGGGGCTAGAAAGTGGGGGAAAAGTAGATCAAGCACCTCAACACCAAATCCATGGACCAAAACCACTCAAAACGCAACCAAATCGCAGATCCATCCAAAGGCAAATTAGGGCTATTTTTTTTGGGGATTTTTGGGGAAAATTTTTAGAGACGAAATTGAGTGGGTGGGGGGGTCAAATTCGCGGAAACCAAAGGCTGCTGATACCATATGATGAGGTCTAAGACCCCGTGTGTGGCCCGATCTCGCGAATGACCCAAGATCCAAAGGGGAAAGAGAGGGAGAGGCGGAAGAACACGAAGAACGCGAAGAACACAACGCACACCAACCCGATACAATCGATACTTACCCTCGTGGCTCGATGGACCACGCCAATAGAATCACCACGGGAGAGACTCGAGGTAGAATCCCGGAGTGAGAGATCGGTGTTGGGGACGGAGACCGGTGAGGGAGAGAGAGTGGGCTACACTAGAATCTCACTCACATAGATCCAATCATCCAACATGGGGTGCCTTGATACAAAGGGGATGAAACCCTAGGGAGACAAAGCTCAAAGTCATGTTTAAGCCTAAATCTTGTCTAACCAGCTATGGGGCGAGCTGGGGTCTTATATAGGCATACAAGGCGACATGGGTCGAAGAGGTACAAGTTGGTGGGGTCAAACCCGTGAAATCCGGTCACAGGGCCGGTTGGACCGGGTCTGGGACCGAGCCATCCGGTTCCAATCCGGATTCTGGGCCGGACGTGACCGGGCTGGGCTTCGGGACCCCCGGGATTGCTTCCGGATGGCACCGGTCGACGTTCCGGTCGAAAACCGGCCGGGCCGGTCAGGAGCCCGGTTGACCGGGCCTGTGACCGGGCGGTCCGGTCAGGAGCCCGGTCGACTGGGCCTCTGACCGGCTGGCCTTCCTCCTCCCGCCTCTTGTTCCTCTTCCTTCTTCCTTCCTCCTTCTTCTTCCTTCTTCCTTGCACCATGGTGAATGGCTCCTCTTCCCTTCCCTAGCTCCTTGCATCATGGAAGTTCCTCCTCTCCGGTCCTTGATGAGATTGATACCTAATTACATAGAGATATAGGCATGAGGTAGCAATCCGTCCAAGGTTGTGTCGAGGTCAAGTGTATAAAGGAGTGAATTCACCTTATCATGTATGGTTTTGGCCCGAGCTCGTGCCCTCGGCCTACGAGGAGGGTTTGACGGTCTTGAGGCGGAGGTGTCCGAAAGCCACCCCGCATCAGGTACGCAAAGGAAGCTAGGGCTACAAGTTAGGGGCAAGTTATACCACTTGATGACGGTGGCCGACGATCTTGAACTTGCTATGGTGGAAGGTGTCAAATGAACCTCTTGGATCCTCGGGGTGCCGTCGTCGTTGTTGATGTTGCGGAAGCTTAGTGCTAGCTGAAATGGCACACACAACGAAGTCCAAACACAAGGGGTTAGTGCCAAAACGAAAAACGAAGAATGCTATCAAAATTTCGGCCAGGCGGAACTTCCGGTCCTGAGGGGCGGAACTTCCGGTCCTTCCGGGCGGAACTTCCGGTCGCAATCAGATCTGCGGGCTGTTCTTCGATTTGGGCGGAAATCCGGGCCGAAAATCTTCGAATTCGTGGAAAATTTGGCACTAAGAGCGGTGGGAAGGTGGGGAAATTGCAGATCAACACCAAAGACAAGTTTCTATTGGACCAAAACCACCAAAAACTCAACAAATCGCGAGATCCAACCAAGGCCAATTTGGGGCTATTTTTTGGGAAAAAATTTTGGAATTTTTTTTGGGCGAAATTGGTGGAATTGGTGGGTGTGGGGGTCAAATCCGTGGCAACCAAGGAGCTCTTGATACCATATGATAAGGGCTAAGCCCAGGGATGTGCCCGATCTTCACGGATTTGAAGGGATACATGGGGGTAGGTGGATGAACGCGATGAACACGTGGGGGAATCGTGGGGATACAACACACACACGCACACAATTCGAGTTTTCCCTCGTTGGCTCGAAACACCAACTCGATAGAGGTTGCAGGAAAAGACCTTCCGGTAGAAGTCCCGCAAAGAGATCGACAAATCGAAGCTCGAGAGATCTAGAAGGGCGAAAAGACCGGAAGGTTTGATAGAAGTGCAAGCAAAAGACCAAATAGGTAGAAGTGCAAGCAAAAGATCAAACAAACGGTAGAAGTCGCCAAAGAGATCTTCACGAGTCGATAAGGAGCCCGAGTGGGGATACAAGATCATAGATCTAGGTAGGGTTCCCACAAGGGTGAGCCATGCTCAGGTTTAATTTCACATCAAGTCTAATCTCAGATCTGAGCCAACTAGCCTATTTATAGGTGGGGGCGAAGGGATAAGCTACACGCTGAAAAGTGCTGTTGTGCTGAAGTTCGGTAGGGCGGAAGTTCCGGCCGTCTTGGGCGGAAGTTCCGGTCAGGGGCGGAAGTTCCGGTCTTGGGGGCCGGAAGTTCCGGTCCGGCCGGAAGTTCCGGCCAAGTTCCGGCCTAGTTCCGAATATGGCCCATTTCCTTGCAGTAACATCCAGGGGCGTTTTGGCGTAATTTCGGAACTTGGGCGGAAGTTCCGGTCCCTCGGGGCGGAAGTTCCGGCCTGCTCCATTTCTCTGGGCGCTGGAAGGCATCTTGGCGGCATCTGGGCGGAAGTTCCGGTCCTTGGGGGCGGAAGTTCCGGTGGGGCGGAAGTTCCGGCCATCAGGGGCGGAAGTTCCGGCCTGGAGCGTCCAGCTCCTCTTTCTCCTTCTCTTCCATGCTTCCGTGACATCGGCCTTGCGTCCTCGGGTCTCCATGGCATCCTCTCTTCCCTCCGTACTTGTCGTCGAGTTCCTATCATCAAGACATGACGGAGTATGAAGTAGTATATCGTCCCAAATGGGCGATTCGAGGCACGCGTAAAGGACAAGATTCACCTTGGCGTGCCGTCTTGGCGATGAAGCACATGATGCGGTGAAGACCGAAGGTCGCCCCGTATCACCATGATGGAGCACCGCACCGAGCACTACCTCGACTACGACTACGACACCATGATGGAGCACCGCACCGAGCACTACCTGGACTACGACCACGACACCATGATGGAGCACCGCACCGAGCACTACCTCGACTATGACATTGACACCATGGTGGAAAACCGAGCTTCAACACCACCTTGCACAAGACCGGTGCCTACAAGTTCCCCACCTTGGCCAATGGAACTACTTATGACGGTTGCGGACCTTCAAGACGGCGCCACCATGAGAGTGCTCACGCATATGATCATCTACATCGAGCTCGTCCTTTGGAACAACAAGAGCGTCCCCGCCATGATCGCCATCGACACTCTCCTCCGAGCTCAAGAAGGCGCCACAAGCAAAGTGCCAAGCTACATGAACCATCATCTAGGCATGTTGAGGATCGTCATCGACACTCGTCACCTCATGATCGTCGTCGACCATCACCGCCTCATGATCACCATCGACATGCGTCACCACATGATCATCGCCGACACAAGTCACCTCATGTTCACCATCGACCAACACCTCCCAAGGATCTTCGAAGACACCCCCCAAGACATGGTGATGATGCAAGAAGACGAGAGCCTCGACATGAAGCGGCCAAGGCTACAAAGAACAACAACACCAAACATATGGTGTCTACAAAGCCTAACGCCACAACCACAATGGCACCTCCAAGACCGCCTACACATGAGAAGATCTCCAGGGGTGCGAGACAAGACGCTACACCAACAAGCAAGATGGTGGCAAGTGCACATAAAGAGGAACCACCTATCATGGTGCCTCCCCCTCCTACCGCCACCACCACAATGGCGCCTACAAGAAGCTCAAGCCCCAAAATGAAGACCGTGGAGTCTGCACTTCAAGAGGAAGTACGACCTACCCATCTTTACGCCAACATGACAATGGTTCGTCCTCCAAGACCACGTAGCTCCCAATGCTTTCGTGCACACAAGACGATCATCTTTGGGAATGCCCCAATCTCCATTGTGATGTGTGCACGTCCAACAAGCACATGACATGGGAGTGCAACACACCACAAGCCCACAATGATACGGGGTGGCCTATGGACACCGCCGCCTCAAAACCGACAAGCCCTCCTCGTGGTCCAATGACACGAGCTCGAGCCCAAGCACTACGCCAAGAGGTGAACTCGCTCCTCTCTACCTATGACTTTGACACCCCCTTGGATGGCTTGCTGCTTCATGCAAATACACTATGTTCAATCAGGTACATCGACCAAGACACAAGCCATGGAGACCAAGACGTTGGAGAGAGAGCTGGAAACGATGAAGATGGAGCTACAGCGCACAGGCCGGAACTTCCGCCCCCCAGGACCGGAACTTCCGGCCAGATTCCTCCAAGATGCCCCCAAGATGCCCTCCAGCGCGCAGGAAAAAGCATCGGACCGGAACTTCTGCCCCGAGGGACCGGAACTTCCGCCCGGTCGGAACTTCCGCCCAAGTTCCGCCCAAGCTCAGAAAGTCCACGAAAATGCCCCTGGATGTTACTGCGAGGAAATGGACGACTTTTGGAACTTGGCCGGAACTTGGCCGGAACTTCCGGCCTGGCCGGAACTTCCGGCCCCCCAGGACCGGAACTTCCGCCCAAGATGGCCGGAACTTCCGCCACCGCGAACTTCAGCACAACAGCACTTTTCAGCATGTAACTTAACTCTTCGCCCCAACCTATAAATAGCCTAGTTGGCTCAGATCTGAGATTAGACTTGATTTGAAAGAAAACCTGAGCTTAGCTCACCCTTGTGGGAACCTTACCTAGATCTATGATCTTGTATCGCCACCCGGGCTCCTATCGACTCGTGAAGATCTCTTTGGTGACTTCTACCGTTTGTTTGATCTTTTGCTTGCACTTCTACCTATTTGGTCTTTTGCTTGCACTTCCATCAAACCTTCCGGTCTTTTCACCCTTCTAGATCTCCCGAGCTTCGATTAGTCGACCTCTTTGCGGGACTTCTACCTGAAGGTCTTTTCTCGCAACCTCTATCGAGTTGGTGTTTTGAGCCAACGAGGGAAAACTCGAATTGTGTGCGTGTGTGTGTTGTATCCCCGCGTTTCCCCCACGTGTTCATCGCGTTCATCCACCATCCCCCACTAATCCCTTCAAATCCGTGAAGATCGGGCACATCCCTGGGCTTAGCCCTTATCATATGGTATCAAGAGCTCCTTGGTTGCCACGGATTTGACCCCCACACCCACCAATTCCACCAATTTCGCCCAAAAAAATTTCCAAAATTTTTTTTCCCAAAAAATAGCCCCAAATTGGCCTTGGTTGGATCTCGCGATTTGTTGAGTTTTTGGTGGTTTTGGTCCAATAGAAACGTGCCTTTGGTGTTGATCTGCAATTCCCCCACCTTCCCACCGCTCTTAGTGCCAAAATTTCCACGAATTCGAAGATTTTCGGCCCGGATTTCCGCCCAAATCGAAGAACAGCCCGCAGATCTGATTGCGACCGGAAGTTCCGCCCCGGAGGACCGGAAGTTCCGCCCGGGACCGGAAGTTCCGCCCCTCAGGACCGGAACTTCCGCCTGGCCGAATTTTTGACAGCATTCTTCGTTTTTCGTTTTGGCACTAACCCCTTGTGTTTGGACTTCGTTGTGTGTGCCATTTCAGCTACCACAAAGCTTCCGCAACATCAACTACGATGACGGCACCCCGAGGATCCAAGCGGTTCATTTGACACCTTCCACCATAGCAAGTTCAACATCGTCGGCCACCGTCATCAAGTGGTATAACTTGCCCCCTAACTTGTAGCCTTAGCTTCCTTTGCGTACCTTTCCTATCGAGAGTGGCTTTCTAGTGTTGCGAAGCATTGCGCAAGCGTCCCGACCGTGAGGGTGTGCGTGTGTTGAGCAAAGCTACGAAGCAAGCTCGTGTGAAAAGATAGGCAAAAGAAGTGTGACATACTTACATAGATAGTGAGAAAAAGAAAGCTTCTAAGCACACAAAAAAAAAGAGAAAAAGAAAAAGAAAAAGAGTGTGAGTGACACGTATACACAAAAGAGTCCAAAGCTTATAAGCAAAAGAGAGAAAAGTGAAGAGAGGCGTCTTGCGCAAATCTTGTTGCTTCTCAATTTTGCAACCAAGCCACGGTCTCTCTTGCGTTAGCGTGACACTGAGCTAGTAGTCTTCGTTAGGACCATTTTTGTTCGTGCTTATTTTTCCGTCGCGCTAACCCCATTTTGTCCCACGCGTGTGTTCCACCTTGTGTATGCCTTTTGTGATCACCGCCTTTGACTTGTGACTTTTGGATCTTACCCACTTTTGACAATAGACTTTTCGTTTGGTTCTTCCATTTGGCTTTCCACATCCATACCTAACACCATATAGAGTTTTGTTTTGTGTGTGTGCATACATATCGGTTGTTCCTCGACTTGAAACACCTTTTCGATTTTGGTTTGCAAGTTTTGACACTTTTGGTAGTCTTTCCTAACCACCCACCACATAGTTCTTGTTTTAGTTGTAACCATGTCTAGTGGAGAAGGGAACCAACTACCGATGACGAGGCACCAACATTGGATAGCTACTCAAGCCGTCCACGCCAAGCTCAATCAATTTGAAGCCATGCTCAAGGATACCAACGTCCGCTATGAAGAAAGAGCTCAAGTGCAAAGGATTGACCTCAACAATCAAGTTCAAGAACTCAATGAGAAGATTGAAACTCAAGGCAATGAGTTGAAGGCAACACTCGCCATACAAGGTCAAGAAACAAGAGAAATGAAGACGGCGTTGGACAACATCCTCCATACACTCAACCGTCAAGAAGATAGAAGACACCATTCAAGGTCTTCGCGCTCTCATAGCTCAAGGTCACGAGCTCCTACATCGTCGCATCATGATTCCAATCAAGACCCACGCCACCATAATGTGGATGCTCAAGTGCTTCAACAACAAGCTCAAGAAGCGGAGCAAGCACGACTTCGACTTGTCCAAGAACGTCTACGCCTTGAAGAAGAATGCCTTCAACACGAACATCTCCATGCTCAATTCCAAGAGGAACAACAACGTCTTCGTCATGATCAAGATCTCCTTCATGCACGTGAGCAAGAAAGGCTCCGCCAAGAGCACGACGCACGTCATCATCAAGGGCAACCTCGCCCATATCAAGTGGCCAATGCTCAAAGGCACCACCATAATGCCGAACAAGAAGTGAACCAAGACCGCCGCATCATCAATGTTGATCAACCTCCTCGTGATAGGGCACCACGCCGTCAAGGTCAAGACAACCGTCGTCATCATGATGATCGCCCTCATGGTAGAAGACCACCTCATCAAGCCCGAGATGTTGAGATGGAGGAAGACTCAAATCATCACCAAGCATCAAGTGAAGAAAGTGTGAGGCCTCATCAACGCCACAACAATGATGATCAAGATGAAGGTCATGGAAGACCACCTCCTCTTCAACAACAAAGAAACAACAATGAAGATGCTCAAGGTCCACAACCTCAACCTCAACAACGTCAAGCTCATGGTGAAGAAAGACCACCTCCTAGACGCAATGACCGCAATGAGGAAGAAATCTTTGGGAAGCTAAAATTCACCATGCCCAAGTTCCAAGGAGAGGAAGATCCCGACGCATACTTGTCTTGGGTCCTCAAGGTTGATAAGATATTTCGCATCCACAACTTCTCCGAAGCAAAGAAAGTTGCCATGGCATCACTTGAGTTTGAAGGATATGCAAATGTTTGGTGGGAAGAGGTAAACAAGAAGCGTGAGAAGGAAGACTTAGCACCCATTGACACATGGGAAGAGATGCAAGAAGTCATGCACACCCGCTTTGTACCAACTCACCACAAGCGTGACCTCTTCAACAAGCTCACTCAACTCAAGCAAAGCTACAAGTCCGTTGAGGAATATTACAAGGAGATGCACATGACCATGATGAGTGCAAATGTGGATGAGCGAGAAGAGCAAACTATGGCAAGATTCTTGAATGGCTTAAACATCCCCGTCAAGAGGATAGTTGATGTGGTCTAAGACCCCGTGTGTGGCCCGATCTCGCGAATGACCCAAGAATCAAAGGGGGAAAGAGAGGGAGAGGCGGAAGAACAAGAAGAACGCAAAGAACACAACGCACACCAACCCGATACAATCGATACCTACCCTCGTGGCTCGATGGACCACGCCAATAGAATCACCACGGGAGAGACTCGAGGTAGAATCCCGGAGTGAGAGATCGGTGTTGAGGATGGAGGTAGGTGAGGGAGAGAGAGTGGGCTACACTAGAATCTCACTCACATAGATCCAATCATCCAACATGGGGTGCCTTGATACAAAGGGGATGAAACCCTAGGGAGACAAAGCTCAAAGTCATGTCTAAGCCTAAATCTTGTCTAACCAGCTATGGGGGCGAGCTGGGGTCTTATATAGGCATACAAGGCGACATGGGTCGAAAAGGTACAAGTTGGTGGGTCAAACCCGACGAATCCGGTCCTGGGGCCGGTCAGACCGGGCCTAGGACCGGCCCATCCGGTTCCAAACCGGATTCTGGGCCGGACGTGACCGGACGGGGCTTCGGGAGCCCCGGGATTGCTTCCGGATGGCACCGGTCGATGTTCCGGTTGAAAACCGGACGGGCCGGTCAGGAGGCCGGTCAGACCGGGCCTGTGACCGGGCGGTCCGGTCAGGAGCCCGGTCGACCGGGCCTGTGACCGGCTGGTCTTCCTCCTCCCGCCTCTTCTTCCTCTTCCTTTCTTCTTCCTTCATTCTTCTTCTTCTTCTCTCTTCCTTGCACCATGGGAGTTCCTTCTCTCCGGTTCCTCGATGACTCTTGTACCTAATGACATGTAACACACCGACATGAGGTAGCATTCCATCCAAGGTATTGACGAGGTCGAGTGTCGAGAGGAAGGAGTTCACCTTGACATATATGGCGGGGGTTGGTGTTGTTGGTCCACTTGGGGGACTCCTTGACCATGGTGTAGCGTCGACGATAGGCGGGGTTGCACTTGACGGTCTTGAGGCGGAGGGGTCCGAAAGCCACCCCGCATCATCTCCCCCCCCCCTTGGGGAAGAGTCGTCCTCGACTCTTGCTCCTCCTCACCGATGAGGTAGACGGGAAGGACTTGTATAGTTGCCCTTGTGTCCTTAGGGATGCTCGTCGTATTGCAGGCGTCTTTGTTGTAGTCCATAACGGGTCTCCCATGTAGTGGTGGAGGGGCCAAGTCTCGGTCGAAGAAGAACAAGGGGAAAAACAACTTCCAAAAGGAAAGCTTGTGGATGCCAATTTGGTGACCGGCGAACAAGAGGCTCTCAATCAAATACGAAGCATCAAGTCGTTTCTCCAAAAGGCATTGGGCAAAAATGGTGATCAAAAGAGCGTCGATGTATCCAAAATGTGGTAGGACAAGAATTTGTGCAAGTAAAAGTTTGCTTTGGAAGGTGTCAAAAATGTTGTGTGTAGCATTGTCCCACACAAATGGAACAATCAAAAGGCAAGTATCGGCGGCAAAATTTGGGGCAAAATTGTTATGTGCAATGGCAAAGCTATGGAGACTTCTAGCTTGGGAAAGTATGGTTGGCGTGAGCCGAGTATGGGTATCCTCAAGTGTCAAAGAATCCATTGCAATTGCCAAAGATGAAATGAGAAATCCAAAGGAGAGCATCTTTTGGTTTGACATGTGGCACAAGGTGCATAATGTGTGATACGGGGTGGCCTACGGACACCGCCGCCTCAAGACCGACAAGTCCTCCTCGTGGTCCAATGACACGAGCTCGAGCCCAAGCACTACGCCAAGAGGTGAATTCGCTCCTCTCTACCTATGACTTTGACACCCCCTTGGATGGCTTGCTACTTCATGCGAATACCCTATGTTCAATCAGGTACATCGGTCAAGACACAAGCCATGGAGACCAAGCCAATGGAGAGAGAGCTGGAAATGATGAAGATGGAGCCACTGCGTCCAGGCCGGAACTTCCGCCCTCCAGGACCGGAACTTCCGGCCAGATTCCTTCAAGATGCCCCCAAGATGCCCTCCAGCGCGCAGGAAAAAGCATCGGACCGGAACTTCCGCTCCGAGGGACCGGAACTTCCGCCCGGTCGGAACTTCCGCCCAAGTTCCGCCCAAGCTCCGAAAGTCCACGAAAAGGCCCCTGGATGTTACTGCAAGGAAATGGACGACTTTCGGAACTTGGCCGGAACTTGGCCGGAACTTCCGGCCTGGCCGCAACGTCCGGCCCCCAGGACCGGAACTTCCGCCACTGACCGGAACGTCCGCCCACGATGGCCGGAACTTCCGCCCCGCGAACTTCAAAGACAACAAAGACACTTTTCAGCATGTAACTTAACTCTTCGCCCCCCACCTATAAATAGCCTAGTTGGCTCAGATCTGAGATTAGACTTGATTTGAAAGAAAACCTGAGCTTAGCTCACCCTTGTGGGAACCCTACCTAGATCTATGATCTTGTATCGCCACCCGGGCTCCTATCGACTCGTGAAGATCTCTTTGGTGACTTCTACCGTTTGTTTGATCTTTTGCTTGCACTTCTACCTATTTGGTCTTTTGCTTGCACTTCCATCAAACCTTCCGGTCTTTTCACCCTTCTAGATCTCCCGAGCTTCGATTAGTCGATCTCTTTGCGGGACTTCTACCGGAAGGTCTTTTCTCGCAACCTCTATCGAGTTGGTGTTTCGAGCCAACGAGGGAAAACTCGAATTGTATCCGTGTGTGTGTGTATCCCCGCGTTTCCCCCACGTGTTCATCGCGTTCATCCACCTACCCCCACGAATCCCTTCAAATCCGTGAAGATCGGGCACATCCCTGGGCTTAGCCCTTATCATATGGTATCAAGAGCTCCTTGGTTGCCACGAATTTGACCCCCACACCCACCAATTCCACCAATTTCGCCCAAAAATTTTTCCAAAAAATTTTTCCCAAAAAATAGCCCCAAATTGGCCTTGGTTGGATCTCGCGATTTGTTGAGTTTTTGGTGGTTTTGGTCCAATAGACACTTGTCTTTGGTGTTGATCTGCAATTCCCCCACCTTCCCACCGCTCTTAGTGCCAAATTTTCCACGAATTCGAAGATTTTCGGCCCGGATTTCCGCCCAAATCGAAGAACAGCCCGCAGATCTGATTGCGACCGGAAGTTCCGCCCCCGGACCGGAAGTTCCGCCCCTCAGGACCGGAAGTTCCGCCTGGCCGAAATTTTGACAGCATTCTTCGTTTTTCGTTTTGGCACTAACCCCTTGTGTTTGGACTTCGTTGTGTGTGCCATTTCAGCTACCGCAAAGCTTCCGCATCATCATCAACGACGACGGCACCCCGAGGATCCAAGCGGCTCATTTGACACCTTCCACCATAGCAAGTTCAACATCGTCGGCCACCGTCATCAAGTGGTATAACTTGCCCCCCAACTTGTAGCCTTAGCTTCCTTTGCGTACCTTTCCTATCGAGAGTGGCTTTCTAGTGTTGCGAAGCATTGCGCAAGCGTCCCGACCGTGAGGGTGTGCGTGTGTTGAGCAAAGCTACGAAGCAAGCTCGTGTGAAAAGATAGGCAAAAGAAGTGTGACATACTTACATAGATAGTGAGAAAAAGAAAGCTTCTAAGCATACAAAAAAAAAAAAAAAAAAGAGTGTGAGTGACACCTATACACAAAAGAGTCCAAAGCTTCTAAGCAAAAGAGAGAAAAGAGAAGAGAGGCGTCTTGCGCAAATCTTGTTGCTTCTCAATTTTGCAACCAAGCCACGGTCTCTCTTGCGTTAGCGTGACACCGAGCTAGTAGTCTTCGTTAGGACCAATTTTGTTCGTGCTCATTTTCCGTCGCGCTAACCCCATTTTGTCCCACGCGTGTGTTCCACCTTGTGCATGCCTTTTGTGATCACCACCTTTTGACTTGTGACTTTTGGATCTTACCCACTTTTGACAATAGACTTTTCGTTTGGTTCTTCCATTTGGCTTTCCACACCCATACCTAACACCATATAGAGTTTTGTTTTGTGTGTGTGCATACATATCGGTTGTTCCTCGACTTGAAACACCTTTTCGATTTTGGTTTGCAAGTTTTGACACTCTTGGTAGTCTTTCCTAACCACCCACCACATAGTTCTTGTTTTAGTTGTAACCATGTCTAGTGGAGAAGGGAACCAACTACCGATGACGCGGCACCAACATTGGATAGCTACTCAAGCCGTCCACGCCAAGCTTAATCAATTTGAAGCCATGCTCAAGGATACCAACGTCCGCTATGAAGAAAGAGCTCAAGTGCAAAGGATTGACCTCAACAATCAAGTTCAAGAACTCAATGAGAAGATTGAAACTCAAGGCAATGAGTTGAAGGCAACACTCGCCATGCAAGGTCAAGAAACAAGAGAAATGAAGACGGCGTTGGACAACATCCTCCATACACTCAACCGTCAAGAAGTTAGAAGACAACATTCAAGGTCTTCGCGCTCCCATAGCTCAAGGTCACGAGCTCCTACATCGTCGCATCATGGTTCCAATCAAGACCCACGCCACCATAATGTGGATGCTCAAGTGCTTCAACAACAAGCTCAAGAAGCGGAGCAAGCACGACTTCGACTTGTCCAAGAACGTCTACGCCTTGAAGAAGAACGTCTTCAACAAGAACATCTCCATGCTCAATTCCAAGAGGAACAACAACGTCTTCGTCATGATCAAGATCTCCTTCATGCACGTGAGCAAGAAAGGCTCCGCCAAGAGCAAGACGCACGTCAACATCAAGGGCAACCTCGCCCATCTCAAGTGGCCAATGCTCAAAGGCACCACCATAATGCCGAACAAGAAGTGAACCAAGACCGCCGCATCATCAATGTTGATCAACATCCTCGTGATAGGGCACCACGCCGTCAAGGTCAAGACAACCGCCGTCATCATGATGATCGCCCTCATGGTAGAAGACCACCTCATCAAGCACGAGATGTTGAGATGGAAGAAGAATCAAATCATCACCAAGCATCAAGTGAAGAAAGTGTGAGGCCTCATCAACGCCACAACAATGATGATCAAGATGAAGGTCATGAAAGACCACCTCCTCCTCAACAACAAAGAAACAACCATGAAGATGCTCAAGGTCCACAACCCCAACCTCAACAACGCCAAGCTCATGGTGAAGAAAGACCACCTCCTAGACGCAATGACCGCAATGAGGAAGAAATCTTTGGGAAGCTCAAATTCACCATGCCCAAGTTCCAAGGAGAGGAAGATCCCGACGCATACTTGTCTTGGGTACTCAAGGTTGACAAGATATTCCGCATCCACAACTTCTCCGAAGCAAAGAAAGTTGCCATGGCATCACTTGAGTTTGAAGGATATGCAAATGTTTGGTGGGAAGAGGTAAACAAGAAGCGTGAGAAGGAAGACTTAGCACCCATTGACACATGGGAAGAGATGCAAGAAGTCATGCACACCCGCTTTGTACCAACTCACCACAAGCGTGACCTCTTCAACAAGCTCACTCAACTCAAGCAAAGCTACAAGTCCGTTGAGGAATATTACAAGGAGATGCACATGACCATGATGAGTGCAAATGTGGATGAGCGAGAAGAGCAAACTATGGCAAGATTCTTGAATGGCTTGAACATCCCCGTCAAGAGGATAGTGGAATTCTTGCCCTACAAAAACATGGTTGAGTTACTCCACCAAGCAACAAGGGCCGAGCGCCAAGTGCGAGAAGACCTAGCAAGTGCAAAGACAAAGACCTTCTTCGCCGCAAGAAATGCCATGAATGCCTCCTCAAGCATCAAGAACACAAGTACACTTGCCTCCAAGGATCCTCCAAAGCAAGCAAGAAGTGCCATCAAAACAACAAGCTTCAAGCCGGAGCAATCAACCATGTCCTCCAAAGCTTCCACCGGATCTAGTAACATCACTTGCTTCAAGTGTGGTGCTCAAGGACACAAATCCTTTGAATGCAAGAACACAAGAGTTATGATCACTCGAGATGATGGAGATGTGGAGTACTTGAGTGAAGGAGAATATGAAGCCTTGGTACAAGCCGCAACCTCTCATGAAGAAGATGACTTGGAAGACCAAGAGCAAGTACTATGTGTGCATGATGCAAGCCCTTCTCTTGTGGTGACCAAAGTGTTGACAACCCATGCACTTCCCAATGAAGACCAAAGGTGTAATATCTTCCAAACAAGAGCCGGAATCAATGGCAAGTCAATAAAGGTTATCATCGATGGAGGGAGTTGCCACAACCTTGCAAGCACCGAACTATGCACCAAGCTCAACCTCCCGCTCCGGAAACACCCCCATCCCTACCATGTGCAATGGCTAAGCGACAATGGAAATGTGAAGATCCAACACACCGTCACGATATCCTTCAAGATTGGCGCTTATGAAGACACCATTGATTGTGACGTCGTGCCTATGACGGTGTGCCACATGTTACTTGGTCGCCCTTGGCAATATGACAAGAAAGCCAACCATGATGGCTACACAAATGCCTATAGCTTCAAGGTCAACGACAAGACCTACATCCTACGCCCAATGACTCCTAGCCAAGTAATTGCGGACAATGCAAAGGCTTTAGCGAGGGCTAAGGAAGCCACTATCACTAGTGAGTTGAGAGGTGAGAGAGTGATCCACCAAAAAGAGAGTGAGCGCCACAAACCATATGTGAGTGAGATGAAGAGTGTCCTCCTAGCTACCAAGAGTGAGATGAGAGAAGTGCAACACAACCCATCCACCACCCTACACTACGTGCTCATTTGCAAGGGCCCCTCGGAGGAGACTAATGACTTAACCAACATTCCTTCGTCTTTGTTGTCTCTTTTGAAGGAGTTCCAAGACGTCTTCCCCGACGAGCTACCCCATGGACTACCACCGCTTCGGGGCATCGAGCACCGCATCGACCTCATACCCGGCGCTCCCCTTCCAAACCGAGCCGCCTACCGCACCAACCCCGAAGACACAAAGGAGATTCAACGCCAAATACAAGACCTCCTCGCAAAAGGGTACGTTCAAGAAAGCCTTAGCCCTTGCGCCGTTCCCGTGATTCTTGTGCCTAAACCGGATGAGACGCAACGGATGTGTATGGATTGTAGACCCATCAATGCCATTACCGTCCGTTATCGCCATCCCATTCCGCGTTTAGACGATATGTTGGATGAATTGAGTGGTGCCACGATTTTCTCTAAGATTGATTTGCGTAGTGGCTACCACCAAATTCGCATGGCAATAGGTGATGAATGGAAGACGGCATTCAAGACCAAACTTGGTCTCTATGAATGGCTTGTCATGCCATTTGGTCTTTCAAATGCTCCATCTACTTTCATGCGCCTCATGAATCACATCTTGCGACCTCTCATTGGCAAGAGTGTGGTTGTCTACTTCGATGATATTCTCATTTATAGCAAAAACCTCGAGGACCATGTACAACATGTGAGAGAAGTTTTGTGCATCTTGCGTCATGAAAAGCTTTATGCTAACCTCCCCAAGTGCACATTTGCTCAAAACAAGTTGGTTTTTCTTGGTTTTGTGGTTTCCGCCAACGGGATTGAAGTTGATTCTTCCAAAGTTGAGGCCATCCACAATTGGCCCACTCCCACAAATGTTGGTCAAGTTCGAAGCTTCCATGGACTCGCCGGATTTTACCGCCGCTTTGTGAAAGATTTTAGCACCATCGCTTGCCCTTTAAACGAGCTTACAAAAAAGAATGTTCCGTTTGTTTGGGGCAAAGCACAACAAAAAGCTTTTGATGAATTGAAAAAGAGACTCACCGAGGCACCCCTACTAGTTCTTCCCGATTTTTCAAAAACATTTGAGATAGAATGTGATGCGAGTGGCCTTGGCATAGGTGGTGTCCTCATGCAAAATGGAAAACCCGTGGCATATTATAGTGAGAAGTTGGATGGCGCACGCCTCAACTATCCTATTTATGACAAGGAACTTTACGCTTTGGTTCGTGTTCTTGAAGTTTGGCAACACTATCTTTGGCCAAAAGAGTTCATCATTCACTCCGACCATGAATCTTTGAAGTATTTGAAAAGTCAACACACTTTGAACAAAAGACATGCAAAATGGGTTGAGTTCATTGAGTCCTTTCCATATGTAATCAAGTACAAGAAGGGCAAGGACAATGTCGTTGCGGATGCCCTTTCCCGCAAACTCACCCTTTTACTCACTCGTTTGGATTTCCATGTGTTGGGTCTTGATGAAATCAAAGAACAATATGCCTCCGATACCTTCTTTGGCCCAATTTTTGCAAAGTGTTCCATTGAAAAGGGCATCGATGATTTCTATTTGCACCAAGGATTCTTGTTCAAGGGCAACAAACTTTGTGTCCCAATGTCCTCGCTTCGCCTTTTGCTCTTACAAGAATCGCATGGTGGTGGTCTCATGGGTCACTTTGGACGAGAGAAGACATATGCCATGCTATCCACTCACTACTATTGGCCAAGAATGTACCGAGACGTGGAACGCCTTTGCCGCCGGTGCACAACATGCTTACAAGCTAAGTCCTCTTCCAATCCATGTGGTCTTTATACACCGTTGCCTATTCCTTATGCTCCTTGGTCCGATATAAGCATGGACTTTGTGCTAGGATTACCTCGAACTAAATATGGTCATGATTCAATCTTTGTGGTAGTGGATAGATTCTCAAAAATGGCTCATTTTATACCATGTTCCCGAACGGATGATGCTTCACACATTGCCTCCTTGTTTTTTAGGGAAATTGTGAGACTCCACGGTGTACCAAGAAGCATTGTCTCCGACCGAGATGTCAAGTTCATGAGTTATCTTTGGAAGACACTAATGGCCAAGTTCAACGTCAAGCTTTTGTTCTCATCATCATCGCACCCCCAAACCGATGGGCAAACCGAAGTGGTGAACCGAAGCCTCTCCACACTACTACGAGTCCTTGTCAAGAAGAATTTGAAAGCATGGGAAGATTGCATCCCACACGCGGAGTTTGCCTACAACCGCGCCAAGCACTCTACAACAATGAGAAGCCCCTTCATGGTCGTCTACGGGTTTGAACCACCTACGGCGATTGACCTCCTACCTCTTCCGCTACATGAGCAAGTGAACATGGACATCGACAAGCGAGCACAATACATGAAGAAACTCCATGAAGACACAAGGGCAACGATCGAGCAACAAGTTCTCCGTCAAGCCACAAGACTAAACTTGAAGAAAAAGGCACGGATCTTCAATGAAGGCGACCTAGTGTGGATACACCTTCGCAAGGACCGCTTCCCTCAAGAAAGAAACTCCAAGCTCAAGCCCCGAGGTGATGGTCCCTTCAAGGTCCTCAAGCGCATCAACGACAACGCCTACGTCATCGACATACCAACATCCAAGTACTTGGTGAGCAACACATTCAATGTGTCCGACCTTTCACCATATCATGGAGATGAGGAGAACATAGAGTCGAGGACGACTCTTTCCCAAGGGGGGGGAGATGATACGGGGTGGCCTACGGACACCGCCGCCTCAAGACCGACAAGCCCTCCTCGTGGTCCAATGACACGAGCTCGAGCCCAAGCACTACGCCAAGAGGTGAATTCGCTCCTCTCTACCTATGACTTTGACACCCCCTTGGATGGCTTGCTACTTCATGCGAATACCCTATGTTCAATCAGGTACATCGGTCAAGACACAAGCCATGGAGACCAAGCCAATGGAGAGAGAGCTGGAAATGATGAAGATGGAGCCACTGCGTCCAGGCCGGAACTTCCGCCCTCCAGGACCGGAACTTCCGGCCAGATTCCTTCAAGATGCCCCCAAGATGCCCTCCAGCGCGCAGGAAAAAGCATCGGACCGGAACTTCCGCTCCGAGGGACCGGAACTTCCGCCCGGTCGGAACTTCCGCCCAAGTTCCGCCCAAGCTCCGAAAGTCCACGAAAAGGCCCCTGGATGTTACTGCAAGGAAATGGACGACTTTCGGAACTTGGCCGGAACTTGGCCGGAACTTCCGGCCTGGCCGAACTTCCGGCCCCCAGGACCGGAACTTCCGCCCCTGACCGGAACTTCCGCCCAAGATGGCCGGAACTTCCGCCCCCGCGAACTTCAGCACAACAACACTTTTCAGCATGTAACTTAACTCTTCGCCCCCCACCTATAAATAGCCTAGTTGGCTCAGATCTGAGATTAGACTTGATTTGAAAGAAAACCTGAGCTTAGCTCACCCTTGTGGGAACCCTACCTAGATCTATGATCTTGTATCGCCACCCGGGCTCCTATCGACTCGTGAAGATCTCTTTGGTGACTTCTACCGTTTGTTTGATCTTTTGCTTGCACTTCTACCTATTTGGTCTTTTGCTTGCACTTCCATCAAACCTTCCGGTCTTTTCACCCTTCTAGATCTCCCGAGCTTCGATTAGTCGATCTCTTTGCGGGACTTCTACCGGAAGGTCTTTTCTCGCAACCTCTATCGAGTTGGTGTTTCGAGCCAACGAGGGAAAACTCGAATTGTATCCGTGTGTGTGTGTATCCCCGCGTTTCCCCCACGTGTTCATCGCGTTCATCCACCTACCCCCACGAATCCCTTCAAATCCGTGAAGATCGGGCACATCCCTGGGCTTAGCCCTTATCAATGTGTCTCTCACATGTATGACATGATCCTTGAGATTCTCGGAGTGTATGATGATATCATCAATACATACAACAACCATTGTGCCAACAAGATGTTTCAAGATATGTTGCGTAAGAAGCAAAAGAGGTGACGAGGAATTGGAACAAACCGGAAGCTCGACAAGAAGCGTCGGAAACACATGTGGGTGAAGGCTTGTGGGAACATACCCTTTGGTGTGAGTCCCGCGGGTTAGGTCCTTGATGGGGTAGCTCTCAATTGCGCGTTTCGTGAGCTCATGCTCCGTAGCGGTGGAAGTGGTCGTCCGTGTATCTACACATGGAAGAAACAAGACAAAAAGCGTGTGTGCATGGTAGATGAATACATCATCCATCATGATGTTCCATGTCTTTGAAGGCCGACTCATGTGATGTAGGTGTTGTGGAAGTAGGAGGATCCATGTGGTCGACATGTCCATCTTGGAGCAAGCATGGTGAGATATCATCGTCTTCATGCACCATGTACATATTCTCCATGAGCGGGAACTCGTCCTCCGTGGAACCTAGTGCAACATAAGAAGACACAAGCGAGGGAGAGGTTAATGTGTTAGCAAATGCAATGTCCTCCATGGACCTATCATCTACCTCTCTCAACTCACTTTGTGTATCACTCATGTCCTCCAAATGGAAGCACTCAAACTCACATATGGGGTGGAAGTCACTCAACTCACTCTCACTCTCGCTCAAGTGGGCTAAGTGGCTCTCATGCTCACATGGGGTTGGTACCAACTCATCAATCAAGCATATAGGAGTAGGCTCGACTTGCTCATCTCCATGCGCCTCCTTGGTTGAAGGTAACTTCCCATGCTCAACCATCTCAACTCCATGCGCCTCCGTGGGTGAAGGGAGAATCCCATGCTCACCATGCTCAACTCCATCGCCTCCTAAGTCGTCCTCAAGTGGTGGCATCTTGGAGACTTGTGCATTGAGCTCGTCGAAGTAGAGCTTCTTGGCGCTTGGCGTTGTGCATTGCCATGCCACGTGACCCTTGTCCTTGCACACCTCACATAGGAGATTGGGACATTCCCGTGGAAGGTGGCCTTGTTGCTTGCACTTGTAGCATCGGAGTCCATAGGCATATGACGAGGTAGGGGCCATTGTGGTGGTGGCGCAAGAGGTAGAAGTCGCCTGATGAGGAAGGTCTTCATGTCGAGGCTCTCGTCTTCTTGCCTCATCACCATGTCTTGAGTGGTGTCGTCGAAGATCATGTGTGGAAGGATGTCGATGTAGACCATGAGGTGGTGGTGGTCGACGACGATCATGAGATGGTGTGAGTCGATGACGGTCCTTGCCTTGCCTAGGTGATGGCTCATGTTGGGGGCGCTCTTGATGCTCCATATGATGTCCGTGATGTCGATGATCTTGTGCATAGGCACTCTCATGATGGCGCCTTGTGGAGCTTGGAGAAGTGTGTCGATGCCGAATATGTTGGGGACGCTCTTGATGATCCACATGATGATGCCATCGTGGAGGTCCTCGATCTTCATATGTAGCTCCATTGGCCAAGTAGGGGTATGTGGGAGCATCGGCGGTATGCATGGTGGGGTCGATGTCGTCCTCGTCGTAGTGCTCCACCATGTCGTCCATGCTTGTTGAGCAAGTGTCGATGTAGAGCTCGTCGATGTCGGCCATGTTGGCGATACTCGCGGAGCCATAGTCGGTGTAGAGCTCCTCGATGTCGGTCATGTTGGCGATGCTCGCGGAGCCATAGTCGGTGTAGAGCTCCACATGTTCCTCCACATCCGCGGTGCTTGAAGAGGTATCCTCCTCGAAGTGCTCCGTGTACTCCTCCGTATCTTCTTCGTCGCTATACATGTGAGCAAGACGGTATCTATATGGTGTATGTTAGTGGAAGAACACTACCTCGCAATCTTACCGTGGTATGACAAGATTGGGGTGATCCAACAAACCAAGAGTTAGAACAATTGTATCGGGCACTCACACAAAGACACACGCAAAAGCTAGCAAATATGGTGTTAGGTGAGTATGGTGGAAAGCCAAAAGATGAAATCTGAAATCAAGTTTGTTGTTAAGGGTGGGTGAAATCCAAAAACTCAAATGTCAAAGCGATGATCACTATAAACACGGAAAAGGTATGGAACTCACACACGGGATAAGCGGGGTTAGTGCGACCAAGGAATGAGCGGAAAAGTGTATGAAGCCCGAAAGCAAGGTTGCTCGGCGTCACACTAACACAAGGAGAGGCAAAGCTTTGGTTGCAAATGAAGAGACAACAAGATTCACACGCGGCCTCTCTTCTCTTTTCTCTCTTTTGCTTAAAAGCTTTTTCTCTTTTGTGTTTGGTGGCACTTACACTCTTTTGTGTATTTGTATGTATGATGGCACTCGCACACTTTTGCTCTATGGTGCACTTGCACTCTTTTTGTGTTTTGGCGGCTTTTTCTCGCACTATGTTAGCGTTAGCTCGCTTTTGCTATCTTGCCACACGAGTTTTGCTTAGAAGCTTGACTCCACACTACACACACACCTCACAATCGGGGCCACGTGCAATGTCTCGCAACACTAGATAAGCAATGCTCGATAGGATAGATCGCAAAAGAAGAGGGGTTACAAGGTAATGCAAGTTATACCTAAGATGTTAGGCGGTGATGAACACACAACTTGCGATGATGGCGGTGGTGTCAAGAGTACGTTTGTAAGTCCGGGGTGCCGAGGATGTCGTCGCTTGCTTCGTAGCTGCGTGTTAGTTTGACAAACAAGGCACTCAAACCGGAACAAGCAAACACAAGTTAGCGGATAAGATGGGTCAAAGTAGCTCGGCGGTGGTGGCGGTGGTATGCCGGTGATGGGTGGTGTCGATGCTCTTGCGGATGCGGTGGTGGTGGTGGGGCCGCGGCGGTGTTTACCCGTGGGATGGAGAGGTGGCGGTGCTTGCCGGCGGTGGAGATGAGTGGCGGTGGTCGGCGGTGGTGGTGGTGGTGTGGCGCCCGGTCTGGGGGCCGGTCTGGCCGGGTCTGGGGCCGGCTGGGCCGGTCACACGGCCGGTCGACCGGATCCTGGGCTGACCCGGCCGGTCTGGGGCCCGGTCAACCGGTGCTCAACCGGACAGCTCGTTTTCTCTCTCCTGTTTTTGAGCAAAACCAAGCCAAATCGACCAAATCGAAGGAAAACGATGGAATTGGGGGCTAGAAAGTGGGGGAAATAGTAGATCAAGCACCTCAACACCAAATCCATGGACCAAAACCACTCAAAACGCAACCAAATCGCAGATCCATCCAAAGGCAAATTAGGGCTATTTTTGGGGATTTTTGGGGAAATTTTTTTTTTAGAGACGAAATTGGGTGGGTGGGGGGTCAAATTCGCGGAAACCAAAGGCTGCTGATACCATATGATGTGGTCTAAGACCCCGTGTGTGGCCCGATCTCGCAAATGACCCAAGAATCAAAGGGGGAAAGAGAGGGAGAGGCGGAAGAACACGAAGAACGCAAAGAACACAACGCACACCAACCCGATACAATCGATACTTACCCTCGTGGCTCGATGGACCACGCCAATAGAATCACCACGGGAGAGACTCGAGGTAGAATCCCGGAGTGAGAGATCGGTGTTGAGGATGGAGGTAGGTGAGGGAGAGAGAGTGGGCTACACTAGAATCTCACTCACATAGATCCAATCATCCAACATGGGGTGCCTTGATACAAAGGGGATGAAACCCTAGGGAGACAAAGCTCAAAGTCATGTCTAAGCCTAAATCTTGTCTAACTAGCTATGGGGGCGAGCTGGGGTCTTATATAGGCATACAAGGCGACATGGGTCGAAAAGGTACAAGTTGGTGGGTCAAACCAGACGAATCCGGTCCTGGGGCCGGTCAGACCGGGCCTGGGACCGGCCCATCCGGTTCCAAACCGGATTCTGGGCCGGACGTGACCGGACGGGGCTTCGGGAGCCCCGGGATTGCTTCCGGATGGCACCGGTCGACGTTCCGGTTGAAAACCGGACGGGCCGGTCAGGAGGCCGGTCAGACCGGTCCTGTGACCGGGCGGTCCGGTCAGGAGCCCGGTCGACCGGGCCTGTGACCGGCTGGTCTTCCTCCTCCCGCCTCTTCTTCCTCTTCCTTTCTTCTTCCTTCATTCTTCTTCTTCTCTCTTCCTTGCACCATGGGAGTTCCTTCTCTCCGGTTCCTCGATGACTCTTGTACCTAATGACATGTAACACACCGACATGAGGTAGCATTCCATCCAAGGTATTGACGAGGTCGAGTGTCGAGAGGAAGGAGTTCACCTTGACATATATGGCGGGGGTTGGTGTTGTTGGTCCACTTGGGGGACTCCTTGACCATGGTGTAGCGTCGACGATAGGCGGGGTTGCACTTGACGGTCTTGAGGCGGAGGGGTCCGAAAGCCACCCCGCATCAATAGTGGAATTCTTGCCTTACAAAAACATGGTTGAGTTACTCCACCAAGCAACAAGGGCCTAGCGCCAAGTGCGAGAAGACTTAGCAAGTGCAAAGACAAAGACCTTCTTCGCCGCAAGAAATGCCATGAATGCCTCCTCAAGCATCAAGAACACAAGTGCACTTGCCTCCAAGGATCCTCCAAAGCAAGCAAGAAGTGCCATCAAAACAACAAGCTTCAAGCCGGAGCAATCAACCATGTCCTCCAAAGCTTCCACCGGATCTAGTAACATCACTTGCTTCAAGTGTGGTGCTCAAGGACATAAATCCTTTGAATGCAAGAACACAAGAGTTATGATCACTCGAGATGATGGAGATGTGGAGTACTTGAGTGAAGGTGAATATGAAGCCTTGGTACAAGCCGCAACCTCTCATGAAGATGATGACTTGGAAGACCAAGAGCAAGTCCTATGTGTGCATGATGCAAGCCCTTCTCTTGTGGTGACCAAAGTGTTGACAACCCATACACTTCCCAATGAAGACCAAAGGTGCAATATCTTCCAAACAAGAGCCGGAATCAATGGCAAGTCAATAAAGGTTATCATCGATGGAGGGAGTTGCCACAATCTTGCAAGCACCGAACTATGCACCAAGCTCAACCTTCCGCTCCGGAAACACCCCCATCCCTACCATGTGCAATGGTTAAGCGACAATGGAAATGTGAAGATCCAACACACCGTCACGATATCCTTCAAGATTGGCGCTTATGAAGACACCATTGATTGTGACGTCGTGCCTATGACGGTGTGCCACATGTTACTTGGTCGCCCTTGGCAATATGACAAGAAAGCCAACCATGATGGCTACACAAATGCCTATAGCTTCAAGGTCAACGACAAGACCTACATCCTACGCCCAATGACTCCTAGCCAAGTAATTGCGGACAATGCAAAGGCTTTAGCGAGGGCTAAGGAAGCCACTATCACTAGTGAGTTGAGAGGTGAGAGAGTGATCCACCAAAAAGAGAGTGAGCGCCACAAACCATATGTGAGTGAGATGAAGAGTGTCCTCCTAGCTACCAAGAGTGAGATGAGAGAAGTGCACCACAACCCATCCACCACCCTACACTACGTGCTCATTTGCAAGGGCCCCTCGGAGGAGACTAACGACTTAACCAACATTCCTTCGTCTTTGTTGTCTCTTTTGAAGGAATTCCAAGACGTCTTCCCCGACGAGCTACCTCATGGACTACCACCGCTTCGGGGCATCGAGCACCGCATCGACCTCATACCCGGCGCTCCCCTTCCAAACCGAGCCGCCTACCGCACCAACCCCGAAGACACAAAGGAGATTCAACGCCAAATACAAGACCTCCTCGCCAAAGGGTACGTTCGAGAAAGCCTTAGCCCTTGCGCCGTTCCCGTGATTCTTGTTCCTAAACCGGATGAGACGCAACGGATGTGTCTGGATTGCCGCCCCATCAATGCCATTACCGTCCGTTATCGCCATCCCATTCCGCGTTTAGATGACATGCTTGATGAATTGAGTGGTGCCACCATTTTCTCTAAGATTGATTTGCGTAGTGGCTACCACCAAATTCGCATGGCAATTGGTGATGAATGGAAGACGGCATTCAAGACCAAGCTTGGTCTATATGAATGGCTTGTCATGTCATTTGGTCTTTCTAATGCTCCTTCGACTTTCATGCGTCTTATGAATCACATTTTGAGACCACTCATTGGCAAGAGCGTGGTTGTTTACTTTGATGACATTCTCGTCTATAGCAAAAATCTCGAGGACCATGTTCACCATGTGAGAGAAGTCTTATGCATATTGCGCCACGAGAAGCTCTATGCCAACCTCCCAAAATGCACCTTTGCTCAAAACAAATTGGTTTTTCTTGGTTTTGTGGTTTCCGCCAACGGGATAGAAGTTGATTCTTCCAAAGTTGAGGCCATCCACAATTGGCCCACTCCCACAAATGTTGGTCAAGTTCGAAGCTTCCATGGACTCGCCGGATTTTACCGCCGCTTTGTGAAAGATTTTAGCACCATCGCTTGCCCTTTAAACGAGCTTACAAAAAAGAATGTTCCGTTTGTTTGGGGCAAAGCACAACAAAAAGCTTTTGATGAATTGAAAAAGAGACTCACCGAGGCACCACTACTTGTTCTTCCCGATTTTGCTAAAACATTTGAGATAGAATGTGACGCGAGTGGCCTTGGAATCGGTGGTGTCCTCATGCAAAATGGAAAACCCGTGGCATATTATAGTGAGAAGTTGGACGGCGCACGCCTCAACTATCCTATTTATGACAAGGAACTTTACGCTTTGGTTCGTGTTCTTGAAGTTTGGCAACACTATCTTTGGCCAAGAGAGTTCATTATTCACTCCGACCATTAATCTTTGAAGTATTTGAAAAGTCAACACACTTTGAACAAAAGACATGCAAAATGGGTTGAGTTCATTGAGTCCTTCCCATATGTAATCAAATACAAGAAGGGCAAGGACAATGTCGTTGTGGATGCCCTTTCCCGCAAGCTCACCCTTTTACTCACTTGTTTGGATTCCATGTGTTGGGTCTTGATGAAATCAAAGAACAATATGCCTCCGACACTTTCTTTGGCCCAATTTTTGCAAAGTGTTCCATTGAAAAGGGCATCGATGATTTCTATTTGCACCAAGGATTCTTGTTTAAGGGCAACAAACTTTGTGTTCCAATGTCCTCGCTTCGCCTCTTGCTCTTACAAGAATCGCATGGTGGTGGTCTCATGGGTCACTTTGGACGAGAGAAGACATATGCCATGCTATCCACTCACTACTATTGGCCACGAATGTACCGAGACGTGGAACGCCTTTGCCGCCGGTGTACAACATGCTTACAAGCTAAGTCCTCTTCCAATCCATATTGTCTTTATACACCGTTGCCTATTCCTTATGCTCCTTGGTCCGATATAAGCATGGACTTTGTGCTAGGATTACCTCGAACTAAATATGGTCATGATTCAATCTTTGTGGTAGTGGATAGATTCTAAAAAAATGGCTCATTTTATACCATGTTCCCGAACGGATGATGCTTCACACATTGCCTCCTTGTTTTTTAGGGAAATTGTGAGACTCCACGATGTACCAAGAAGCATTGTCTCCGACCGAGATGTCAAGTTCATGAGTTATCGTTGGAAGACACTAATGGCCAAGTTCAACGTCAAGCTTTTGTTCTCATCATCCTCACACCCCCAAACCGATGGGCAAACCGAAGTGGTGAACCGAAGCCTCTCCACACTACTACGAGTCCTTGTCAAGAAGAATTTGAAAGCATGGGAAGATTGCATCCCACATGCGGAGTTTGCCTACAACCGCGCCAAGCACTCCACAACAATGAGAAGCCCATTCATGGTCGTCTACAGATTTGAACCACCTACGGCGATTGACCTCCTACCTCTTCCGCTACATGAGCAAGTGAACATGGACATCGACAAGCGAGCACAATACATGAAGAAACTACATGAAGACACAAGGGCAACGATCGAGCAACAAGTTCTCCGTCAAGCCACAAGACTAAACTTGAAGAAAAAGGCACGGATCTTCAATGAAGGCGACCTAGTGTGGATACACCTTCGCAAGGACCGCTTCCCTCACGAAAGAAACTCCAAGCTCAAGCCCCGAGGTTGATGCGGGGTGGCCTTCGGACACCTCCTCACCAAGACCAACAAGTCCCCCAAGCGGACCAATGACAAGGGCTCGAGTTAAAGCTCTACACGACAAGGTGAACTCGCTCCTCACTTCCCTCGACCTAGATACCCCATTGGATGGAATGCTACCTCATGCCGAAACCCTTTGTGTCATTAGGTACGTGGAGCATCAATACCACGGAGAGGACGGTACGTCATGGTCAAGGGAAGGAGAGGAGCAGCTGATCGAGAAGATGTACACGGAGCTGGACCCGAAGTCGCCCCAAGAACGCAAGGAAGAGACGATGAGCGGCCAGTCCAGAATCCGGTCTGACCGGCCTCCTGACCGGGCCACCCGGTCCCCAACCGGGCCACCAACCGGTGCCATCCGGACGCCTTCCCGGGGCTCCAGAACCTCGCCCGGTTACTGCCCGGTCCAGGATCCGGTCACCGACCGGACGACCCGGTCCCAGGTCCGGTCCAACCGGCCTCCTGACCGGCCTGCACGACTAAAGACGCCTTTTTGGCCCGAAACGTTTTCCTTTGTGCCTTTTCGGCCCGTGTCGCCTTGTACCGCTATATAAGCACCTTGGACACCCCTTTTTCCCCTTAGACTTGTTTAGAACTCAAACATAACTTTGAGCTTAGTCTCCCTTGGGTATCATCCCTCTGTAATCAAGGCAACCCTTGTGGATGTATGGATTTGGTAGTGAGAGATTCTAGTGTTTACACTCTCTCTCCCACTCCTTGATTCGTCCTCCCCACCGGTCTCTCCTCTCGGAATTCTACCTCGAGTCTCTTCCGGGCGGATTCTATTGGCACGGTCCATCGAGCCGTGAGGGTAAGCATCGATTGTATCGGGTTGGTGTGCGTGGTTCTTCGTGTGTTCTTTGCGTTCTTCGTGTTCTACCGCCTCTCCCCCTCTTTCCCCCTTGATTCCTTGGGTCATTCGCGAGATCGGGCCACAATCGGGGTCTTAGACCACATCATATGGTATCAGCAGCCTTTGGTTTCCGCGGATTTGACCCTCCACCCACCCAATTTCGTTTCTAGAAAATTTTCCAAAAAATAGCCCTAAATTGCCTTTGGACGGATCTGTGATTTGGTTGAGTTTTGAGTGGTTTTGCTCCGTGGATCTGGTGTTGTTGTGCTTGATCTACTATTTCCCCAACTTTTAGCCTCCAATTCCATCGTTTCACTTCGTTTTGGTCGATTTGGTTTTGGTTTGGGGAAGAACAGGAGAGAGAAAGCTCCAAATCGTGCGATCCGGTTTCGAACCCGGTCAACCGGCCCCCAGACCGGACCGTCCGGCGCAGAACCCGGCCAACCGGCCGCAAACCGGACAGCCGGCCCAGAGACCGGTCCGACCGGCCGCCAGACCGGACACGCCGGCGCCAACTCCGGTCCAACCGGACCAGCGACCGGGCTCCTCGTCTTCGACATCGACTAACACCACCGCCGACCACCACCACCACCATCATCTCCACCATCGCAGGTATAACTTGCAGAGACCTCTTCTTTTTGCGATCTATCCCACGAGCGAAGCTTTCGAGTGTTGCGAAACATCGCACGAGGTCCCGACCGTGAGGGTGTGCGTTGTGTGAGTAAAGCTCATAAGTGGAGCTCGTGAGTGGCCAGCAAAAGAGTAAGAGCATAGTGTGCTAGTGAAAAAAGAAAAAAAAAAAGAGAAAAGCAAAGTGCAAAGTGCCACCGATACAAAAAGAGTGAAAAGCTTTTAAGCAAGCAAGAGAGATAGAGAAGAGAGACCTCGTGCGAATCTTGGTGTTTCTACTCTATGCAACCTAGCTTCGATCTCTTCTTGCGTTAGTGTGACATTGAGCACCCTTACTTAGGGGTTTTTCATTTTTCCGCTCGTTCCTTGGTTGCACTAACCCCGTTCATCCCGTGCGTGAGTTCCACATTTTTCCGTGTTTATAGTGATTGCCACTTTGACACTTGGATTTTTGGACCTTACCCACTCTTAACAACATACTCGATTTTGGATTTCGTCTTTTGGTTTTCCACCATCCACTCCTAACACCATATTTGCTAGCTTTTGCGTGTGCCTTTGTGTGTGTCCCGATACAATTGGTCTTACTTTCGGCTTGGTTGATTGCCTCAATACTATCTTACCACGGTAAGAGTGCGAGGTAGTCTCCTTCCACTAACATCCACAACATAGTTCTTGTCTTGTGATCATGGATAGGCACGGAGACCAAGCAAAGGAGGATGAGGTCCTACACCCCTCCGAAAGGTTGGCCACCCAACACAACCTATGGGTGCAACGCCAAGAGTTCAAGGACCAACTCAACTTGTTCGAGACACGCATCGACCAACAATACGAAGAAGTGGCTCACAACTTCGGCCAAGTGAACTTGCATGACCAAGTGACGGCCAATGATGCAAACATGGAGCGGCGCATGGATAGCCTCGAGCGCGCCATCAACAACTTGGGACGCCGACATCGACATCGCTCTACTTCCTCATCGTCATCGACCTCCTCACATGATGACTACTCCCATGATCACCATTCGTCCTCAAGCTCCGACTCAAGGCATGGAGATCATCATCGCTCTCGTCGACCGCACGCTCGTCATGATGATTCTCGCTCAAACTCAAGGCGCGGAGAGTTCCATCGCCATGCTCGTCCTCATGAGCGTCCTCAACAAGATCAAGCTCTTCACCAAGATCGTCATCAAGCGGCTCGCCATGCCCACCATGGGCATGACGACCAACCACAAGACAACGTCCTCCACAACATGGACCCGGCACCTCATCGTCAAGCCCATGTGGATGCTCAAGACCAAGGTCATCAAGATCCACCAAGGCGTGACCTCCGGAACCATCCTCGCCATGACCAAAGGGGCCGAGGACAACCTCAACATGATCAAGATGAGAGAGCCAACATTGGACAACGTCAACAACCTCGTCAAGATCCGCAACAACATCCTCAACGTGAGCCAAGTGAAGCTAGTGTTCACCTCCAACGCCAACCCAATGCTATGGTTGGTCGTGGAAGACCTCCTCTACCACCTCAAGTCGCAAGAGATGAAGGCATCCGTCCTCGCCGAAGGAACATGGAAGATGAAGAGAATATGTATGGAAAGCTCAAGTTCAACATGCCCAAGTTCAAGGGTGAAGACGATGCCGAGGCCTACCTCTCATGGGCACTCAAGGTTGACAAGATCTTCCGCATTCACAACAACTCCGGTGCCAAGAAAGTAGCCATGGCCTCCCTCGAGTTTGAAGATTACGCCAATACTTGGTGGGAACAAGTTGTCACTCTTAGGGAAGAAAAGGGTGAACCTCCAATTGATACTTGGGAAGACATGAAGGAGGAGATGGAAGCTCGCTTTGTCCCTAAACACTACAAGACCGATCTCTTCAACAAGCTACAAAAGTTGAAGCAAGGCACCAAGACCGTTGAGGAATTCTTCAAGGAAATGGAGTTAACCATGATGCGAGCAAACATACAAGAGTCCGAGAACCAAACCATCGCTAGGTTCTTCAATGGCCTCAACTACCCCATCAAGAGGATTGTGGAGTTCCAACAATACTCCAACATGGTTGAGTTGGTTCACCAAGCTTCCAAGGCCGAGCGTCAAGTGAATGAGGACATCAAGTACTTGAAGTCCAAGCAATACTTTGCCTCCAAACTTGCCACATGAACTCCTACAACAAATGCCAAGCCAACCGCATCCTCTACACCTTCCAAGCAACCTTCTATCCAAAGTCGCATGAAGCAAACGGTATCCTCCACCGCCTCCTCCAAGGCCTCTACGGGACCCTCCAATGTCACTTGCTTCAAGTGTGGCACCCAAGGCCACAAGTCCTTTGAGTGCAAGAACACCAAGGTCATGATCACTATGGAGAATGGTGACATAGAGACTCTAAGTGAAGGTGAATATGAATCCCTAGTGCAAGCCGCCGTTGCTAATGGGGAAGAGTATGAGGAAGAAAGTGGAGAAGACCCTCTCTTATGCACACATGATCCAAGCCCTTCTCTTGTGGTCACTCGAGTGCTCACCACTCAACCCCAAGCTATGGAAGACCAAAGATGCAACATCTTCCAAACGCGTGCCGGCATTGGTGGCAAGTCAATCAAGGTCATCATCGATGGTGGGAGTTGCCACAACTTGGCAAGCACCGAGCTATGTGAGAAGCTCAACCTCACGCTTCGCAAACATCCTCATCCATACCATGTCCAATGGTTGAGCGACAAGGGCAATGTCAAGATTCAACACACCGTCACCGTCAACTTCAAGATAGGACCCTATGAAGACACCGTCGAGTGTGACGTGGTGCCTATGACCGTGTGCCACATGTTGCTTGGCTGCCCATGGCAATTTGACAAGAAGGCCATACATGATGGTTACTCCAATGCATACACCTTCAAGGTCAAGGACAAGAAGTTCGAGCTTCGCCCAATGACTCCTAGCCAAATCATCGCCGACAATGCGAAGGCTTTAGCGAGGGCACAACACAACAACCACCATAGTGAGTTGAGAGGAGAGGGAGCCACCCACCAAAAAGAGAGTGAGCGCCACCACCCACATATGAGTGAGAGAAAGAGTGTCCTCCTAGCCACAAAAAGCGAGTGGAGAGAAGTGAAAGACAACCCATCCACCACCATACACTACGTGCTCATTTGCAAGGGCCTATCGTCGGAGACTAATGACTTAACCAACATTCCTTCGTCTTTGTTGTCTCTTTTGAAGGAGTTCCAAGACGTCTTCCCCGACGAGCTACCTCATGGACTACCACCGATTCGGGGCATCGAGCATCGCATCGACCTCATACCCGGCGCTCCCCTACCAAACCGTGCCGCCTACCGCACCAACCCCGAAGATACCAAGGAGATACAACGACAAATACAAGACCTCCTCGCTAAAGGGTATGTCCGAGAAAGCCTTAGCCCTTGTGCCGTTCCCGTCATTCTTGTGCCTAAACCGGATGAGACGCAACGGATGTGTATGGATTGCCGACCTATCAATGCCATTACCGTCCGTTATCGCCATCCCATTCCGCGTTTAGATGACATGCTTGATGAATTGAGTGGTGCCACCATTTTCTCTAAAATTGATTTGCGTAGTGGCTACCACCAAATTCGCATGGCAATTGGTGATGAATGGAAGACGGCATTCAAGACCAAGCTTGGTCTATATGAATGGCTTGTCATGCCATTTGGTCTTTCAAATGCTCCTTCGACTTTCATGCGTCTTATGAATCACATTTTGCGACCTCTCATTGGCAAGAGCGTGGTTGTTTACTTTGATGATATCCTCATCTATAGCAAAAATCTCGAGGACCATGTTCAACATGTGAGAGAAGTCTTATGCATCTTGCGCCACGAGAAGCTCTTTGCCAAACTACCAAAATGCTATTTCGCTCAAAACAAATTGGTTTTTCTTGGTTTTGTGGTTTCCGCCAACGGGATTGAAGTTGATTCTTCCAAAGTTGAGGCCATCCACAATTGGCCCACACCCACAAATGTTGGTCAAGTTCGAAGCTTCCATGGACTTGCCGGATTTTACCGCCGCTTTGTGAAAGATTTCAGCACCATTGCTTGCCCTTTAAACGAGCTTACAAAAAAGAATGTTCCGTTTGTTTGGGGCAAAGCACAACAAAAAGCTTTTGATGAATTGAAAAAGAGACTCACCGAGGCACCACTACTTGCTCTTCCCGATGTTGCCAAAACATTTGAGATAGAATGTGATGCGAGTGGCCTTGGAATCGGTGGTGTTCTCATGCAAAATGGAAAACCCGTGGCATACTATAGCGAGAAGTTGGATGGCGCACGCCTCAACTATCCTATATATGACAAGGAGCTTTATGCTTTGGTTCGTGTTCTTGAAGTTTGGCAACATTACCTTTGGCCAAAAGAGTTTTGTATCCACTCGGATCATGAGTCCTTGAAGTATTTGAAAAGTCAACACAATTTGAACAAGAGACATGCTAAGTGGGTTGAGTTCATCGAGTCCTTCCCTTATGTAATCAAATACAAAAAGGGCAAGGAAAATGTGGTTGCGGATGCACTTTCCCGCCAGATTACTCTTCTACTCACCCGCTTGGAGTTTCACATTTTGGGTCTTGAGGAGATCAAAGAACTTTACCCTTCCGACGCTTTCTTTGGTCCAATCTTTGCCAAGTGTTCCGTTGACCGCGGATTTGATGATTTCTATTTGCATGATGGCTACTTGTTTAAAGCTAACAAGATTTGCATTCCCGAGTCTTCTCTTCGTAAGTTGCTTTTGCAAGAGTCACATGGAGGGGGTCTCATGGGTCACTTTGGACGAGAGAAGACATATGCCATGCTCTCAACCCACTACTATTGGCCAAGAATGTACCGCGACGTGGAACGCCTTTGCCGCCGGTGTACAACATGCTTACAAGCTAAGTCTACTTCCAATCCCTATGGTCTTTATATGCCTTTACCCATTCCATATGCACCTTGGTCGGACATAAGCATGGACTTTGTACTTGGCTTACCACGCACAAAACATGGTCATGACTCAATATTTGTAGTAGTGGATAGGTTCTCTAAAATGGCTCATTTCATACCATGTCATAAGAGCGATGATGCTTCACAAATTGCTTCATTGTTTTTCAGGGAAGTGGTTCGCCTACATGGAATACCGGCAAGCATTGTGTCGGATCGAGACGTCAAGTTTATGAGTTACCTATGGAAGTCGCTCATGGCGAAGTTTGGAGTGAAGCTCTTATTCTCATCGTCCTCGCACCCGCAAACCGATGGACAAACCGAAGTGGTCAATCGAAGCCTCTCCACACTCCTCCGCACACTTGTGAAGACAAATTTGAAGTCATGGGAAGATTGCCTACCCCACGCGGAGTTCGCCTACAATCGAGCCAAGCACTCTACAACCTCAAGGAGTCCCTTCATGATCGTCTACGGATTCGAACCTCCAACGGCACTCGACATCCTCCCACTACCTCTTCATGAAAGAACGAACATGGACTTCGACGAGCGCACCACCGCCATGAAGAAACTACATGAAGAGACAAGAGCAACCATACAAGAGCATGTACTTCGCCAAGCTAACCGCCTCAACGCCAAGAAAAAGGAACGCATGTTTGAAGAAGGAGACCTCGTTTGGATCCACCTAAGGAAAGAAAGGTTCCCGCAAGAACGCAACTCCAAGCTCAAGCCAAGAGGAGATGGACCTTTCAAGGTCCTCAAGCGCATCAACAACAACGCCTACGTCATCGACATACCAACATCCAAGTACTTGGTGAGCAACACTTTCAACATCTCGGATCTCTCACCCTATCATGGAGATGAGGAGGAACAAGAGTCGAGGACGACTCTCTCCCAAGGGGGGGGAGATGATGCGGGGTGGCCTTCGGACACCTCCTCACCAAGACCAACAAGTCCCCCAAGCGGACCAATGACAAGGGCTCGAGTTAAAGCTCTACACGACAAGGTGAACTCGCTCCTCACTTCCCTCGACCTAGATACCCCATTGGATGGAATGCTACCTCATGCCGAAACCCTTTGTGTCATTAGGTACGTGGAGCATCAATACCACGGAGAGGACGGTACGTCATGGTCAAGGGAAGGAGAGGAGCAGCTGATCGAGAAGATGTACACGGAGCTGGACCCGAAGTCGCCCCAAGAACGCAAGGAAGAGACGATGAGCGGCCAGTCCAGAATCCGGTCTGACCGGCCTCCTGACCGGGCCACCGGCTCGAATCCGGTCGGCCGGCCGCTGGCCGGGCCACCGGTCCCCAACCGGGCCACCAACCGGTGCCATCCGGACGCCTTCCGGGGCTCAGGAACCTCGCCCGGTTCTTGCCGGTCCAGGATCCGGTCACCGGCCAGGACGACCCGGTCCCAGGTCCGGTCCAACCGGCCTCCTGACCGGCCTGCACGACTAAAGACGCCTTTTCGGCCCGAAACGTTTTCCTTTGTGCCTTTTCGGCCCGTGTCGCCTTGTACCGCTATATAAGCACCTTGGACACCCCTTTTTCCCCTTAGACTTGTTTAGAACTCAAACATAACTTTGAGCTTAGTCTCCCTTGGGTATCATCCCTCTGTAATCAAGGCAACCCTTGTGGATGTATGGATTTGGTAGTGAGAGATTCTAGTGTTTACACTCTCTCTCCCACTCCTTGATTCGTCCTCCCCACCGGTCTCTCCTCTCGGAATTCTACCTCGAGTCTCTTCCGGGCGGATTCTATTGGCACGATCCATCGAGCCGTGAGGGTAAGCATCGATTGTATCGGGTTGGTGTGCGTGGTTCTTCGTGTGTTCTTTGCGTTCTTCGTGTTCTACCGCCTCTCCCCCTCTTCCCCCCTTGATTCCTTGGGTCATTCGCGAGATCGGGCCACAATCGGGGTCTTAGACCACATCAGAGGTGATGGTCCCTTCAAGGTTCTCAAGCGCATCAACGACAACGCCTACGTCGTCGACATACCAACATCCAAGTACTTGGTGAGCAACACATTCAATGTGTCCGACCTTTCACCATATCATGGAGATGAGGAGAACATAGAGTCGAGGACGACTCTTCCCCAAGGGGGGGGAGATGATACGGGGTGGCCTATGGACACCGCCGCCTCAAAACCGACAAGCCCTCCTCGTGGTCCAATGACACGAGCTAGAGCCCAAGCACTACGCCAAGAGGTGAATTCGCTCCTCTCTACCTATGACTTTGACACCCCCTTGGATGGCTTGCTGCTTCATGCAAATACACTATGTTCAATCAGGTACATCGACCAAGACACAAGCCATGGAGACCAAGACGTTGGAGAGAGAGCTGGAAACGATGAAGATGGAGCTACAGCGCACAGGCCGGAACTTCCGCCCCCCAGGACCGGAACTTCCGGCCAGATTCCTCCAAGATGCCCCCAAGATGCCCTCCAGCGCGCAGGAAAAAGCATCGGACCGGAACTTCCGCCCCGAGGGACCGGAACTTCCGCCCGGTCGGAACTTCCGCCCAAGTTCCGCCCAAGCTCCGAAAGTCCACGAAAATGCCCCTGGATGTTACTGCGAGGAAATGGACGACTTTCAGAACTTGGCCGGAACTTCCGGCCTGGCCGGAACTTCCGGCCCCCCAGGACCGGAACTTCCGCCCCTGACCGGAACTTCCGCCCAAGATGGCCGGAACTTCCGCCACCGCGAACTTCAGCACAACAGCACTTTTCAGCATGTAACTTAACTCTTCGCCCCACCTATAAATAGCCTAGTTGGCTCAGATCTGAGATTAGACTTGATTTGAAAGAAAACCTGAGCTTAGCTCACCCTTGTGGGAACCTTACCTAGATCTATGATCTTGTATCGCCACCCGGGCTCCTATCGACTCGTGAAGATCTCTTTGGTGACTTCTACCGTTTGTTTGATCTTTTGCTTGCACTTCTACCTATTTGGTCTTTTGCTTGCACTTCCATCAAACCTTCCGGTCTTTTCACCCTTCTAGATCTCCCGAGCTTCGATTAGTCGATCTCTTTGCGGGACTTCTACCGGAAGGTCTTTTCTCGCAACCTCTATCGAGTTGGTGTTTCGAGCCAACGAGGGATAACTCGAATTGTGTGCGTGTGTGTGTTGTATCCCCGCGTTTCCCCCACGTGTTCATCGCGTTCATCCACCATCCCCCACGAATCCCTTCAAATCCGTGAAGATCGGGCACATCCCTGGGCTTAGCCCTTATCACACAAGCTCTACTTCGCCCAATTGTATGCCCAATTCGCCAACATGACACTTCAAGATACCATCGTGTTCAAAGAATGGTGCAAGGAAATGGACAAGAGTGACGTTGATTCGAGCCTAGCTCTCAACAACACCATAGCGCCATCAAATGGTGTCAACATGGGAGGCGATGGAGTTGAGAAGGTTGATCATGGGATTTTCCCTTCAACCAAGGAGGCGAATGGAGTTGAGAATGGTGACCATGGGATGATCCCTTCACCAATGGAGGCGAATGGAGTTGAGAATGGTGAGCATGGGATGGTCCCTTCACCAATGGAGGCGCATGGAGATGACAAAATCGAGCCTACTCCTATATGCTTGAATGATGAGATGGTACCAATCCCATGTGAGCATGAGAGCCACTTAGCACACTTGAGTGAGAGTGATAGTGAGTTGAGTGACTCCCACCCCATATGTGAGATTGAGTGCTTCAATTTGGAGGACATGAGTGATACACAAAGTGAGTTGAGAGAGGTAGATGATAGGTCCATGAAGGACATCGCATTTGCTAACACATTAACCTCTCCCTCGTTTGTGTCTTCTTATGTTGCACTAGGTTCCACGGAGGACGAGTTCCCGCTAATGGAGAAGATGTACATGGTGCATGAAGATGATGATATCTCACCATGCTTGCTCCAAGATGGACATGTCGACCACATGGATCCTCCTACTTCCACAACACCTACTTCACATGAGTCAGCCTACAAAGGTAACAACATAGGTGTTGATGATGCCATGATCCCACTAGTGGACATGATGACTTATGAGTGCATGCATGATCTCGATGATACATTTGCTACGTCACATGCTTCCTTCATATTCCCATCTGATGCTTTGCTTGATAACATTGTTGATCATGTGGAATTGATTGATTGTGATACCATGAACATGCCATGATATGAGAGTTTCATCTTTGCTCCGCTTGCTTCCAATGATAATGATTATGATCACGTTTGTGTTGTGACACCCTTGATGAACACTTGCTCTTTTCATAGGGTTGTCGACAACAATGATAACATGTTAAACATGCTTTGCCCAAAATGTTTGCACTATTCCATGTTCCTTGCATCCAAGATTGTGAATAATAGCTCTTTCTTATGCTTGGTATGCAAGAATGCTTATTTCATTGTCCATGAGATGGCCCCCATAGCCTTCTCAATTTTTGATGATCCTAAGTTACCACATGCCATGAATGCACCTTCTTCCTATATGCACCATTACCATGCATTTCATACTATCTTGCTTTACACTAATGGTGATGTGCACAAGACATGGAACATCATGATGGATGATGTATTCATCTACCATGCACACACGCTTTTTGCTTTCTCCATTGTGTGTATAGGTACCCGAACGACAACATCCACCGCCACGGAGCATGAGTTGACGACACGTGCCATTGAGAGCTACCCCACCAAGGACAAACTCCATCACCAAACCCGCGGGATTCAAACCAAAGGGTATGTTTCCCAACGCCTTCGCCATCGTGTGTTTCCAATTTTTCTTGTCGAGCTTCCGGTTTGGTCCAATTCCTCAGCACCTCTTTTGCTTCTTATGCAACATATCTTGAAAGATCTTGTTGGCACAATGGTTGTTGTATGTATTGATGATATAATCATACGCTCCGAGAACCTCAAGGATCTTGTCATACATGTGAGAGACACCTTATGCACCTTGTGCCACATGTCTGATGCAGCCCGACCTTCGGTCTACACCGCATCATACACTGCATCGCCAAGAGAGGATGCCATGGAGACCCGAGGACGCCAGGCCGATGTCACGGAAGCATGGAAGAGAAGGAGAAAGAGGAGCTGGACGCTCCAGGCCGGAACTTCCGCCCCTGATGGCCGGAACTTCCGCCCCACCGGAACTTCCGCCCCCAAGGACCGGAACTTCCGCCCAGATGCCGCCAATATGCCTTCCAGCGCCCAGAGAAATGGATCAGGCCGGAACTTCCGCCCCGAGGGACCGGAACTTCCGCCCACTCGGAACTTCCGCCCAAGTTCCGCCCAAGCTCCGAAAGTCCACCAAAATGCCCCTGGATGTTACTGCAAGGAAATGGGCCATTTTCGGAACTTGGCCGGAACTTCCGGCCTGGCCGGAACTTCCGGCCCCCAGGACCGGAACTTCCGCCCCTGACCGGAACTTCCGCCCAAGATGACCGGAACTTCCGCCACCGCGAACTTCAGCACAACAGCACTTTTCAGCATGTAACTTAACCCTTCGCCCCCACCTATAAATAGCCTAGTTGGCTCAGATCTGAGATTAGACTTGATTTGAAAGAAAACCTGAGCTTAGCTCACCCTTGTGGGAACCCTACCTAGATCTATGATCTTGTATCCCCACCCGGGCTCCTTATCAACTCGTGAAGATCTCTTTGGCGACTTCTACCGTTTGTTTGATCTTTTGCTTGCACTTCTACCTTATTTGGTCTTTTGCTTGCACTTCTATCAAACCTTCCGGTCTTTTCGCCCTTCTAGATCTCCCGAGCTTTGATTTGTCGATCTCTTTGCGGGACTTCTACCGGAAGGTCTTTTCCTGCAATCTCTATCGAGTTGGTGTTTCGAGCCAACGCGGGAAAACTCGAATTGTGTGTGCGTGTGTGTTGTATCCCCGCGATTCCCCCACGTGTTCATCGCGTTCATCCACCTACCCCCACGTATCCCTTCAAATCCGTGAGGATCAGGCACATCCCTGGGCTTAGCCCTTATCATATGGTATCAAGAGCTCCTTGGTTGCCACGGATTTGACCCCCACACCCACCAATTCCACCAATTTCGCCCAAAAATTTTTACAAAAAATTTCCCCAAAAAAATAGCCCCAAATTGGCCTTGGTTGGATCTTGCGATTTGTTGAGTTTTTGGTGGTTTTGGTCCAATAGAAACTTGTCTTTGGTGTTGATCTGCAATTCCCCCACCTTCCCACCGCTCTTAGTGCCAAATTTTTCCACGAATTCGAAGATTTTCGGCCCGGATTTCCGCCCAAATCGAAGAACAGCCCGCAGATCTGATTGCGACCGGAAGTTCCGCCCCGGAGGACCGGAAGTTCCGCCGTGGACCGGAAGTTCTGCCCCTCAGGACCGGAAGTTCCGCCTGGCCGAATTTTTGACAGCATACTTCGTTTTTCGTTTTGGCACTAACCCCTTGTGTTTGGACTTCGTTGTGTGTGCCATTTCAGCTACCACTAAGCTTCCGCAACATCAACTACGACGACGGCACCCCGAGGATCCAAGCGGTTCATTTGACACCTTCCACCATAGCAAGTTCAACATCGTCGGCCACCGTCATCAAGTGGTATAACTTGCCCCCTAACTTGTAGCCCTATCTTCCTTTGCGTACCTTTCCTATCGAGAGTGGCTTTCTAGTGTTGCGAAGCATTGCGCAAGCGTCCCGACCGTGAGGGTGTGCGTGTGTTGAGCAAAGCTACGAAGCAAGCTCGTGTGAAAAGATAGGCAAAAGAAGTGTGACATACTTACATAGATAGTGAGAAAAAGAAAGCTTCTAAGCATACAAAAAAAAGAGAAAAAGAAAAAGAAAAAGAGTGTGAGTGACACCTATACACAAAAGAGTCCAAAGCTTATAAGCAAAAGAGAGAAAAGAGAAGAGAGGCGTCTTGCGCAAATCTGGTTGCTTCTCAATTTTGCAACCAAGCCACGGTCTCTCTTGCGTTAGCGTGACACCGAGCTAGTAGTCTTCGTTAGGACCATTTTTCTTTGTGCTCATTTTTCCGTCGCGCTAACCCCATTTGGTCCCACGTGTGTGTTCCACCTTGTGTATGCCTTTTGTGATCACCGCCTTTGACTTGTGACTTTTGGATTTTACCCACTTTTGACAATAGACTCTTCGTTTGGTTCTTCCATTTGGCTTTCCACATCCATACCTAACACCATATAGAGTTTTGTTTTGTGTGTGTGCATACATATCGTTTGTTCCTCGACTTGAAACACCTTTTCGATTTTGGTTTGCAAGTTTTGACTTTTTGGTAGTTTTCCTTCCACCATATATACACCAATCCTAGAGACTAACATGGATAGTGAGGATGAGCCTACGGAGGACGATATGGAGTACGATGAGGGTGATAGTTCCGCAAGCACCGCGGATATGGAGGACCATGTGGAGCTCGACACCGACAATCGCTCCGCAAGCATTGGCGACATGACCGACATCGAGCATCTCTACACCGACCATGACTCGCCAAGCATGGACAACATGGTGGACCACTACTCCGAGATCGACCACAACATCGACGACATGGTGGAGCACTACCTCGACTACGACTACGACACCATGATGGAGCACCGCGCCGAGCACTACCTCGACTACGACTACGACACCATGATGGAGCACCGCACCGAGCACTACCTCGACTATGACATTGACACCATGGTGGAACCGAGCTTCGACACCACCTTACACAAGAATGGTGCCTACAAGTTCCCCACCTTGGCCAATGGTACTACTTATGACGGTTGCGGACCTTCAAGATGGCGCCACCATGAGAGTGCTCACGCACATGATCATCTACATCGAGCTCGTCCTTTGGAACAACAAGAGCGTCCCCGCCATGATCGCCATCGACACTCTCCTCCGAGCTCAAGAAGGCGCCACACACAAAGTGCCAAGCTACATGAACCATCATCTAGGCATGTTGAGGATCGTCATCGACACTCGTCACCTCAAGATCGTCGTCGACCATCACCACTTCATGATCACCATCGACATGCGTCACCACATGATCATCGCCGACACAAGTCACCTCATGTTCGCCATCGACATGCGTCACCACATGATCATCGCCGGCACAAGTCACCTCATGTTCGCCATCGACCAACACCTCCCAAGGATCTTCGACGACACCCCCCAAGACATGGTGATGATGCAAGAAGACGAGAACCTCGACATGAAGCGGCCAAGGCTACAAAGAACAACAACACCAACAATATGGTGTCCACAAAGCCTAGCGCCACCACCAAAATGGCATCTCCAAGACCGCCTATGTTAAGGTCTAAGACCCCGTGTGTGGCCCGATCTTGCGAATGACCCAAGAATCAAGGGGGAAAGAGAGGGAGATGCGGAAGAACACGAAGAACACAACGCACACCAACCCGATACAATCGATACTTACCCTCGTGGCTCGATGGACCACGCCAATAGAATCACCACGGGAGAGACTCGAGGTAGAATCCCGGAGCGAGAGATCGGTGTTGAGGATGGAGGTAGGTGAGGGAGAGAGAGTGGGCTACACTAGAATCTCACTCACATAGATCCAATCATACAACATGGGGTGCCTTGATACAAAGGGGATGAAACCCTAGGGAGACAAAGCTCAAAGTCATGTTTAAGCCTAAATCTTGTCTAACCAGCTATGGGGGCGAGCTGGGGTCTTATATAGGCATACAAGGCGACACGGGTCGAAAAGGTACAAGTGGTTGGGTCAAACCCGACGAATCCGGTCACAGGGCCGGTTGGACCGGGTCTGGGACCGGGCCGTCCGGTTCCCAACCGGATTCTGGGCCGGACGTAACCGGACGGGGCTTCGGGAGCCCCGGGATGGCGTCCGGATGGCACCGGTCGTCGTTCCGGTCGAAATCCGGACGGGCCGGTCAGGAGGCCGGTCAGACCGGGCCTGGCACCGGGCGGTCCGGTCAGGAGCCCGGTCAGACCGGACCTGTGACCGGCCGGTCTTCCTCTTCCCGCTTCTTCTTCCTCTTCCTTCCTCCTTCTTCTTCCTTCTTCCATGCACCATGGGGGTTCCTTCTCTCTTGGTCCTTGTCGACGTTGGCACCTATAGACATCATTATGATAGGCATGAGGTAGCATGCCATTCAAGTTGGTGTTGAGATCGACCATAGAGAGGAAGGAGTTCACCTTGACGTATATGGCGGGGTTTTGTGTTGTTGGTCCACTTGGGGGACTCCTTGGCCATGGTGTAGCGTCGACGATAGGCGGGGCTGCATCATCTCCCCCCCCCCCTTGGGGAAGAGTCGTCCTCGACTCTTGCTCCTCCTCATCGATGAGGTAGACGGGAAGGACTTGTATAGGTGCCCTTGTGTCCTTAGGGATGCTCGTCGTAGTGCGGGCGTCTTTGTTGTAGTCCATAACGGGTCTCCCATGTAGTGGTGGAGGGGCAAAGTCTCGGTCGAAGAAGAACAAGGGGAAAAACAACTTGCAAAAGGAAAGCTTGTGGATGCCAATTTGGTGACCGGCGAACAAGAGGCTCTCAATCAAATACGAAGCATCAAGTCGTTTCTCCAAAAGGCATTGGGCAAAAATGGTGATCAAAAGAGTGTCGATGTATCCAAACTGTGGGAGGACAAAAATTTGTGCAAGTAAAAGTTTGCTTTGGAAAGTGTCAAAAATGTTGTTTGTAGCATTGTCCCACACAAATGGAACAATCAAAAGGCAAGTATCGGCGGCAAAATTTGGGGCAAAATTGTTATGTGCAATTGCAAAGCTATGGAGACCTCTAGCTTGGGAAAGTATGGTTGGCGTGAGCCTAGTATGGGTTTCCTCAAGTGTCAAAGAATCCATTGCAAATGCCAAAGATGAAATGAGAAATCCAAAGAAAAGCAACTTTTTGTGTAACTTGTGGCACAAGGTGCATAAGGTGTCTCTCACATGTATGACATGGTCCTTGAGATTCTCGGAGTGTATGATGATCTCATCAAGACATACAACAACCATTGTGCCAACAAGATATGTCGAGATATGTTGCAAAAGAAGCAAAAGGGGTGACGAGGAATTGGACCAAACCGGACACTCGTCAAGACATGGCAAAAGAGGGCGAAAGTTTTTGGGGACATACCCTTTGGTGTGAATCCCGCGGGTTAGGTCCTTGTTGGGGTAGCTCTCAATTGCGCGTTTTGTGAGCTCATGCTCCGTAGCGGTGGAAGTGGTCGTCCGTGTACCTATACACACAATAGATAGAACAAAGAGCGTGTGTGCATGGTAGAGGAACACATCATCCATCATGATGTTCCATGTCTTGTGCACATCACCATTAGTGTCAATCAAGATATTATGAAATGCATGGCGATGGTGCATATGGCGAGAATTTGCATTCATGGCATGTGGTAACTCATGATCATCAAAAATAGAGAAGGCTATGGGGGCCATCTCATGGACAATGAAATAAGCATTCTTGCATACCAAGCATAAGAAAGAGCAATTGTTCATAATCTTGGATGCAAGGATCATGGAATAGTGCAAACATGTGGGGCAAAGCATGTGAAAGCTAATGTCATCATTGTTGTCGACAACCCTATGGAAAGAGCAAGTGTTCATCAAGGGTGTCACAACACAAGCATGAGCATTATCATTATCATTGCAAGCAAGCGGAGCAAATATGAAACTTTCATAGCATGGCATGTTCATGTTATCACAATCAATCAATTCCACATGATCAACAATGTTAGCAAGCAAAGCATCACATGGGAATATGAAAGAATCAAGTGACGTAGCAAATGTATCATCAAGATCATGCATGCGCTCATAAGTCATCATGTCCACTAGTGGGATCATGGCATCATCAACACCTATGTTGTTACCTTTGAAGGCCGACTCATGTGATGTAGGTGTTGTGGAAGTGGGAGGATCCATGTGGTCGACATGTCCATCTTGGAGCAAGCATGGTGAGATATCATCATCTTCATGCACCATGTACATCGTCTCCATGAGCGGGAACTCGTCCTCCGTGGAACCTAGTGCAACATAAGGAGACACAAGCGAGGGAGAGGTTAATGTGTTAGCAAATGCGATGTCCTCCATGGACCTATCATCTACCTCTCTCAACTCACTTTGTGTATCACTCATGTCCTCAAAATGGAAGCACTCAAACTCACATATGGGGTGGAAGTCACTCAACTCACTATCACTCTCGCTCAAGTGGGCTAAGTGGCTCTCATGCTCACATGGGATTGGTACCAACTCATCCATCAAGCATAGGGGAGTAGGCTCGACTTGCTCATCTCCATGCGCCTCCTTGGTTGAAGGGAACATCCCATGCTCAACCATCTCAACTCCATGCGCCTCCGTAGGTGAAGGGAGAATCCCATGCTCACCATGCTCAACTCCTTCACCTCCTAAGTCGTCCTCAAGTGGTGGCATCTTGGAGACTTGTGCATTGAGCTCGTCGAAGTAGAGCTTCTTGGCGCTTGGCGTTGTGCATTGCCATGCCACGTGACCCTTGGTCTTGCACACCTCACATAGGAGATTGGGACATTCCCGTGGAAGGTGGCCTTGTTGCTTGCACTTGTAGCATCGGAGTCCATAGGCATATGACGAGGTAGGGGCCATTGTGGTGGTGGCGCAAGAGGTAGAAGTCGCCTTATGAGGAAGGTCTTCATGTCGAGGCTCTCGTCTTCTTGTCTCATCACCATGTCTTGAGTGGTGTCGTCGAAGATCAAGTGTGGAAGGATGTCGATGTAGACCATGAGGTGGTGGTGGTCGACGACGATCATGAGATGGTGTGAGTCGATGACGGTCCTTGCCATGCCTAGATGATGGCTCATGCGACTTGGCATGTTGCTTGCGGCGCCTAGAGGAGCTTGGAGAAACGTGTCGATGGCGATCATGTTGGGGACGCTCTTGATGCTCCATATGATGTCCTTGATCTTGTGCATAAGCACTCTCATGGTGGCGCCTTGAGGAGCTCGGAGAAGTGTGTCGAGGCCGAACATGTTGGGGACGCTCTTGATGATCCACATGATGATGCCATCGTGGAGGTCCTCGATCTTCATATGTAGCTCCATTGGCCAAGTAGGGGTATGTGGGAGCATCGGCGGTGGACATGGTGGGGTCGATGTCGTCCTCGTGGTGGTGCTCCACCATGTCGTCCATGCTTGTTGAGCAAGTGTCGATGTAGAGCTCGTCGATGTCGTCCATGTTGGCGATGCTCGCGGAGCCATCGTCGGTGTAGAGCTCCTCGATGTCGGTCATGTTGGCGATGCTCGCGGAGCCAAAGTCGGTGTAGAGCTCCACATGTTCCTCCACATCCGCGGTGCTTGAAGAGGTATCCTCCTCGAAGTGCTCCGTGTACTCCTCCGTATCTTCTTCGTCGCTATACATGTTAGCAAGACGGTATCTATATGGTGTATGTTAGTGGAAGAACACTACCTCGCAATCTTACCGTGGTATGACAAGATTGGGGTGATCCAACAAACCGAGAGTTAGAACAATTGTATCGGGCACTCACACAAAGACACACGCAAAAGCTAGCAAATATGGTGGTAGGTGAGTGTGGTGGAAAGCCAAAAGACGAAATCCGAAATCAAGTTTGTTGTTAAGGGTGGGTAAGATCCAAAAACTCAAATGTCAAAGCGATGATCACTATAAACACGGAAAAGATGTGGAACTCACACACGGGATAAGAGGGTTTAGTGCGACCAAGGAATGAGCGGAAAAGTGTATGAAGCCCGAAAGCAAGGTTGCTCGGTGTCACACTAACACAAGGAGAGGCAAAGCTTTGGTTGCAAACGAAGAGACAACAAGATTCACACGCGGCCTCTCTTCTCTTATCTCTCTTTTGCTTAAAAGCTTTTTCCTCTTTTTGTATTTGGTGGTACTTACACTCTTTGTGTATATGTATGTATGATGGCACTCGCACACTTTTGCTCTATGGTGCACTTTGCACTCTTTTTGTGTTTTGGCGGCTTTTTCTCGCACTATGTTAGCGTTAGCTCGCTTTTGCTATCTTGCCACACGAGTGTTTGCTTGGGTGCCTTACTCAACGCGACACACACACCTCACAATGCGGGGCCACGTGCAATGTCTCGCAATACTAGATAAGCAATGCTCGATAGGATAGATCGCAAAAGAAGAGGGGTTACAAGGGGAGGCAAGTTATACCAAAGATGTTAGGCGGTGATGAACACACAACTTGCGATGACGGCGGTGGTGTCAAGATGTACGTTTGCACGTCCGGGGTGCCGAGGATGTCGCGCTTGCTTCGGAGCTGCGGGTTAGTTTCACAAACAAGGCACTCAAACCGGAACAAGCAAACACAAGTTAGCGGATAAGATGGGTCAAAGTAGCTCGGCGGTGGTGGCGGTGGTGTGCCGGTGGTGGGGGTGTCGATGCTCTTGCGGATGCGGCGGTGGTGGTGGTGGGGCCGCGGCGGTGTTTACCCGTGGGTTGGGGAGGTGGCGGTGCTTGCCGGCGGTGGAGAGGAGTGGTGGTGGTCGGCGGCGGTGGTGGTGGTGCGGCGCCCGGTCTGGGAGCCGGTCTGGCCGGGCCACGGGCCGGCTGCCCCGGTCTGGCGGCCGGTCGGCCGGACGCTGTAACCGGGCAGCCCGGTCTGTGGGCCGGTCGACCGGGTTCTCAACCGGCTGGGCGTTTTCTCTCTCCTGTTCTTGAGGCAAACCAAACCAAATCGACCCAAATCGAAGGAAACGATGGAATTGGGGGCTAGAAAGTGGGGGAAATAGTAGATCAAGCACCTCAACAACAAATCCATGGACCAAAACCACTCAAAACGCAACCAAATCGCAGATCCATCCAAAGGCAAATTAGGGCTATTTTTTGGGGAATTTTTTTGGAAAATTTTTAGAGGGGAAATTGGGTGGGTGGGGGGTCAAATTCGCGGAAACCAAAGGCTGCTGATACCATATGTTAAGGTCTAAGACCCCGTGTGTGGCCCGATCTTGCGAATGACCCAAGAATCAAGGGGGAAAGAGAGGGAGATGCGGAAGAACACGAAGAACACGAAGAACACAACGCACACCAACCCGATACAATCGATACTTACCCTCGTGGCTCGATGGACCACGCCAATAGAATCACCACGGGAGAGACTCGAGGTAGAATCCCGGAGCGAGAGATCGGTGTTGAGGATGGAGGTAGGTGAGGGAGAGAGAGTGGGCTACACTAGAATCTCACTCACATAGATCCAATCATACAACATGGGGTGCCTTGATACAAAGGGGATGAAACCCTAGGGAGACAAAGCTCAAAGTCATGTTTAAGCCTAAATCTTGTCTAACCAGCTATGGGGGCGAGCTGGGGTCTTATATAGGCATACAAGGCGACACGGGTCGAAAAGGTACAAGTGGTTGGGTCAAACCCGACGAATCCGGTCACAGGGCCGGTTGGACCGGGTCTGGGACCGGGCCGTCCGGTTCCCAACCGGATTCTGGGCCGGACGTAACCGGACGGGGCTTCGGGAGCCCCGGGATGGCGTCCGGATGGCACCGGTCGTCGTTCCGGTCGAAATCCGGACGGGCCGGTCAGGAGGCCGGTCAGACCGGGCCTGGCACCGGGCGGTCCGGTCAGGAGCCCGGTCAGACCGGACCTGTGACCGGCCGGTCTTCCTCTTCCCGCTTCTTCTTCCTCTTCCTTCCTCCTTCTTCTTCCTTCTTCCATGCACCATGGGGGTTCCTTCTCTCTTGGTCCTTGTCGACGTTGGCACCTATAGACATCATTATGATAGGCATGAGGTAGCATGCCATTCAAGTTGGTGTTGAGATCGACCATAGAGAGGAAGGAGTTCACCTTGACGTATATGGCGGGGTTTTGTGTTGTTGGTCCACTTGGGGGACTCCTTGGCCATGGTGTAGCGTCGACGATAGGCGGGGCTGCATCAGCCTACACATGATAAGATCTCCAATGATGCGAGACAAGACGCTACATCAACAAGGAAGATGGTGGCAAGTGCAAATAGAGAGGAACCACATCTCATGGTGCCTCCCCCTCCTACCGCCACCACCACAATGGCGCATACAAGAAGCTCAAGCCCCAAGATGACGACTATGAAGCCCACACTTCAAGATGGAGTTGAGAAGGTTGAGCATGGGATGATCCCTTCAACCAAGGTGGCGAATGGAGTTGAGAATGGTGAGCATGGGATTCTCCCTTCACCTATGGAGGCGCATGGAGTTGAGAATGGTGAGCATGGGATTCTCCCTTCACCTATGGAGGCGCATGGAGTTGAGAATGGTGAGCATGGGATTCTCCCTTCACCCACGGAGGCGCATGGAGTTGAGATGGTTGAGCATGGGAAGTTCCCTTCAACCACGGAGGCGCATGAAGATGAGCAAGTCGAACCTACTCCTACATGCTTGATTGATGAGTTGGTACCAACCCCATGTGAGCATGAGAGCCACTTAGCCCACTTGAGCGAGAGTGATAGTGAGTTGAGTGACTTCCACCCCATATGTGAGTTTGAGTGCTTCCATTTGGAGGACATGAGTGATACACAAAGTGAGTTGAGAGAGGTAGATGATAGGTCCATGGAGGACATCGCATTTGCTAACACATTAACCTCTCCCTCGTTTGTGTCTTCTTATGTTGCAATAGGTTCCATGGAGGACGAGTTCCCGATCATGGAGAAGATGTACATGGTGCATGAAGATGATGATATCACACCATGCTTACAAGAAGTCAAAGATGTCGACCACATGGATCCTACCACTTCCACAACACCTACCTCAAATGAGTCGGACTACAAAGGTACCTATATGGGTGTTGATGATGCCATGATCCCACTAGTGGACATGATGACTTATGAGTGCATGCATGATCTTGAGGATACAATTGCTATGCCACATGCTTTGTTCATTCCCCCATGTGATGCTTTGCTTGATAACATTGTTGATAATGTGGGTATTCTTTCTTGTGACAATATGGTCATGCCATGCTATGAGAGTTTCACTTTCTCTCCTATTGCTTGCAATATGTCGAACAATTGCTCTTTACCATGTATTGCTTGCAATGAAAATGATGATGCTAATGCTTGTGTTGTGACACCCTTGATGAACACTTGCTCTTTCCATAGGGTTGTCGACAACAATGATAACATGTTAAACATGCTTTGCCCAAAATGTTTACACTATTCCATGTTCATTGCATCCAAGATTGTGAATAATGACTCTTTCTTATGCTTGGTATGCAAGAATGCTTATTTCATTGTCCATGAGATGGCCCCCATAGCCTTCTCAATTTTTGATGATCCTAAGTTACCACATGCCATGAATGCACCTTCTTGCCATATGCACCATCACCATGCATTTCATACTATCTTGCTTGACACTAATGGTGATGTGCACAAGACATGGAACATCATGATGGATGATGTATTCATCTACCATGCACACACGCTTTTTTTTTCTCCGTTGTGTGTAGAGGTACCCGAACGACAACATCCACCGCCACGGAGCATGAGTTGACGACACGTGCCATCGAGAGCTACCCCACCAAGGACAACCTCCATCACCAAACGCGCGGGATTCAAACCAAAGGGTATGTTTCCCACCACCTTCGCCATCGTGTGTTTCCGACATTTCTTGTCGAGCTTCCGGTTTGGTCCAATTCCTCGTCACCTCTTTTGCTTCTTATGCAACATATCTTGAAAGATCTTGTTGGCACAATGGTTGTTGTATGTATTGATGATATCATCATACGCTCCGAGAACCTCAAGGATCATGTCATACATGTGAGAGACACCTTATGCACCTTGTGCCACATGTCACACCAAAAGTTGCTCTCCTTTGGATTTCTCATTTCCTCTTTGGCAATTACATTGGATTCTTTGACACTTGAGGATACCCATACTAGGCTCACGCCAACCATACTTGCCCAAGCTAGAAGTCTCCATAGCTTTGCCATTGCACATAACAATTTTGCCCCAAATTTTGCCGCCGATACTTGCCTTTTGATTGTTCCATTTGTGTGGGACAATGCTATACACAACATTTTTGAAACCTTCCAAAGCAAACTTTTACTTGCACAAATTTTTGTCCTACCACATTTTGGATACATCGAAACTCTTTTGATCACCATTTTTGCAAAATGCCTCTTGGAGAAACAACTTGATGCTTCGTATTTGATTGAGAGCATAATACACGCTAGTTCAAGATCGAACCCGGCTCTAATACCTTTCCCATGCTTTGCATTGAACATGCCGAACAATTTCTCTTTCTCATGGTTCTTTTGCAAGCATGATGATGTGATTCTTACCGTTGGTGTTGCCTCAAACAAGTTGACCAATTCCTATTTCATTTGGTTTGTTGGCACACACGGTTGTGTAAATGTTGTTTTGATGAACGTTTTGGAAAATATGTTGTGTGGTGCACCAAATAGGAGGACCAATTTCTCTTTCCAATGGTTTGTGTGCACACATGTTCATGACATTTTGGACACTCTTTCGTATGTGTTTTTGCCAAATTCTCCACTTGTTGCTTCAAGGATGTTGAACAATTTCTCTTTCCGATGCCTTGAGAGCAACAATGAAAATGACTTTCTACATGAGATGGACACCACGGTTGTCTCACAATTGGGAGTTTTTGTGTTTCCACATTTGGAAGATGTTCATAAGGAGTTTTTACACATTGACCTTGCACATGCATTATTCTTGATATATTTGTGTTGTGCTAACGGTGTTGTGAACATGAAAGGACATGTCATCGATGATGTGCTCCAATATCACACACAAACATATTTTGCTTGGTCTTTGTTGTGTGAAGGTACAAGTGACTTGTGGATGAGCGTCAACGAATGGGTTCAACCCCACACTTCGACTACACAAGATCTCTCCATGAGAGCACACCGACATTATACTAAGGTGACCTCCTTATACTTGGGACATATTGCTAAATCCGTTGAACATTGGCTACGCTTTGAGTGTTGCTTGGCTTTTCTTGTGCTATTCATAGGGCTCTTGACAAGTGAAGGGACATTCAAGCGTTGGTGTCATCTACCTCCTTTACACATTCATGAAGAGTTATCGTCGAGGACGACTCTTTTTCAAGAGGGGGGAGATGATGCAGCCCGACCTTCGGTCTACACCGCATCATACACTGCATCGCCAAGAGAGGATGCAATGGAGACCCGAGGACGCCAGGCCGATGTCACGGAAGCATGGAAGAGAAGGAGAAAGAGGAGCTGGACGCTCCAGGCCGGAACTTCCGCCCCTGATGGCCGGAACTTCCGCCCCACCGGAACTTCCGCCCCCAAGGACCGGAACTTCCGCCCAGATGCCGCCAAGATGCCTTCCAGCGCCCAGAGAAATGGATCAGGCCGGAACTTCCGCCCCGAGGGACCGGAACTTCCGCCCACTCGGAACTTCCGCCCAAGTTCCGCCCAAGCTCCGAAAGTCCACCAAAATGCCCCTGGATGTTACTGCAAGGAAATGGGCCATTTTCGGAACTTGGCCGGATGATGAGGACATCCCTACTTCACCACTACCTCCGTCATTGACAAATGAAGATGAACCTGCTGTGAAGCTCAAGTCCAATGAAGTTCGGATTGGACCAATTACAAGGGCTCGTGCGAAGCTACTTAAACAACAGGTGAACTTGTTTCTAAACGATACTTTGATTGATGAGAACTTTATACTGCCTAAGTCCTATTATTTGTGTATCATCAGGTATCAAGTAGAGACGAGCATCGCACGAGGAGGAGAGGAGCAGCTGGACATGAAGACGGACGTCAAGATGGACGTGAAGCTGGACATGGAGCTGGACATGAAGATATCTCATGGACGCGCGAGGGAGGAGCGGGAGGCATGCGCGAGAGGAGAAGAGGAAGTCCAGGCCGGTCCAGAACCCGGTCAGACCGGCCCCCGGACCGGCCAGCCCGGTCCCTGGCCCGGTCAACCGGCCGCCAACCGGACGCCAACCGGAGGAAGCCCCTCGTACCGGACGGAAACCGGAAACCTCGCAGTTTTCCGGTCCACAGCCCGGTTGACCGAACCACTGACCGGACAGCCCGGTCCACAGCCCGGTTGACCGGACCACCAACCGGACCGGCCGGTCCCCAGCCCGGTCGACCGGATCCCAGACCGGACCAGTCCGAGTCTGTCTCGACCAGATCTATTCTGGGTCGGTTATTCTTGTATCTTTTCGACCAGAACTCGTCCCGGACGCCTATATAAGTGCCTTGGACGACCCCCTAGCTGCTTTAGACCACGTTTAAGATAAACCCTAGTTCATAGTTGTTTGCTAAGCAAAACTATTGTTCCCCAACTCTCCAATTCGTTGCGATCTGGAGTTTTATGCTACTGAAAGTTTGTGTGATCTGCTGTTCCATTGGGATTAGAAGATTGCAATCTACCGCTTCGTGGTCGGCGGCTACGTGCGCAAGTGTGTGGAGTTGCGAATATCTTGCAGGGTTGAGAGCTGTTGCATTGGCATCAGGAATCAATCGAGAGACTTCGTCGGCGTCATACAAGTTATCCTCCTCATCATCATCGATTTCATCCGCTGCTACCATCACGTGTTCATCACCACCCGTCGCTTACTGAGAAGATCGGGCAACCCCTTATCATCTTGGTATCAGATTTCCAGTTTTCCTCGGTAAGCCATCCACAATCCACCCCATAGTTGAGTTGTGAGTGTTTTCCTATACAGAAAAAGCCAAAAAAATATTAGGGTTAGGGTTTGCCATAGCCATAGCTTGCACTAATTTCGAGTTTTAGTTGCTTTTCGTAGTTGTTTTTGCGTAACTTTATCTTTCATCTAGTATTTTAGGGTTTGAGTTTACTCTATCATCTTGTGTTAGCTTATCATAGTGTGTCAGTTTTTGTTACTCCGAGTCCACATAGCGTACAGTGTGCTTGTTCCCAACCATAGACACAGCCTATCGATATAAAGTGACTAGGAACTTCCCCAGAAGAGACTAGTTTTACCGCTCGGCAGGCTGCTCATTAGGGTTTTGGTGCTTTGCATATCTTGTTGGCCGTGTTATCAAGGAGTTGAGTCAGAAAATAAAAAAAAAAGAGAAAATAGAAAAGAAGCAAAAAGAGCTACATAGCTGCGTGTGTTATAAAAAGAAAAATCCAAAAAAAAAAGTGTCGTGCTAGTTGAATTCAAGTGAAGGCCTAAGTTTTCTTTACTGCACCTGTAGTTGAGCAATCTTGTGCCTGTCTCGTTGAGCTTTGCTAGCGTCTCTCTTGTGCATTGCAACCTTTTCCAACATATAGTTGCATTGCCCCATTTTATCGCCTTGTGTGAGTATCTTGTGGTTGTCTACGGTCAGCGCTAGAGCTTGTTATTGGTGCAAATAGGTAGCCTACCTACAGCCCCACATACATCCTGCTTAGTCGTGTGATTGTTCTTATACCCTTGATATTCGCTTCGCTACATCCGTGTACTAGTCCGTCAATCCAAGTTGGTAAGCAATACTAATTCACTTTGGAGCGGTAAGATTCACCTTTCTTATCAGTTTTGAGTGAGTTGTGAGAGTACCACCAAAGATTTTTGTTTAGTGCACTAACCTACTAATCATGTCTTCTTCTGAGTTTGATGTGATGCAGAAAAAGCCCGACGATACACCAGTTACTTGGCGTGAATATGAGGCTCTGCGTGATCACCTCACACGTCAACTTCGTGTTAATACGGAGACATTTGATACTGAAATTCAGGGTGTCAACTTGAAGGTCGATGAGGCTACTACGGCTATTAACACCGTTCAAACATCGATGACGACTCTTCAAGCATCTATGAATACTTTGACTCAAGCTGTCCAGGATATCCGTACTATGGTACAACAACAACCACAACAACCGCTTGATGAAGATGGCAGTGTCAATGGTGACAATGCGGATGCTGCTGCTGCTCAAGACATGGGACGTGGTGTTGGTCGTGGTCTTCCACGTGGAGTCAATCGCGGTTTTGTTGACATTGGAGCCCGCCGTGTTCCTCAACAACAAGACGATGGTTTGGGTAAGCCCAAGTTCTCAATTCCCAGATTTGAAGGAGGTACTGATGTTGAAGAATATCTTACATGGGAGCTGAAGATTGAGAGATTATGGCGTTTACATCCTGATTATACTGAAGATAGGAAGATCAAACTTGCTTCCTCTGAATTTGATGGCTACGCATTGCGTTGGTGGGATGCTCTTGTTCAGGATCGAGAAGAAGATGGTGAGCTGCCTATTATCACTTGGCGTACTATGAAGGCGGCGATGAGAGCTCGTTTTGTTCCTACCAATTACTTGCGTTCTGTGTTTGATAAGTTGACCCAATTGAAGCAAGGTGTTATGACAGTTGATGCTTATTATATGGAGATGGAGATGCTTATGCAGCGTGCCCGTGTCCGTGAGTCTTTGGAGATGACACTGCAGCGTTTTCTCAATGGGCTCAAGTTTAATATCAAAGGCATTGTGCGTCATCACAAATATGCTACAATGAATGAGTTGCTACATCATGCAAGAGAAGCTGAGTCCCAGTTGGCTGAAGAAGCGCAACAGAGGGGCCGTGCTACAGGCGCAGGGCGCTACACGCCTAGACCGCCACCCTCCACGGCGCCATCTACGCGTCCCACGGATGTTCCTTCTTCGTCTAGCAAGCCGGTCTGCAATGTGTCTCACACAAAGAAGCCCGTCCCTGCAGCAAGTGGAACTAGTTCTAGTATGTCTACAGCGCGCAACCGTGATATGCTTTGTCATACATGTGGTGGCAAGGGTCACTTCAAGAAGGATTGTCCTAACCGCAAAGTTATGATCATTAATGATGACAATGAATATGAAACTGGAGACGATGCTGATCCGGATGCTCCGGAAGATGATGATTATGACAGCGATAGTTTTGATGCTTATCCTTCAGAGGCTCAAACTATAGTTGTTTCACAGCGTGTTCTCAATGTGCAGCCTAGTGCATCTACGCAGCGCTGCAATTTGTTCCAAACAAAGGCACTTGTTGGTCCTGATAAAGCTTGCAAGGTTATTATTGATGGCGGAAGTTGTCGCAATTTAGCAAGCAAAGAGTTATGTGCCAAGTTGAAACTGAAGTATCTACCGCACCCGCATCCATATTATATTCAGTGGTTGAGCAATAATGGTGAGATGAAGGTGAGCCACATGGTACGTGTTGATTTTGAGATTGGACCGTATAAGGATTCCATTGACTTTGATGTGGTTCCTATGACGGTTTGTCATCTACTGTTGGGCCGGCCATGGCTCTATGACCGTTCTGTGCAACACAATGGCCGCGCCAATACATATCACTTGGAGTTCAAGGGCAAGAAAATTAACTTACAGCCTATGTCACCACAGCAAATTGTCAATGAGTCTCGTCAGAAGATTGAAGTAAACTTGGAGGATGCATCCATAGATAGGCGAGAGAATTGTAATGCCGTGAGTGATATAACGAAAAGTGAGAGAGTGAATTCCTTAGTCTCATTAGCCACCAAACAAGACATGAGAGAATTTTGTGAGGATCCTACAGCCATGCCTATTGTGCTCATGTACAAGGGTACGGTTTTGGTTTCTAACGACATGACCCCTCTTCCTCTTGGTGTTTCTAATGTTTTGCAGGAATTCAGTGACGTGTTCCCGGAAGAGGTACCCGCAGGACTTCCACCATTGCGAGGTATTGAGCATCAAATTGACTTGATCCCCGGAGCATCGCTGCCCAATAGGGCACCATATAGAACGAATCCCGAAGAGACAAAGGAGATACAGAAGCAAGTACAAGCGCTACTCGACAAAGGTTATATCCGCATAAGCCTTAGTCCTTGTGTTGTTCCTGTTATTCTTGTTCCTAAGAAAGATGGTACATGGCGTATGTGCGTAGATTGTAGAGCGATAAACAACATTACTATTCGATATCGTCATCCTATTCCCCGTTTAGAGGATATGCTAGATGAATTGAGTGGTGCTGCTGTTTTCACTAAAATTGATTTGCGTAGTGGTTATCATCAAATTAGGATGAAAGAAGGGGATGAGTGGAAAACCGCCTTTAAAACAAAATTTGGTTTATATGAGTGGTTAGTAATGCCTTTTGGTTTGACTAATGCACCTAGCACTTTCATGAGACTGATGAACCATGTTTTGCGTGATTTTATTGGCAAGTTTGTGGTTGTGTATTTTGATGACATATTAATCTACAGCCGCAATGAATCTGATCATATTATACATATTCGACATGTTTTGCAAGTGTTGCGTGATAGTAAACTCTATGGTAATCTTGAGAAGTGCACATTTTGCAAAGATAAGGTCATATTTCTGGGTTATGTTGTCTCTAAGCATGGAGTAGAAGTAGATGTGTCTAAAATTGAAGCTATTCAAAATTGGCCTACTCCCATGAATGTGAGTCAAGTTAGAAGTTTTCATGGTCTAGCTGGGTTTTATCGCCGTTTTGTGCCCAATTTTTCTACTATTGCTGCACCTTTGAATGAATTGACTAAAAAGGGTGTTGTTTTTGAGTGGGGCGTTGCCCAAGATCATGCTTTTGATGAACTGAAACGATTGTTAACTTCTGCACCGTTGCTTGCACTTCCTGATTTCAATAAGCAATTTGAGATTGAATGTGATGCTAGTGGTATTGGAATTGGTGGTGTGTTGATGCAAGAGGGTCGCCCAATTGCATATTTTTCTGAGAAATTATCTGGTGCTAAGTTGAACTATCCAATATATGATAAAGAATTGTATGCTTTAATTCGAGTTCTTGAGGTTTGGCAACATTACTTGTGGCCAAAAGAATTTATCATACATTCTGATCATGAAGCTTTGAAATATCTGAAAGCGCAATCTACTTTGCATAGGCGTCTTGCTAAGTGGGTTGAGTTCATTGAGTCTTTTCCGTACATTATTAAGCATAAGAAGGGAAAAGATAATATTGTTGCTGATGCTCTATCTAGGAAAACTATGTTGTTAACTCATCTTGATGTTAAAATTCCTGGATTAGAAGTGTTATGTGATTTATATGCGACTGATCATGTTTTTGCTGAAACGTACCGCTTGTGTGTTATTGGTAAAGCATGGGAAAAATATCACATACACGATGGGTTCTTGTTTAGAGCTAACAAACTATGTGTTCCAGAATCGTCTGTGCGTTTGCTCTTATTGCAGGAATCTCATGCTGGAGGTTTAATGGGTCACTTTGGGCGTGAGAAGACGCTACTCATGCTCGCTGATCACTTCTATTGGCCAAAGATGAGGCGGGACGTGGACAGGTATGTGAAGAGGTGCATTACTTGCAACAAGTCCAAGTCCAAGCTGAAGCCTCACTGTTTGTATACTCCTTTACCGGCACCTACTACACCTTGGGAAGATATTAGTATGGATTTTGTGTTGGGTTTGCCGCGTACTAAAAGAGGCCATGATTCTATATTTGTGGTAGTGGACAGATTTTCTAAAATGTCACACTTTATTGCCTGCCACAAAAGCGACGATGCGTCGCATATTGCTAACCTGTTTTTCAGGGAGATTGTTCGACTACATGGAGTCCCGAAGACCATTGTTTCTGATCGTGATGTAAAGTTCATGAGCTACTTCTGGAAGACGCTTTGGAGAAAGCTGGGGACAAAGCTACTATTCAGTACTACTTGTCATCCCCAAACTGATGGTCAAACTGAGGTGGTGAATCGAACCTTGTCACAACTGTTGAGATCCATGATCAAGAAGAACCTGAAGGAGTGGGAAGAGTGTTTGCCGCATGTGGAGTTTGCTTACAACAGGGCGGTACACTCTACCACGGAGCTGTGTCCTTTTGAGGTGGTGTATGGTTTCAAACCCATTACTCCACTTGACTTGTTGCCTTTGCCCATACATGAGAGAGTCAATATGGAGGCATCCAAGAGGGCAGATTTTGTGAAGAAAATCCATGTGAAGACTAAAGAGTTGATCGAGAAGAAAGGCAAGAGCAATGCTGCACGGAAGAACAAGAAGCGCAAGGAGATGTTGTTCAAGCCTGGTGATTTGGTCTGGGTACATTTTCGCAAGGATAGGTTCCCAACGCTGAGGAAGTCTAAGTTGAAGCCACGGGGTGCTGGTCCTTACAAAGTGCTTGCCAAGATCAATGACAATGCATACTCGATAGATCTTCCAGAGGATGAGTTTGGTGTCAGTAATTCTTTCAATGTTGCTGATTTGACACCATATGACGGAGAAGACCTTGGAGCGTCGAGGTCGACGCCTTTTGAAGGGGGGGAGATGATGAGGACATCCCTACTTCACCACTACCTCCGTCATTGACAAATGAAGATGAACCTGCTGTGAAGCTCAAGTCCAATGAAGTTCGGATTGGACCAATTACAAGGGCTCGTGCGAAGCTACTTAAACAACAGGTGAACTTGTTTCTAAACGATACTTTGATTGATGAGAACTTTATACTGCCTAAGTCCTATTATTTGTGTATCATCAGGTATCAAGAAGAGACGAGCATCGCACGAGGAGGAGAGGAGCAGCTGGACATGAAGACGGACGTCAAGATGGACGTGAAGCTGGACATGGAGCTGGACATGAAGATATCTCATGGACGCGCGAGGGAGGAGCGGGAGGCATGCGCGAGAGGAGAAGAGGAAGTCCAGGCCGGTCCAGAACCCGGTCAGACCGGCCCCCGGACCGGCCAGCCCGGTCCCTGGCCCGGTCAACCGGCCGCCAACCGGACGCCAACCGGAGGAAGCCCCTCGTACCGGACGGAAACCGGAAACCTCGCAGTTTTCCGGTCCACAGCCCGGTTGACCGAACCACTGACCGGACAGCCCGGTCCACAGCCCGGTTGACCGGACCACCAACCGGACCGGCCGGTCCCCAGCCCGGTCGACCGGATCCCAGACCGGACCAATCCGAGTCTGTCTCGACCAGATCTATTCTGGGTCGGTTATTCTTGTATCTTTTCGACCAGAACTCGTCCCGGACGCCTATATAAGTGCCTTGGACGACCCCCTAGCTGCTTTAGACCACGTTTAAGATAAACCCTAGTTCATAGTTGTTTGCTAAGCAAAACTATTGTTCCCCAACTGATAAGGGCTAAGCCCAGGGATGTGCCCGATCTTCACGGATTTGAAGGGATTCGTGGGGGTAGGGAGATGAACGCGATGAACACGTGGGGGAAACGCGGGAATACACACACACGGATACAATTCGAGTTTTCCCTCGTTGGCTCGAAACACCAACTCGATAGAGATTGCAGGAAAAGACCTTCCGGTAGAAGTCCCGCAAAGAGATCGACTAATCGAAGCTCGGGAGATCTAGAAGGGTGAAAAGACCGGAAGGTTTGATGGAAGTGCAAGCAAAAGACCAAATAGGTAGAAGTGCAAGCAAAAGATCAAACAAACGGTAGAAGTCACCAAAGAGATCTTCACGAGTCGATAGGAGCCCGGGTGGCGATACAAGATCATAGATCTAGGTAAGGTTCCCACAAGGGTGAGCTAAGCTCAGGTTTTCTTTCAAATCAAGTCTAATCTCAGATCTGAGCCAACTAGGATATTTATAGGTGGGGGCAAAGAGTTAAGTTACATGCTGAAAAGTGCTGTTGTGCTGAAGTTCGCGGTGGCGGAAGTTCCGGCCATCTTGGGCGGAAGTTCCGGTCAGGGGCGGATGTTCCGGTCCTGGGGGCCGGAAGTTCCGGCCAAGTTCCGAAAGTCGTCCATTTCCTTGCAGTAACATCCAGGGGCCTTTTCGTGGACTTTCGGAGCTTGGGCGGAACTTGGGCGGAAGTTCCGACCGGGCGGAAGTTCCGGTCCGATGCTTTTTCCTGCGCGCTGGAGGGCATCTTGGGGGCATCTCAGAGGAATCTGGCCGGAAGTTCCGGTCCTGGGGGGCAGAAGTTCCGGCCTGTGCGCTGTAGCTCCGTCTTCATCGTTTCCAGCTCTCTCTCCAACGCCTTGGTCTCCATGGCTTGTGTCTTGGTCGATGTACCTGATTGAACATAGGGTATTTGCATGAAGTAGCAAGCCATCCAAGGGAGTGTCAAAGTCATAGGTAGAGAGGAGCGAATTCACCTCTTGGCGTAGTGCTTGGGCTCGAGCTCGTGTCATTGGACCACGAGGAGGGCTTGTCGGTCTTGAGGAGGCGGTGTCCATAGGCCACCCCGTATCATCTCCCCCCCCCCCCTTGGGAAAGAGTCGTCCTCGACTCTAAGTTCTCCTCATCTCCATGATATGGTGAAAGGTCGGACACATTGAATGTGTTGCTCACCAAGTACTTGGATGTTGGTATGTCGATGACGTAGGCGTTGTCGTTGATGCGCTTGAGGACCTTGAAGGGACCATCACCTCGGGGCTTGAGCTTGGAGTTTCTTTCTTGAGGGAAGCGGTCCTTGCGAAGGTGTATCCACACTAGGTCGCCTTCATTGAAGATCCGTGCCTTTTTCTTCAAGTTTAGTCTTGTGGCTTGACGGAGAACTTGTTGCTCGATCGTTGTCCTTGTGTCTTCATGGAGTTTCTTCATGTATTGTGCTCGCTTGTCGATGTCCATGTTCACTTGCTCATGTAGCGGTAGAGGAAGAAGGTCAATCGCTGTAGGTGGTTCGAACCCGTATACGACCATGAAGGGGCTTCTCATTGTTGTAGAGTGCTTGGCGCGGTTGTAGGCAAACTCCGCATGTGGGATGCAATCTTCCCATGCTTTCAAATTCTTCTTGACAAGGACTCGTAGTAGTGTGGAGAGGCTTCGGTTCACCACTTCGGTTTGCCCATCGGTTTGGGGGTGCGATGATGATGAGAACAAAAGCTTGACGTTGAACTTGGCCATTAGTGTCTTCCAAAGATAACTCATGAACTTGACGTCTCGGTCGGAGACAATGCTTCTTGGTACACCGTGGAGTCTCACAATTTTCCTAAAAAACAAGGAGGCAATGTGTGAAGCATCATCCGTTCGGGAACATGGTATAAAATGAGCCATTTTTGAGAATCTATCCACTACCACAAAGATTGAATCATGACCATATTTAGTTCGAGGTAATCCTAGTACAAAGTCCATGCTTATATCGGACCAAGGAGCATGAGGAATAGGCAATGGTGTATAAAGACCACATGGATTGGAAGAGGACTTAGCTTGTAAGCATGTTGTGCACCGGCGGCAAAGGCGTTCCACGTCTCGGTACATTCTTGGCCAATAGTAGTGAGTGGATAGCATGGCATATGTCTTCTCTCGTCCAAAGTGACCCATGAGACCACCACCATGCGATTCTTGTAAGAGCAAAAGGCGAAGCGAGGACATTGGAACACAAAGTTTGTTGCCCTTAAACAAGAATCCTTGGTGCAAATAGAAATCATCGATGCCCTTTTCAATGGAACACTTTGCAAAAATTGGCCCAAAGAAGGTATCGGAGGCATATTGTTCTTTGATTTCATCAAGACCCAACACATGGAAATCCAAACGAGTGAGTAAAAGGGTGAGCTTGCGGGAAAGGGCATCCGCAACGACATTGTCCTTGCCCTTCTTGTATTTGATTACATATGGGAAGGACTCAATGAACTCAACCCATTTTGCATGTCTTTTGTTCAAAGTGTGTTGACTTTTCAAATACTTCAAAGATTCATGGTCGGAGTGAATAATGAACTCTCTTGGCCAAAGATAGTGTTGCCAAACTTCAAGAACACGAACCAAAGCGTAAAGTTCCTTGTCATAAATAGGATAGTTGAGGCGTGCGCCGTCCAACTTCTCACTATAGTATGCCACGGGTTTTCCATTTTGCATGAGGACACCACCGATTCCAAGGCCACTCGCGTCACATTCTATCTCAAATGTTTTAGCAAAATCGGGAAGAACAAGTAGTGGTGTCTCGGTGAGTCTCTTTTTCAATTCATCAAAAGCTTTTTGTTGTGCTTTGCCCCAAACAAACGGAACATTCTTTTTTGTAAGCTCGTTTAAAGGGCAAGCGATGGTGCTAAAATCTTTCACAAAGCGGCGGTAAAATCCGGCGAGTCCATGGAAGCTTCGAACTTGGCCAACATTTGTGGGAGTGGGCCAATTGTGGATGGCCTCAACTTTGGAAGAATCAACTTCAATCCCGTTGGCGGAAACCACAAAACCAAGAAAAACCAATTTGTTTTGAGCGAAATGGCATTTTGGTAAGTTGGCAAAGAGCTTCTCGTGGCGCAAGATGCATAAGACTTCTCTCACATGTTGAACATGGTCCTCGAGATTTTTGCTATAGATGAGGATATCATCAAAATAGACAACCACGCTCTTGCCAATGTGATGAGGTCTGAGACCCCGTGTGTGGCCCGATCTTGCGGATTGACTTCGAAACCAAGCGGGAGAGATGGGAAAACGCGAGGGGGACGAAGAACACGATGAACTCCGAGACTCACGCACGCACACCAACCCGATACACCCGATGCTTACCTCCGTGGCTCGATGGACCACGCCAATAGAATCTCCGTGGAAGAGGCACGAGGCAGAATTCCCGGAGAGAGATTGGGATTGGAGAGGATGAACTTGGGGAGGGAGAGAGAGTAACAAGTACTAGAATCTCACTCCACAAATTCAAAGTCAACAACCAAGGTGCCTTGATTACAGAGGGATGATACCCAAGGGAGACTAAGCTCAAAGTTAGGTTTGAGTTCTCAACAAGTCTAAAGAGCTAAAGGGGTGCTTGAGGTGCTTATATAGTCTTACAAGGCGACACAGGCCGAAAAGGTAAGTTTGGGCCGAAATTATAACTTAAGTCGTGCAGGCCGGTCAGGGATCCGGTCAGACCGGGTCTGTGACCGGGCGGCCGGTCGAGATCCGGTCGACCGGGTTCAGTGACCGGCGGTCCGGTCCGGACCGGACCTGTGACCGGGCGCCGACCGGACGAGGTCCCGAGGCCCCGGGATGTTGTCCGGATGGCACCGGTTGGTAGCCCGGTTGTGATCCGGGCGGCCCGGTCAGGCGGCCGGTCGACCGGATTCTGAGCCGGGTGGCCCGGTCAGGAGCCCGGTCAGACCGGGTTCTGGACCGGCCGTCCGTCTTCTCTTCCTTGCGCTCTTCGGGCGGCTTCGGGTCCAGCTCCGTGTACATCTTCTTGCTCAGCTGCTCCTCTCCTTCCCTTGACCATGGCGTAACGTCCTCTCCGTGATCTTGATGCTCCACGTACCTAATGACACAAAGGGTTTCGGCATGAGGTAGCATTCCATCCAATGGGGTGTCTAGGTCGAGGGAAGTGAGGAGCGAGTTCACCTTGTCGTGTAGAGCTTTAACTCGAGCCCTTGTCATTGGTCCACTTGGGGGACTTGTTGGCCTTGATGTAGAGTCGTTGGTGAGCGGGGCTACATCATCTCCCCCCCCTTGGGAGAGAGTCGTCCTCGACTCTTGTTCCTCCTCATCTCCATGATGTGGGGAGAGGTCCGAGATGTTGAAAGTATTGCTCACCAAGTACTTGGATGTTGGTATGTCGATGACGTAGGCGTTGTTGTTGATGCGCTTGAGTACCTTGAAAGGCCCATCTCCTCTTGGCTTGAGCTTGGAGTTGCGTTCTTGAGGGAACCTTTCTTTCCTTAGGTGAACCCAAACTAGGTCTCCTTCTTCAAACACTCGTTCTTTCTTCTTGGCGTTGAGGCGGTTAGCTTGGCGAAGAACATGGTCTTGTATGGTTGCTCTTGTTTCTTCATGTAGTTTCTTCATGGCGGTGGTGCGCTCGTCGAAGTCCATGTTGGTCCGTTGGTGAAGAGGGAGTGGAAGGATGTCGAGTGCCGTTGGAGGTTCGAATCCATAGACGACCATGAAGGGACTCCGTAATGTTGTGGAGTGTTTTGCTCGATTGTAGGCGAACTCCGCGTGGGGGATGCAATCTTCCCATGACTTCAAGTTTTTCTTCACAAGTGTGCGGAGGAGTGTGGAGAGACTTTGATTGACCACTTCGGTTTGTCCATCGGTTTGAGGGTGCGAGGATGATGAGAACAAAAGCTTGACTCCAAACTTGGCCATGAGCGACTTCCAAAGATAACTCATGAACTTGACGTCTCGATCCGACACAATGCTTGCCGGTATCCCATGTAGGCGAACCACTTCCCCTTTAGCGAGGAGGTCTTGAATTTGGCGTTGGATCTCCTTGGTGTCCTCGGGGTTGGTGCGGTAGGCGGCGCGGTTTGGTAGTGGAGCGCCGGGTATGAGGTCGATGCGATGCTCGATGCCCCGAAGCGGTGGTAGTCCATGTGGTAGCTCGTCGGGGAAGACGTCTTGGAACTCCTTCAAAAGAGACAACAAAGACGAAGGAATGTTGGTTAAGTCATTAGTCTCCGCCGAGAGGCCCTTGCAAATGAGCACGTAGTGTATGGTGGTGGATGGGTTGTCTTTCACTTCTCTCCACTCGCTTTTGGTGGTTAGGAGGACACTCTTTCTCTCACTCATATGTGGGTGGTGGCGCTCACTCTCTTTTTGGTGGGTCGCTCCCTCTCCTCTCAACTCACTATGGTGGATATGGTGTTGTGCCCTCGCTAAAGCCTTCGCATTGTCGGCGATGATTTGGCTAGGAGTCATTGGGCGAAGCTCGAACTTCTTGTCCTTGACCTTGAAGGTGTATGCATTGGAGAAACCATCATGTATGGCCTTCTTGTCAAATTGCCATGGGCGGCCAAGCAACATGTGGCACACGGTCATAGGCACCACGTCACACTCGACGGTGTCTTCATAGGGTCCTATCTTGAAGTTGACGGTGACGGTGTGTTGAATCTTGACATTGCCCTTGTCACTCAACCATTGGACATGGTAGGGATGAGGATGCTTGCGAAGCGTGAGGTTGAGCTTCTCACATAGCTCGGTGCTTGCCAAGTTGTGGCAACTCCCACCATCGATGATGACCTTGATAGACTTGCCACCAATGCCGGCACGCGTTTGGAAGATGTTGCATCTTTGGTCTTCCATAGCTTGGGGTTGAGTGGTGAGCACTCGAGTGACCACAAGAGAAGGGCTTGGATCATGTGTGCATAAGAGAGGGTCTTCTCCACTTTCTTCATCATACTCTTCCTCATTAGCAACGGCGGCTTGCACTAGGGCTTCATATTCACCTTCACTTAGAGTCTCTATGTCACCATTCTCCATAGTGATCATGACCTTGGTGTTCTTGCACTCAAAGGATTTGTGGCCTTGAGTACCACACTTGAAGCAAGTGACATTGGAGGGTCCCGTAGAGGCCTTAGAGGAGGCGGTGGAGGATACCGTTTGCTTCATGCGACTTTGTATGGAAGGTTGCTTGGAAGGTGTAGAGGATGCGGATGGCTTGACACTTGTTGTAGGAGTTGATGTAGCAAGCTTGGAGGCGAAGTATTGCTTGGACTTGGAGTACTTGATGTCCTCATTCACTTGACGCTCGGCCTTGGAAGCTTGGTGAACCAACTCAACCATATTGGAGTATGGTTGGAACTCCACAATCTTCTTGATGGGGTAGTTGAGGCCATTGAAGAACCTAGCGATGGTTTGGTTCTCGGACTCTTGGATGTTTGCTCTCATCATGGTTAACTCCATCTCCTTGAAGAATTCCTCAACGGTCTTGGTGCCTTGCTTCAACTTTTGTAGCTTGTTGAAGAGATCGGTCTTGTAGTGTGTAGGGACAAAGCGGGCTTGCATCTCCTCTTTCATGTCTTCCCAAGTATCAATTGGAGGATCACCCTTTTCTTCCCTAAGAGTGACAACTTGTTCCCACCAAGTGTTGGCATAATCTTCAAACTCGAGGGAGGCCATGGCTACTTTCTTGGCACCGGAGTAGTTATGGATGCGGAAGATCTTGTCAACCTTGAGTGCCCATGAGAGGTAGGCCTCGGCATCGTCTTCACCCTTGAACTTGGGCATATTGAACTTGAGCTTTCCATACATATTCTCTTCATCTTCCATGTTGCGGCGGCGAGGACGGATGCCTTCATCTCTTGCGACTTGAGGTGGTGGAGGAGGTCTTCCACGACCAACCATAGCATTGGGTTGGCGTTGGAGGTGAACACTAGCTTCACTTGGCTCATGGTGAGGATGTTGTTGCGGGTCTTGGCGAGGTTGTTGGCGTTGCCCAATTATGGCCCTCTCATCTTGATCATGTTGTGGTTGCCCTCGGCCCCTTTGGTCATGGCGAGGATGATTCCGGAGATCACGCCTTGGTTGCTCTTGACGACCTTGGGCGGGAGCATCACCATGTGGCGCCATGTTGTGGTGGATGTTGTCTTGGGGATGGTCGTCATACCCATGGTGGGCATGGCGAGCCGCTTGATGACGATCTTGGTGAGGAGCTTGTTCTTGTGGAGGTCGTTCATGAGGACGAGCATGGCGATGGAATTCACCTCTCCTAGAGTTAGAGCGAGAGTCTTCTTGGCGAGCATGTGGTCGATGAGGACGAGTATGGTCTTCATGCCTTGAGGAGGAGCTTGAGGACGAACGGTGGCCATGAGAATAGTAATCTTGTGACGAGCTTGATGATGATGAAGTAGAGCGGTGTCGGCGATGACGACCCAAGTTGGTGATGGCGCGCTCGAGGTTGTCCATGCGTCGCTCCATGTTCGCATCATTGGCCGCCATTTGGCCATTCAAGTTGTCCGTAGCTTCACGGAGGAGAGCCAAATCTTGGTTCACCGTGGAGAAGTTGTGAGCCACTTCTTCATATTGTTCATCGATGCGAGTCTCGAAGAGTGATAGTTGCTCCTTGAACTCTTGGCGTTGAATCCATAGGTTGTGTTGAGTCGCCAACCTCTCGGTGCTCCGAAGGACTTCTCCATCCCTTGTTTCATCTCCACTCCTATCCATGATGGAAGAACAAGAACTATGTTGTATGTGTTAGTGGAAGGAGACTACCTCGCACTCTTACCAAGGTAAGATAGTATTGAGGCAATCAACCAAGCCGAAAGTAAGATCAAGTGTATCGGGGACGCACGCAAAACCACACGCAAAAGCTAGCAAATATGGTGTTAGGCGAGTGTTGTGGAAAGCCAAAAGACAAATCCAAGATCAAGTATGTTGTTAAAAGTGGATGAGGTCCAAAAATCCAAATGTCAAAGTGCGATCACTATAAACACGGAAAAATGTGGAACTCACACACGAGATAAACGGGGTTAGTGCAACCAAGGAACGAGCGGAAAAGTGTATGTATAGTTGCTCGGTGTCACACTAACACAAGGAGAGGCAAAGCTTTGGTTGCAAAGGAAGAGACAACAAGATTCACACGCGGCCTCTCTTCTCCGATCTCTCTTTGCTTAAAAGCTTTTCCTCTCTTGTATATGTTGGCACTTGCACTCGTTTTTATCTTTGGTGGCTTTTGTGGACACTTTGGTATGTATGGGGCGTATAGATGTATGGTGCTACTCGCACTCTTTTTGTGTTTTTGGGGCTTTTTGACGCACTATGTTAGCGTTAGCCTCGCTTTTGCTATCTTGCCACACGAGTGTTTGCTTGGGTGCCTTACTCAACGCGACACACACACCTCACAATGCGGGGCCACGTGCAATGTCTCGCAACACTAGACAAGCAATGCTCGATAGGGTAGATCGCAAAAGGAAGAGGGGTTACAAGGGTAAACCTGCAAGTTATACCTGCGATGGTGGTGGTGGTGGTGGTGGTGGTGGTGGTGGAGATCGCCGGATGTCGAGGTCGAAGGAGGCGCTGCGTCACCCGGTCGGAGGCCCGGTTGGACCGGATCCTGGACCGGCTCGGCCGGTTGTGCGGCCGGTTGATCGGAGTCTGGACCGGATCGGCCGGTCGTGCGGCCGGTTGACCGGGGTCTGGACCGGACTGCTCGGGATTGCACTTTCTCTCTCCTGTTCTTCACGAAAACCAAGCCAAATCGACCAAATCGAAGGGAAACGATGGAATTGGAGGCTAAAAGTTGGGGAAATAGTAGATCAAGCACAACAACACCAGATCCACGGACCAAAACCACTCAAAACTCAACCAAATCACAGATCGGTCAAAAGGCACTTTAGGGCTATTTTTTGGAAAATTTTCTAGAAACGAAATCGGGTGGGTGGAGGGTCAAATCCGCGGGAACCAAAGGCTGCTGATACCATATGATGAGGTCTGAGACCCCGTGTGTGGCCCGATCTTGCGGATTGACTTCGAAACCAAGCGGGAGAGATGGGAAAACGCGAGGGGGACGAAGAACACGATGAACTCCGAGACTCACGCACGCACACCAACCCGATACACCCGATGCTTACCTCCGTGGCTCGATGGACCACGCCAATAGAATCTCCGTGGAAGAGGCACGAGGCAGAATTCCCGGAGAGAGATTGGGATTGGAGAGGATGAACTTGGGGAGGGAGAGAGAGTAACAAGTACTAGAATCTCACTCCACAAATTCAAAGTCAACAACCAAGGTGCCTTGATTACAGAGGGATGATACCCAAGGGAGACTAAGCTCAAAGTTAGGTTTGAGTTCTCAACAAGTCTAAAGAGCTAAAGGGGTGCTTGAGGTGCTTATATAGTCTTACAAGGCGACACAGGCCGAAAAGGTAAGTTTGGGCCGAAATTATAACTTAAGTCGTGCAGGCCGGTCAGGGATCCGGTCAGACCGGGTGTGTGACCGGGCGGCTGGTCAGGGATCCGGTCAGACCGGGTCTGTGACCGGGCGGTCCGGTCCGGACCGGACCTGTGACCGGGCGCCGACCGGACGAGGTCCCGAGGCCCCGGGATGTTGTCCGGATGGCACCGGTTGGTAGCCCGGTTGTGATCCGGGCGGCCCGGTCAGGCGGCCGGTCGACCGGATTCTGAGCCGGGTGGCCCGGTCAGGAGCCCGGTCAGACCGGGTTCTGGACCGGCCGTCCGCCTTCTCTTCCTTGCGCTCTTCGGGCGACTTCGGGTCCAGCTCCGTGTACATCTTCTTGCTCAGCTGCTCCTCTCCTTCCCTTGACCATGGCGTAACGTCCTCTCCGTGATCTTGATGCTCCACGTACCTAATGACACCAAGGGTTTCGGCATGAGGTAGCATTCCATCCAATGGGGTGTCTAGGTCGAGGGAAGTGAGGAGCGAGTTCACCTTGTCGTGTAGAGCTTTAACTCGAGCCCTTGTCATTGGTCCACTTGGGGGACTTGTTGGCCTTGATGTAGAGTCGTTGGTGAGCGGGGCTACATCACAATGAGAGGTCGCAAAATGTGATTCATAAGACGCATGAAAGTGGAAGGAGCATTGGAAAGACCAAATGGCATGACGAGCCATTCATAGAGACCAAGCTTGGTCTTGAATGCCGTCTTCCATTCATCACCGATTGCCATGCGAATTTGGTGGTAGCCACTACGCAAATCAATCTTTGAGAAAATGGTGGCACCACTCAATTCATCAAGCATGTCATCTAAGCGCGGAATGGGATGTCTATAACGGACGGTAATGGCATTGATAGGTCTACAATCCATACACATCCGTTGCGTCTCATCCGGTTTAGGCACAAGAATGACGGGAACGGCACAAGGGCTAAGGCTTTCTCGAACGTACCCTTTAGCGAGGAGGTCTTGTATTTGGCGTTGGATCTCCTTGGTATCTTCGGGGTTGGTGCGGTAAGCGGCGCGGTTTGGTAGTGGAGCGCCGGGTATGAGGTCGATGCGATGCTCGATGCCCCGAAGCGGTGGTAGTCCACGAGGTAGCTCGTCGGGGAAGACGTCTTGGAACTCCTTCAAAAGAGACAACAAAGACGAAGGAATGTTGGTTAAGTTGTTAGTCTCCTCCGAGGGGCCCTTGCAAATGAGCACGTAGTGTAGGGTGGTGGATGGGTTGTGGTGCACTTCTCTCATCTCACTCTTGGTAGCTAGGAGGACACTCGTCATCTCACTCACATATGGTTTGTGGCGCTCACTCTCTTTTTGGTGGATCACTCTCTCACCTCTCAACTCACTAGTGATAGTGGCTTCTTTAGCCCTCGCTAAAGCCTTTGCATTGTCCGCAATTACTTGGCTAGGAGTCATTGGGCGTAGGATGTAGGTCTTGTCGTTGACCTTGAAGCTATAGGCATTTGTGTAGCCATCATGGTTGGCTTTCTTGTCATATTGCCAAGGGCGACCAAGTAACATGTGGCACACCGTCATAGGCACGACGTCACAATCAACGGTGTCTTCATAAGCGCCAATCTTGAAGGATATCGTGACGGTGTGTTGGATCTTCACATTTCCATTGTCGCTTAGCCATTGCACATGGTAGGGATGGGGGTGTTTCCGGAGCGGGAGGTTGAGCTTGGTGCATAGTTCGGTGCTTGCAAGATTGTGGCAACTCCCTCCATCGATGATAACCTTTATTGACTTGCCATTGATTCCGGCTCTTGTTTGGAAGATATTGCACCTTTGGTCTTCATTGGGAAGTGCATGGGTTGTCAACACTTTGGTCACCACAAGAGAAGGGCTTGCATCATGCACACATAGGACTTGCTCTTGGTCTTCCAAGGCATCATCTTCATGAGAGGTTGCGGCTTGTACCAAGGCTTCATATTCACCTTCACTCAAGTACTCCACATCTCCATCATCTCGAGTGATCATAACTCTTGTGTTCTTGCATTCAAAGGATTTATGTCCTTGAGCACCACACTTGAAGCAAGTGATGTTACTAGATCCGGTGGAAGCTTTGGAGGACATGGTTGATTGCTCCGGCTTGAAGCTTGTTGTCTTGATGGCACTTCTTGCTTGCTTTGGAGGATCCTTGGAGGCAAGTGTACTTGTGTTCTTGATGCTTGAGGAGGCATTCATAGCATTTCTTGCGGCGAAGAAGGTCTTTGTCTTTGCACTTGCTAGGTCTTCTCGCACTTGGCGCTCGGCCCTTGTTGCTTGGTGGAGTAACTCAACCATGTTTTTGTAGGGCAAGAATTCCACTATCCTCTTGACGGGGATGTTTAGGCCATTCAAGAATCTTGCCATAGTTTGCTCTTCTCGCTCATCCACATTTGCACTCATCATTGTCATGTGCATCTCCTTGTAATATTCCTCAACGGACTTGTAGCTTTGCTTGAGTTGAGTGAGCTTGTTGAAGAGGTCACGCTTGTGGTGAGTTGGTACAAAGCGGGTGTGCATGACTTCTTGCATCTCTTCCCATGTGTCAATGGGTGCTAAGTCTTCCTTCTCACGCTTCTTGTTTACCTCTTCCCACCAAACATTTGCATATCCTTCAAACTCAAGTGATGCCATGGCAACTTTCTTTGCTTCGGAGAAGTTGTGGATGCGGAATATCTTATCAACCTTGAGGACCCAAGACAAGTATGCATCCGGATCTTCCTCTCCTTGGAACTTGGGCATGGTGAATTTGAGCTTCCCAAAGATTTCTTCCTCATTGCGGTCATTGCGTCTAGGAGGTGGTCTTTCTTCACCTTGAGCTTGACGTTGTTGAGGTTGAGGTTGTGGACCTTGAGCATCTTCATTGTTGTTTCTTTGTTGTTGAGGAGGAGGTGGTCTTCTATGACCTTCATCTTGATCATCATTGTTGTGGCGTTGATGAGGCCTCACACTTTCTTCACTTGATGCTTGTTGATGATTAGAGTCTTCTTCCATCTCAACATCTCGTGCTTGATGAGGTGGTCTTCTACCATGAGGGCGATCATCATGGTGACGACGGTTGTCTTGACCTTGACGCCGTGGTGCCCTATCACGAGGAGGTTGATCAACATTGATGATGCGGCGGTCTTGGTTCACTTCTTGTTCGGCATTATGGTGGTGCCTTTGAGCATTGGCCACTTGAGATGGGCGAGGTTGCCCTTGATGATGACGTGCCTCTTGCTCTTGGCGGAGCCTTTCTTGCTCACGTGCATGAAGGAGATCTTGATCATGACGAAGACGTTGTTGTTCCTCTTGGAATTGAGCATGGAGATGTTCTTGTTGAAGGCGTTCTTCTTCAAGGCGTAGACGTTCTTGGACAAGTCGAAGACGTGCTTGCTCCGCTTCTTGAGCTTGTTGTTGAAGCACTTGAGCATCCACATTATGGTGGCGTGGGTCTTGATTGGAATCATGATGCGACGATGTAGGAGCTCGTGACCTTGAGCTATGAGAGCGCGAAGACCTTGAATGGTGTCTTCTATCTTCTTGACGATTGAGTGTATGCAGTATGTTGTCCAACGCCGTCTTCATTTTTCTTGTTTCTTGACCTTGCATGGCGAGTGTTGCCTTCAACTCATTGCCTTGAGTTTCAATCTTCTCATTGAGTTCTTGAACTTGATTGTTGAGGTCAATCCTTTGCACTTGAGCTCTTTCTTCATAGCGGACGTTGGTATCCTTGAGCATGGCTTCAAATTGATTGAGCTTGGCGTGGACGGCTTGAGTAGCTATCCAATGTTGGTGCCGCGTCATCGGTAGTTGGTTCCCTTCTCCACTAGACATGGTTACAACTAAAACAAGAACTATGTGGTGGGTGGTTAGGAAAGACTACCAAAAGTGTCAAAACTTGCAAACCAAAATCGAAAAGGTGTTTCAAGTCGAGGAACAACCGATATGTATGCACACACACAAAACAAAACTCTATATGGTGTTAGGTATGGATGTGGAAAGCCAAATGGAAGAACCAAACGAAAAGTCTATTGTCAAAAGTGGGTAAGATCCAAAAGTCACAAGTCAAAGGCGGTGATCACAAAAGGCATACACAAGGTGGAACACACGCGTGGGACAAAATGGGGTTAGCGCGACGGAAAATGAGCACGAACAAAATTGGTCCTAACGAAGACTACTAGCTCGGTGTCACGCTAACGCAAGAGAGACCGTGGCTTGGTTGCAAAATTGAGAAGCAACAAGATTTGCGCAAGACGCCTCTCTTCTCTTTTCTCTCTTTTGCTTATAAGCTTTGGACTCTTTTGTGTATAGGTGTCACTCACACTCTTTTTCTTTTTCTTTTTTTTCTCCTTTTTTTTTGTATGCTTAGAAGCTTTCTTTTTCTCACTATCTATGTAAGTATGTCACACTTCTTTTGCCTATCCTTTCACACGAGCTTGCTTCGTAGCTTTGCTCAACACACGCACACCCTCACGGTCGGGACGCTTGCGCAATGCTTCGCAACACTAGAAAGCCACTCTCGATAGGAAAGGTACGCAAAGGAAGCTAAGGCTACAAGTTAGGTGCAAGTTATACCACTTGATGACGGTGGCCGACGATGTTGAACTTGCTATGGTGGAAGGTGTCAAGTGAACCGCTTGGATCCTCGGGGTGCCGTCGTCGTAGTTGATGTTGCGGAAGCTTAGTGGTAGCTGAAATGGCACACACAACGAAGTCCAAACACAAGGGGTAAGTGCCAAAACGAAAAACGAAGAAAGCTGTCAAAAATTCGGCCAGGCGGAACTTCCGGTCCTGAGGGGCGGAACTTCCGGTCCTCCGGGGTGGAACTTCCGGTCGCAATCAGATCTGCGGGCTGTTTTTCGATTTGAGCGGAAATCCGGGCCGAAAATCTTCGAATTCGCGGAAAATTTGGCACTAGAAGCTGTGGAAAGGTGGGGGAATTGCAGATCAACACCAAAGACAAGTTTCTATTGGACCAAAACCACCAAAAACTCAACAAATCGCAAGATCCAACCAAGGCCAATTTGGGGCTATTTTTTGGGAAATTTTTTGGAAAAAATTTTGGGCGAAATTGGTGGAATTGGTGGGTGTGGGGGTCAAATCCGTGGCAACCAAGGAGCTCTTGATACCATATGATAAGGGCTAAGCCCAGGGATGTGCCCGATCTTCACGGATTTGAAGGGATTCGTGGGGGTAGGGAGATGAACGCGATGAACACGTGGGGGAAACGCGGGAATACACACACACGGATACAATTCGAGTTTTCCCTCGTTGGCTCGAAACACCAACTCGATAGAGATTGCAGGAAAAGACCTTCCGATAGAAGTCCCGCAAAGAGATCGACTAATCGAAGCTCGGGAGATCTAGAAGGGTGAAAAGACCGGAAGGTTTGATGGAAGTGCAAGCAAAAGACCAAATAGGTAGAAGTGCAAGCAAAAGATCAAACAAACGGTAGAAGTCACCAAAGAGATCTTCACGAGTCGATAGGAGCCCGGGTGGCGATACAAGATCATAGATCTAGGTAAGGTTCCCACAAGGGTGAGCTAAGCTCAGGTTTTCTTTCAAATCAAGTCTAATCTCAGATCTGAGCCAACTAGGCTATTTATAGGTGGGGGCGAAGAGTTAAGTTACATGCTGAAAAGTGCTGTTGTGCTGAAGTTCGCGGTGGCGGAAGTTCCGGCCATCTTGGGCGGAAGTTCCGGTCAGGGGCGGAAGTTCCGGTCCTGGGGGCCGGAAGTTCCGGCCAGGCCGGAAGTTCCGGCCAAGTTCCGGCCAAGTTCCGGCCAAGTTCCGAAAGTCGTCCATTTCCTTGCAGTAACATCCAGGGGCCTTTTCGTGGACTTTCGGAGCTTGGGCGGAACTTGGGCGGAAGTTCCGACCGGGCGGAAGTTCCGGTCCCTCGGGGCGGAAGTTCCGGTCCGATGCTTTTTCCTGCGCGCTGGAGGGCATCTTGGGGGCATCTCAGAGGAATCTGGCCGGAAGTTCCGGTCCTGGGGGGCGGAAGTTCCGGCCTGTGCGCTGTAGCTCCGTCTTCATCATTTCCAGCTCTCTCTCCAACGCCTTGGTCTCCATGGCTTGTGTCTTGGTCGATGTACCTGATTGAACATAGGGTATTTGCATGAAGTAGCAAGCCATCCAAGGGAGTGTCAAAGTCATAGGTAGAGAGGAGCGAATTCACCTCTTGGCGTAGTGCTTGGGCTCGAGCTCGTGTCATTGGACCACGAGGAGGGCTTGTCGGTCTTGAGGAGGCGGTGTCCATAGGCCACCCCGTATCACCAACTCTCCAATTCGTTGCGATCTGGAGTTTTATGCTACTGAAAGTTTGTGTGATCTGCTGTTCCATTGGGATTAGAAGATTGCAATCTACCGCTTCGTGGTCGGCGGCTACGTGCGCAAGTGTGTGGAGTTGCGAATATCTTGCAGGGTTGAGAGCTGTTGCATTGGCATCAGGAATCAATCGAGAGACTTCGTCGGCGTCATACAAGTTATCCTCCTCATCATCATCGATTTCATCCGCTGCTACCATCACGTGTTCATCACCACCCGTCGCTTACTGAGAAGATCGGGCAACCCCTTATCACCGGAACTTGGCCGGAACTTCCGGCCCCCAGGACCGGAACTTCCGCCCCTGACCGGAACTTCCGCCCAAGATGACCGGAACTTCCGCCACCGCGAACTTCAGCACAACAGCACTTTTCAGCATGTAACTTAACCCTTCGCCCCCACCTATAAATAGCCTAGTTGGCTCAGATCTGAGATTAGACTTGATTTGAAAGAAAACCTGAGCTTAGCTCACCCTTCTGGGAACCCTACCTAGATCTATGATCTTGTATCCCCACCCGGGCTCCTTATCAACTCGTGAAGATCTCTTTGGCGACTTCTACCGTTTGTTTGATCTTTTGCTTGCACTTCTACCTTATTTGGTCTTTTGCTTGCACTTCTATCAAACCTTCCGGTCTTTTCGCCCTTCTAGATCTCCCGAGCATTGATTTGTCGATCTCTTTGCGGGACTTCTACCGGAAGGTCTTTTCCTGCAATCTCTATCGAGTTGGTGTTTCGAGCCAACGAGGGAAAACTCGAATTGTGTGCGTGTGTGTGTTGTATCCCCGCGATTCCCCCACGTGTTCATCGCGTTCATCCACCTACCTCCACGTATCCCTTCAAATCCGTGAAGATCGGGCACATCCCTGGGCTTAGCCCTTATCAATGTCACACCAAAAGTAGCTCTCCTTTGGATTTCTCATTTCATCTTTGGCAATTACAATGGATTCTTTGACACTTGAGGATACCCATACTAGGCTCACGCCAACCATACTTGCCCAACTAGAAGTCTCCATAGCTTTGCCATTGCACATAACAATTTTGCCTCAAATTTTGTCGTCGATACTTGCCTTTTGATGGTTCCGTTTGTGTGGGACAAGGCTACACACAACATTTTTGACACTTTCCAAAGCAAACGTTTACTTGCACAAATTTTTGCCCTACCACATTTTGGATACATAGAAACTCTTTTGATCACCATTTTTGTAAAATGCTTCTTGGAGAAACGACTTGATGCTTCGTATTTGATTGAGAGCATAATACAAGGGAGTACAAGATCGAACCCGGCTCTAATACCTTTACCATGCTTTACATTGAACATGCCGAACAATTTCCCTTTCTCATGGTTCTTTGGCAAGCATGACGATGTGATTCTTACCGTTGGTGTTGCCTCAAACAAGTTGACCAATTTCTCTTTCATTTGGTTTGTTGGCACGCACGGTTGTGTACATGTTGTTTTGGTGAACATTTTGGATGATATGTTGTGTGTTGCACCAAATATGAGGACCAATTTCTCTTTCAAATGGTTTGTGTGCACACATGTTGATGCTATTTTGAACACTCTACCTCATGCATTTTGGTCAAATTCTCCACTTGTTGCTTCAAGGATGTTGAACAATTTCTCTTTCCGATGCCTTGAGTGCAATAATACACATGAGTTTCTACATGAGATGGACATCATAGTCATCTCACAATTTGGAGTTTTTGTGTTTCCACATTTGGTAGATGTTCATAAGGAGATCTTACACATTGACCTTGCACATGCATTACTATTCATAAATTTGTGTTGTGCTAACGGTGTTGTGAACATGAATGGACATGTCGTTGATGATATGCTCCTCTATCACGCACACACATACTTTGCTTGGTCTTTGTTGTGTCAAGGTACAAGTGACTTGTGGATGAGCGTCAACGAATGGGTTCAACCCCACACTTCGACTACACAAGATCTCTCCATGAGAGCACACCGAAATTATGCTAAGGTGACCTCCTTACACTTGGGACATATTGCTAAATCCGTTGAACATTGGCTACGCTTTGAGTGTTGCTTTGCTTTTCTTGTGCTATTCATAGGGCTCTTGACAAGTGAAGGGACATTCAAGCGTTGGTGTCATCTACCTCCTTTACACATTCATGAAGAGCTCTCGTCGAGGACGACTCTTTTTCAAGTGGGGGAGATAATACGGGGCGACCTTCGGTCTTCACCGCATCATGTGCTTCATCGCCAAGACGGCACGCCAAGGTGAATCTTCTCCTTTAAGCGTGCCTCGAATCACCCATTTGGGACGATATACTACTTCATACTCCGTCATGTCTTGATGATAGGAACTCGACGACAAGTACGGAGGGAAGAGGGGATGCCATGGAGACCCGAGGACGCAAGGCCGATGTCACGGAAGCATGGAAGAGAAGGAGAAAGAGGAGCTGGACGCTCCAGGCCGGAACTTCCGCCCCTGATGGCCGGAACTTCCGCCCCACCGGAACTTCCGCCCCTAAGGACCGGAACTTCCGCCCAGATGCCGCCAAGATGCCTTCCAGTGCCCAGAGAAATGGATCAAGCCGGAACTTCCGCCCCGAGGGACCAGAACTTCCGCCCAAGTTGATGCGGGGTGGCCTTCGGACACCTCCTCACCAAGACCAACAAGTCCCCCAAGCGGACCAATGACAAGGGCTCGAGCTAAAGCGATACATGACAAGGTGAACTCGCTCCTCACCACCCTTGACCTTGATACCCCTTTGGATGGATTGCTACCTCATGCCGACGTGCTATGTGTCATTAGGTACAAGGCACACCAAGACCCCGGAGAGGACGAGACACCATGGTCGAGGGAAGGAGAGGGGCAGAGGGACCTGGAGATGAACATGAAGCCGAAGCCGACGTCGCCCGAAGAGCGCCAAGGAAGAGAAGGACGCTGGCCGGTCCAGAACCCGGTCAGACCGGACCCACGACCGGACACCCCGGCCACAGGCCCGGTCAACCGGGCGCAAACCGGGCCAACTCCCTCGTACCGGACGACGACCGGACCCAGGACCGGACTCTTCGCAGAATACCGGTTGGCGGCCGGTCGACCGGACCCATGACCGGACAGCCCGGTCACAGGCCCGGTCAGACCGGACCCCTGACCGGACAGCCCGGTCACAGGCCCGGTCTGACCGGACGCCCAACCGGATCCGACGGGAATACCCCACCAAACTGCCTTGACTTATCCATTCGCGTACCTGTTCGCCCTTGCTGGCTGTGCTTGCCTATTTAAGTAGCTGGGACCCCTCCTTTACTGGGCAGACTTGTTTAGAACTCAAACCTAACTTTGAGCTTAGTCTCCCTTGGGTATCATCCCTCTGTAATCAAGGCAACCCTTGTGGATGTATGGATTTGGTAGTGTGAGATTCTAGTGTTTTACACTCTCTCTCCCACTCCTTGATTCATCCTCCCCACCGGTCTCTCCTCTCGGAATTCTACCTCGAGTCTCTTCCGGGCGGATTCTATTGGCACGGTCCATCGAGCCGTGAGGGTAAGCATCGATTGTATCGGGTTGGTGTGCGTGGATCTTCGTTTGTTCTTCGTGTTCTTCGTGTTCTTCCGCCTCTCCCCCTCTTTCCCCCTTGATTCCTTGGGTCATTCGCGAGATCGGGCCACAATCGGGGTCTCAGACCACATCATATGGTATCAGCAGCCTTTGGTTTCCGCGGATTTGACCCTCCACCCACCCAATTTCGTTTCTAGAAAATTTCCAAAAAATAGCCCTAAATTGCCTTTGGACGGATCTGTGATTTGGTTGAGTTTTGAGTGGTTTTGCTCCGTGGATCTGGTGTTGTTGTGCTTGATCTACTATTTCCCCAACTTTTAGCCTCCAATTCCATCGTTTCCCTTCGTTTTGGCCGATTTGGTTTTGGTTTGGGGAAGAACAGGAGAGAGAAAGCTCCAAATCGACGAACCCGGTTTCAAACCCGGTCAACCGGCCCCCAGACCGGACCGTCCGGCGCAGAACCCGGTCAACCGGCCGCAAACCGGAGCAGCCGGTCCAGAAGCCGGTCGACCGGCCCACAGACCGGAGCAGCCGGCGCCACACCCGGTCCGACCGGACCACCGACCGGGCACACGTCTTCGACATCGACTAACACCACCGCCGACCACCACCACCACCATCATCTCCACCATCGCAGGTATAACTTGCAGTAACCCTTGTAGCCCTCTTCTTTTTGCGATCTATCCCACGAGCGAAGCTTTCGAGTGTTGCGAAACATCGCACGAGGTCCCGACCGTGAGGGTGTGCGTTGTGTGAGTAAAGCTCATAAGTGGAGCTCGTGAGTGGCCAGCAAAAGAGTAAGAGCATAGTGTGCTAGTGAAAAAAAAAGAGAAAAGCAAAGTGCAAAGTGCCACCGATACAAAAAGAGTGAAAAGCTTTTAAGCAAGCAAGAGAGATAGAGAAGAGAGACCTCGTGCGAATCTTGGTGTTTCTACTCTATGCAACCTAGCTTCGATCTCTTCTTGCGTTAGTGTGACATTGAGCACCCTTGTTTTGGGTTTTTTTTTTCTTTTTCCGCTCGTTCCTTGGTTGCACTAACCCCGCTCATCCCGTGTGTGAGTTCCACATTTTTCCGTGTTTATAGTGATCGACACTTTGACACTTGGATTTTTGGACCTTACCCACTCTTAACAACATACTCGATTTTGGATTTCGTCTTTTGGCTTTCCACCATCCATTCCTAACACCATATTTGCTAGCTTTTGCGTGTGACTTTGTGTGTGTCCCGATACAATTGGTCTTACTTTCGGCTTGGTTGATTGCCTCAATACTATCTTACCACGGTAAGAGTGAGAGGTAGTCTCCTTCCACTAACATCCACAACATAGTTCTTGTCTTGTGATCATGGATAGGCAAGGAGACCAAGCAAAGGAGGATGAGGTCCTACGCCCCTCCGAGAGGTTGGCCACCCAACACAACCTATGGGTGCAACGCCAAGAGTTCAAGGACCAACTCAACTTGTTCGAGACACGCATCGATGAACAATATGAAGAAGTGGCCCACAACTTCGGCCAAGTGAACCAAGATATGATCCTTCTTCGTGAAGCTACGGACAACTTGCATGACCAAGTGACGGCCAATGATGCAAACATGGAGCGGCGCATGGATAGCCTCGAGCGCGCCATCAACAACTTGGGTCGTCGACATCGACATCGCTCTACTTCCTCATCGTCATCGACATCTTCACATGATGACTACTCCCATGATCGCCATTCGTCCTCAAGCTCCGACTCAAGGCATGGAGATCATCATCGCTCTCGTCGACCGCACGCTCGTCATGATGATTCTCGCTCCAACTCAAGGCGCGGAGTGTTCCATCGCCATGCTCGTCCTCATGAACGTCCGCAACAAGAACAAGCTCTTCACCAAGATCGTCATCAAGCGGCTCGCCATGCCCACCATGGGCATGACGACCAACCCCAAGACAACGTCCTCCACAACATGGACCCGGCACCTCATCGTCAAGCCCATGTGGATGCTCAAGACCAAGGTCATCAAGATCCACCAAGGCGTGACCTCCGGAACCATCCTCGCCATGACCAAAGGGGCCGAGGACAACCTCAACATGATCAAGATGAGAGAGCCAACATTGGACAACGCCAACAACCTCGCCCAGACCCGCAACAACATCCTCAACATGAGCCAAGTGAAGCTAGTGTTCACCTCCAACGCCAACCCAATGCTATGGTTGGTCGTGGAAGACCTCCTCTACCACCTCAAGTCGCAAGAGATGAAGGCATCCGTCCTCGCCGAAGGAACATGGCAGATGAAGAGAATATGTATGGAAAGCTCAAGTTCAACATGCCCAAGTTCAAGGGTGAAGACGATGCCGAGGCCTACCTCTCATGGGCACTCAAGGTTGACAAGATCTTCCGCATCCATAACTACTCCGGTGCCAAGAAAGTAGCCATGGCCTCCCTCGAGTTTGAAGATTATGCCAACACTTGGTGGGAACAAGTTGTCACTCTTAGGGAAGAAAAGGGTGATCTTCCAATTGATACTTGGGAAGACATGAAGGAGGAGATGGAAGCTCGCTTTGTCCCTAAACACTACAAGACCGATCTCTTCAACAAGCTACAAAAGTTGAAGCAAGGCACCAAGACCGTTGAGGAATTCTTCAAGGAGATGGAGTTAACCATGATGCGAGCAAACATCCAAGAGTCCGAGAACCAAACCATCGCTAGGTTCTTCAATGGCCTCAACTACCCTATCAAGAGGATTGTGGAGTTCCAACAATACTCCAACATGGTTGAGTTGGTTCACCAAGCTTCCAAGGCCGAGCGTCAAGTGAATGAGGACATCAAGTACTCGAAGTCCAAGCAATACTTCGCCTCCAAGCTTGCCACATCAACTCCTACAAAAAGTGCCAAACCAACCGCATCCTCTACACCTTCCAAGCAACCTTCCATACAAAGTCGCATGAAGCAAACGGTATCCTCCACCGCCTCCTCTAAGGCCTCTACGGGACCCTCCAATGTCACTTGCTTCAAGTGTGGCACCCAAGGCCACAAGTCCTTTGAGTGCAAGAACACCAAGGTCATGATCACTATGGAGAATGGTGACATAGAGACGCTAAGTGAAGGTGAATATGAAGCCCTAGTGCAAGCCGCCGTTGCTAATGAGGAAGACTATGATGAAGAAAGTGGAGAAGACCCTCTCTTATGCACACATGATCCAAGCCCTTCTCTTGTGGTCACTCGAGTGCTCACCACTCAACCCCAAGCTATGGAAGACCAAAGATGCAACATCTTCCAAACGCGTGCCGGCATTGGTGGCAAGTCAATCAAGGTCATCATCGATGGTGGGAGTTGCCACAACTTGGCAAGCACCGAGCTATGTGAGAAGCTCAACCTCACGCTTCGCAAGCATCCTCATCCATACCATGTCCAATGGTTGAGTGACAAGGGCAATGTCAAGATTCAACACACCGTCACCGTCAACTTCAAGATAGGACCCTATGAAGACACCGTCGAGTGTGACGTGGTGCCTATGACCGTGTGCCACATGTTGCTTGGCCGCCCATGGCAATTTGACAAGAAGGCCATACATGATGGTTTCTCCAATGCATACACCTTCAAGGTCAAGGACAAGAAGTTCGAGCTTCGCCCAATGACTCCTAGCCAAATCATCGCCGACAATGCGAAGGCTTTAGCGAGGGCACAACACCACATCCACCATAGTGAGTTGAGAGGAGAGGGAGCTACCCACCAAAAAGAGAGTGAGCGCCACCACCCACATATGAGTGAGAGAAAGAGTGTCCTCCTAACCACCAAAAGCGAGTGGAGAGAAGTGAAAGACAACCCATCCACCACCATACACTACGTGCTCATTTGCAAGGGCCTCTCGTCGGAGACTAACGACTTAACCAACATTCCTTCGTCTTTGTTGTCTCTTTTGAAGGAGTTCCAAGATGTTTTCCCCGACGAGCTACCCCATGGACTACCACCGCTTCGGGGCATCGAGAATCGCATCGACCTCATACCCGGCGCTCCGCTATCAAACCGCGCCGCCTACCGCACCAACCCCGAAGACACCAAGGAGATACAACGACAAATACAAGACCTCCTCGCTAAAGGGTATGTCCGAGAAAGCCTTAGCCCTTGTGCCGTTCCCGTCATTCTTGTGCCTAAACCGGATGAGACGCAACGGATGTGTATGGATTGCCGCCCTATCAATGCCATTACCGTCCGTTATCGACATCCCATTCCGCGTTTAGATGACATGCTTGATGAATTGAGTGGTGCCACCATTTTCTCTAAGATTGATTTGCGTAGTGGCTACCACCAAATTCGCATGGCAATTGGTGATGAATGGAAGACGGCATTCAAGACCAAGCTTGGTCTCTATGAATGGCTCGTCATGCCATTTGGTCTTTCCAATGCTCCTTCCACTTTCATGCGTCTTATGAATCACATTTTGCGACCTCTCATTGGCAAGAGCGTGGTTGTTTACTTTGATGATATCCTCATCTATAGCAAAAATCTCGAGGACCATGTTCAACATGTGAGAGAAGTCTTATGCATCTTGCGCCACGAGAAGCTCTTTGCCAATCTACCAAAATGCCATTTCGCTCAAAACAAATTGGTTTTTCTTGGTTTTGTGGTTTCCGCCAACGGGATTGAAGTTGATTCTTCCAAAGTTGAGGCCATCCACAATTGGCCCACTCCCACAAATGTTGGCCAAGTTCGAAGCTTCCATGGACTTGCCGGATTTTACCGCCGCTTTGTGAAAGATTTCAGCACCATTGCTTGCCCTTTAAACGAGCTTACAAAAAAGAATGTTCCGTTCGTTTGGGGCAAAGCACAACAAAAAGCTTTTAATGAATTGAAAAAGAGACTCACCGAGGCACCACTACTTGCTCTTCCCGATTTTGCCAAAACATTTGAGATAGAATGCGATGCGAGTGGCCTTGGAATCGGTGGTGTTCTCATGCAAAATGGAAAACCCGTGGCATACTATAGCGAGAAGTTAGATGGCGCACGCCTCAACTATCCTATATATGACAAGGAGCTTTATGCTTTGGTTCGTGTTCTTGAAGTTTGGCAACATTACCTTTGGCCAAAAGAGTTTGTCATCCACTCGGATCATGAGTCCTTGAAGTATTTGAAAAGTCAACACAATTTGAACAAGAGACATGCTAAGTGGGTTGAGTTCATAGAGTCCTTCCCTTATGTAATCAAATACAAAAAGGGCAAGGAAAATGTGGTTGCGGATGCACTTTCCCGCAAGATTACTCTTCTACTCACCCGCTTGGAGTTTCACATTTTGGGTCTTGAGGAGATCAAGGAACTTTACCCTTCCGACGCTTTCTTTGGTCCAATCTTTGCCAAGTGTTCCGTTGACCGCGGATTTGATGATTTCTATTTGCATGATGGCTACTTGTTTAAAGCTAACAAGATTTGCATTCCCGAGTCTTCTCTTCGTAAGTTGCTTTTGCAAGAGTCACATGGAGGTGGTCTCATGGGTCACTTTGGACGAGAGAAGACATATGCCATGCTCTCAACCCACTACTATTGGCCAAGAATGTACCGCGACGTGGAACGCCTTTGCCGCCGGTGTACAACATGCTTACAAGCTAAGTCTACTTCCAATCCCTATGGTCTTTACATGCCTTTACCCATTCCATATGCACCTTGGTCGGACATAAAGCATGGACTTTGTACTTGGCTTGCCACGCACCAAACATGGTCATGACTCAATATTTGTGGTAGTGGATAGGTTCTCTAAAATGGCTCATTTCATACGATGTCATAAGAGCGATGATGCTTCACACATTGCTTCATTGTTTTTCAGGGAAGTGGTTCGCCTACATGGGATACCGGCAAGCATTGTGTCGGATCGAGACGTCAAGTTCATGAGTTACCTATGGAAGTCGCTCATGGCGAAGTTTGGAGTGAAGCTCTTGTTCTCATCGTCCTCGCACCCGCAAACCGATGGACAAACCGAAGTGGTCAATCGAAGCCTCTCCACCCTTCTCCGCACACTTGTGAAGACAAATTTGAAGTCATGGGAAGATTGCCTACCCCATGCGGAGTTCGCCTACAATCGAGCCAAGCACTCCACAACCTCAAGGAGCCCCTTCATGATCGTCTACGGATTCGAACCTCCAACGGCACTCGACATCCTCCCACTACCTCTTCATGAAAGAACGAACATGGACTTCGACGAGCGTACCACCGCCATGAAGAAACTACATGAAGAGACAAGAGCAACCATACAAGAGCATGTTCTTCGCCAAGCTAACCGCCTCAACGCCAAGAAAAAGGAACGCGTGTTTGAAGAAGGAGACCTCGTTTGGATCCACCTAAGGAAAGAAAGGTTTCCGCAAGAACGCAACTCCAAGCTCAAGCCAAGAGGAGATGGTCCTTTCAAGGTCCTCAAGCGCATCAACAACAACGCCTACGTCATCGACATACCAACATCCAAGTACTTGGTGAGCAACACTTTCAACATCTCGGATCTCTCACCCTATCATGGAGATGAGGAGGAACAAGAGTCGAGGACGACTCTCTCCTAAGGGGGGGAGATGATGCGGGGTGGCCTTCGGACACCTCCTCACCAAGACCAACAAGTCCCCCAAGCGGACCAATGACAAGGGCTCGAGCTAAAGCGATACATGACAAGGTGAACTCGCTCCTCACCACCCTTGACCTTGATACCCCTTTGGATGGATTGCTACCTCATGCCGACGTGCTATGTGTCATTAGGTACAAGGCACACCAAGACCCCGGAGAGGACGAGACACCATGGTCGAGGGAAGGAGAGGGGCACAGGGACCTGGAGATGAACATGAAGCCGAAGCCGACGTCGCCCGAAGAGCGCCAAGGAAGAGAAGGACGCTGGCCGGTCCAGAACCCGGTCAGACCGGACCCACGACCACAGGCCCGGTCAACCGGGCGCAAACCGGGCCAACTCCCTCGTACCGGACGACGACCGGACCCAGGACCGGACTCTTCGCAGAATACCGGTTGGCGGCCGGTCGACCGGACCCATGACCGGACAGCCCGGTCACAGGCCCGGTCAGACCGGACCCCTGACCGGACAGCCCGGTCACAGGCCCGGTCTGACCGGACGCCCAACCGGATCCGACGGGAATACCCCACCAAACTGCCTTGACTTATCCATTCGCGTACCTGTTCGCCCTTGCTGGCTGTGCTTGCCTATTTAAGTAGCTGGGACCCCTCCTTTACTGGGCAGACTTGTTTAGAACTCAAACCTAACTTTGAGCTTAGTCTCCCTTGGGTATCATCCCTCTGTAATCAAGGCAACCCTTGTGGATGTATGGATTTGGTAGTGTGAGATTCTAGTGTTTTACACTCTCTCTCCCACTCCTTGATTCGTCCTCCCCACCGGTCTCTCCTCTCGGAATTCTACCTCGAGTCTCTTCCGGGCGGATTCTATTGGCACGGTCCATCGAGCCGTGAGGGTAAGCATCGATTGTATCGGGTTGGTGTGCGTGGATCTTCGTTTGTTCTTCGTGTTCTTCGTGTTCTTCCGCCTCTCCCCCTCTTTCCCCCTTGATTCCTTGGGTCATTCGCGAGATCGGGCCACAATCGGGGTCTCAGACCACATCACAAGTTCCGCCCAAGTTCCTAAATTACGCCAAAACGCCCCTGGATGTTACTGCAAGGAAATTGGCCATATTCGGAACTAGGCCGGAACTTGGCCGGAACTTCCGGCCCCCAGGACCGGAACTTCCGCCCCTTACCGGAACTTCCGCCCAAGACGGCCGGAACTTCCGCCCCATCGAACTTCAGCACAGCAGTAATTTTCAGCGTGTAACTTACCCCTTCGCCCCCTACTATAAATAGCCTAGTTGGCTCAGATCTGAGATTAGACTGGATGTGAAAACTAAAACACGAGCTTTGCTCTTGACCCTTGTGGGAAACCTTCTTGATGAGGTCTAAGACCCCGTGTGTGGCCCGATCTCGCGAATGACCCAAGAATCAAAGGGGGGAAGGAGAGGGAGAGGCGGAAGAACACGAAGAACGCGAAGAACACAACGCACACCAACCCGATACAATCGATACTTACCCTCGTGGCTCGATGGACCACGCCAATAGAATCACCACGGGAGAGACTCGAGGTAGAATCCCGGAGTGAGAGATCGGTGTTGGGGACGGAGGTAGGTGAGGGAGAGAGAGTGGGCTACACTAGAATCTCACTCACATAGATCCAATCATCCAACATGGGGTGCCTTGATACAAAGGGGATGAAACCCTAGGGAGACAAAGCTCAAAGTCATGTTTAAGCCTAAATCTTGTCTAACCAGCTATGGGGGCGAGCTGGGGTCTTATATAGGCATACAAGGCGACATGGGTCGAAAAGGTGTAAGTTGGTGGGTCAAACCCGACGAATCCGGTCACAGGGCCGGTTGGACCGGGTCTGGGACCGGGCCATTCGGTTCCAAACCGGATTCTGGGCCGGACGTAACCGGGCGGGGCTTCGGGAGCCCCGGGATTGCTTCCGGATGGCACCGGTCGACGTTCCGGTCGAAAACCGGCCGGCTGATCAGGAGCCCGGTTGACCGGGCCTGTGACCGGGCGGTCCGGTCAGGAGCCCGGTCGACCGGGCCTGTGACCGGCCGGCCTTCCTCCTCCCGCCTCTTCTTCCTCTTCCTTTCTTCTTCCTTCTCCTCTTCTTCTTCCTTCTTCCTTGCACCATGGGGTTCCTTCTCTCTTGGTCCTTGTCGACGTCGGCACCTATAGACATCATGATGATAGGCATGAGGTAGCATACCATTCACATGGGTGTTGAGATCGACCATAGAGAGGAAGGAGTTCACCTTGATATATATGGCGGGGTTTTGTATTGATGGTCCACTTGGGGGACTCCTTGGCCATGGTGTAGCGTCGACGATAGGCGGGGCTGCATCACTTCTAGATCTACCATCTACGAAGTTATCAACTCTTCTAGGAAGTCGATCTCTTCCATTCTAGGAATTCTAGTGTTTGGATCTTTTGCTATTTGCAATTCTATCTTTGCGCTCTTTTCCTCTTTGGAACTCTATCGATTTCTATTGCCAATCTTTTGTGAGGGCTTCTACTCCTCGTGAGTCTTTTACCTCGCAATTCTATTGGGTTGGTGTATCCGGCCAACGAAGAACAACCGGTTTGTGTGTGTGCGTTGTGTTTGTATCTCCGATCCACCCCGCCTTCACCCGTGTTCTTCGCGTTCCTCCACCTTCCCCCACGAATCCCTTCAAATCCGTGAAGATCGGGCACATCCTTGGGCTTAGCCCTTATCATAATGTAGCATTCCATCCAAGGTATTTGATGTAGCCCCGGTCACCGACGTCGCTACACCAAGACCATCAAGTGCAACCCCGCCTATCGTCGACGCTACACCATGGCCAAAGAGTCCCCCAAGTGGACCTTCAACCCTAAACCACGCTACACGCGACAAGGTGAACTCCTTCCTCTCGATACTCGACCTCGTCCATACCTTGAATGGAATGCTACCTCATATCGGTGTGCTACATATCATTAGGTACAAGAATCATCGAAGAACCGGAGAGGAGGAACACCCATGGTGCAAGGAAGCGAGGGAAGGGAAGAGGAGCCATTCATCATGGTGCAAGGAAGAAGGAAGAAGAAGAAGAAGGAAGGAAGAAGGAAGAAGAAGAAGAAGGAAGGAAGAAGGAAGGAAGAGGAAGAAGAGGCGGGAGGAGGAAGGCCAACCGGTCCCAGGCCCGGTCAACCGGCCCTATGACCGGCCCACCCGGTCCCAGGCCCGGTCGACCGGCCCCCTGACCGGCCCGGCCGGTTTCGACCGGATTCTACGCTCGTGCCATCCGGACGCAATCCCGGGGCACCCGAAGCCCCGCCCGGTCAGCGCCCGGTCCAGGATCCGGTTTGGACCGGATGGGCCGGTCCCAGGCCCGGTCCAACCGGCCCTGTGACCGGATTCGTCGGGTTTGACCCACCAACTTGTACCTTTTCGACCCGTGTCGCCTTGTATGCCTATATAAGACCCCAGCTCGCCCCCATAGCTGGTTAGACAAGATTTAGGCTTAAACATGACTTTGAGCTTTGTCTCCCTAGGGTTTCATCCCCTTTGTATCAAGGCACCCCATGTTGGATGATTGGATCTATGTGAGTGAGATTCTAGTGTAGCCCACTCTCTCTCTCTCACCTACCTCCATCCTCAACACCGATCTCTCACTCCGGGATTCTACCTCGAGTCTCTCCCGTGGTGATTCTATTGGCGTGGTCCATCGAGCCACGAGGGTAAGTATCGATTGTATCGGGTTGGTGTGCGTTGTGTTCTTCGCGTTCTTCGTGTTCTTCCGCCTCTCCCTCTCTTTCCCCTTTGATTCTTGGGTCATTCGCAAGATCGGGCCACACACGGGGTCTTAGACCTTAACAGTATTGACGAGGTCGAGTGTCGAGAGGAAGGAGTTCACCTTGACATATATGGCGGGGTTTTGTGTTGTTGGTCCACTTGGGGGACTCCTTGGCCATGGTGTAGCGTCGACGATAGGCGGGGCTGCATCATCTCCCCCCTTGGGGAAGAGTTGTCCTCGACTCTTGCTCCTCCTCACCGATGAGGTAGACATTGATTCTTGTAGCTTGGTGAAGGATTTGTATAGGTGCCCTTGTATCCTTATGGATGCTCGTCGTAGTGCGGGCGTCTTTGTTGTAGTCCATAATGGGTCTCCCATGTAGTGGTGGAGGGGCAAAGTCTTGGTCGAAGAAGAACATAGGGAAAAACAACTTGCGAAAGGAAAGCTTGTGGATGCCAATTTGGTGACCGGCGAACAAGAGGCTCTCAATAAAATACGAAGCATCAAGTCGTTTCTCCAAGAGGCATTTGGCAAAAATGGAAATCAAAAGAGTGTCGATGTATCCAAAATTTGGTGGGGCAGCAAAATTTGGGGCAAAATTGTTATGTGCAATGGCAAAGCTATGGAGACTTCTAGCTTGGGAAAGTATGGTTGGCGTGAGCCGAGTATGGGTATCCTCAAGTGTCAAAGAATCCATTGCAATTGCCAAAGATGAAATGAGAAATCCAAAGGAGAGCAACTTTTTGTGAGACATGTGGCACAAGATGCATAAGGTGTCTCTCTCATGTATGACATGGTCCTCGAGATTCTCGGAGTGTATGATGATATCATCAATACATACAACAACCATTGTGCCAACAAGATGTTTCAAGATATGTTGCATAAGAAGCAAAAGAGGTGACGAGGAATCGGACCAAACCGGAAACTCGACAAGACAAGTCGGTAACACACGAGGGCGAAGGCTTTTGGAGACATACCCTTTGGTGTGAATCCCATGGGTTGGATCATGTATCTCGTCCTTGTTGGGGTAGCTCTCAATTGCGTGTTTCGTGAGCTCATGCTCCGTAGCAGTGGAAGTGGTCGTCCGTGTACTTACACATGGAAGAAACAAGACAAAAAGCGTGTGTGCATGGTAGATGAATACATCATCCATCATGATGTTCCATGTCTTGTGCACATCACCATTAGTGTCAAGCAAGATAGTATGAAATGCATGGCTATAGTGCAAATGGCATGAAGGTGCATTCGTGGCATGTGGTAACTCATGATCATCAAAAATTGAGAAGGCTATGGGGGCCATCTCATGGACAATGAAATAAGCATTCTTGCATACCAAGCATAATAAAGAGCAATTGTTCACAATCTTGGATGCAAGGAACATGGAATAGTGCAAACATTTTGGGCAAAGCATGTTCAACATGTTATCATTGTTGTCGACAACCCTACGGAAAGAGCAAGTGTTCATCAAGGGTGTCACAACACAAGCATGGTGATAATCATTATCATTGCAAGCAATCGGAGCAAATATGAAACTCTCATAGCATGGCATGGTCATGGTATCACAATCAATCAATTCCACATGGTCAACAATGTTAGCAAGCAAAGCATCACATGGGAATATGAAAGAAGCATGTGACGTAGCAAATGTATCATCCAGATCATGCATGCACTCATAAGTCATGATACGGTGGATCCAAGCCGATCCACCTAGGTTGATGTTCGATCTTTCACAGGGAGAACCTGGGGTAGAGAATCCTCCCAACAACGCGATGAACACAGCCTGGAGAAGAGGGAACGAATCCAGCAAGCAACGGATCAATGAACGATACGCCTCAAACCAAGAGCTAGATAATCCTTGATGAACACAAGAACCTTCGCAGCGGATAATAATATAGATAAACGGCAGCGCCGTACCCCCGGATGGATGATACACGTGAACACACGCAATGGGGAAAACCCTAATCTTTAGTCTAAACTTGTCTATCCTAAACCCTAGCCGCCCCACCTCCTTATATGAGAGAGAGGTGGCCGGCCAGCCCCTATTGGGCTGGGCGCCCCACTATGGGCCTCCCTAAGTTGGTTGGACAGGCCCAAACCAAGACTGACTCGATTTATTAAAAACCCTAATTGGCCCACATATGACCATTACATAAACTAGGATAAATGAGCTGGTGGAGTCCTGAATCTGGGCTCCACATAGGCCTCCATGCCCGTATCATCCTCCCCCCTTCAAGAAGCGTTGTCCCCAACGCGTGAGGGTCTTCTGGAAAAGGTGACGTGATATGAACATGACACGTCCTCACCGTCTTCAAGTCTTGCTTGCCTTCCACACCACATCCTCCCTCGCGGCCTGCTTGACTTGATACAGCACTTGGCGCCTCCTTTCTTCTCCATATGAGCTTGGACTTCGGCGCCAATTCCTTCTTCTTGCGAGGTTTTGATGGACCCCTGTGTCGCTGCACATGACCCTACACAAGATGTGTAATTCCTGGGCCACATAGATGTCTCACACGTCCATCCTTGCCTCGATGCATCCGCGGTGTCGCGGAAAACTGGACTGTAGTACTCCTAGCACGGTAGTGCCGCTGCCCACTGTCTCCACTGACACGCTCGGCCACAGCCGGTCTAGGCCCCGGTTGACCGGACGGTTGACCGGCCCGGCCGATCCTGGAGCCGGTCGGCCGGCCCTGGCACCGGGCTGAAACACCGTCAGCAATGGTGATGTAGCCCCGCCTATCGTCGATGCTACACCATGGCCAAGGAGTCCCCCAAGTGGACCAACAACACAAACCCCGCCATATATGTCAAGGTGAACTCTTTCCTCTCTATGATCGACCTCAACACCAACTTGAATGGTATGCTACCTCATGCCTATCATCATGGTGTCTATAGGTGCCGACTTCGACAAGGACCAAGAGAGAAGGAACTCCCATGGTGCAAGGAAGAGAGAAGAAGAAGGAGGAAAGAAGAGAAGAAGGAAGAGGAAGAAGAGGCGGGAGGAAGAGGCCCAGCCGGCCCAGAGGCCGGCCAAACCGGGCCCCAGGCCGGCCAGGCCGGTCCCAGGGCCGGTCAGACCGGGCCCCAGACCGGATCCACCCCGGCGACAACCGGCGTCGTACCGGAGCCACCCGGGGAAACTTTTGCGAACTTCCCGGTTGGCGGCCGGTTTACCGGCCCCTGCACCAGGCTGCCCGGTCTACCACCCGGTTGAAACCCGGTTGACCGGATTTCACGGGACAGACTCGACCGGAAACGGCCCGAGTCGACCAACCGCGTACCTTTTCGACCCAAGTCGCCTTGTACCTCTATATAAGCACCTAGGTCATCCCCTTTACTCCTTAGACAAGATTTAGGCTTAAACATGACTTTGAGCTTTGTCTCCCTAGGGTTTCATCCCTTTTGTATCAAGGCACCCCATGTTGGATGATTGGATCTATGTGAGTGAGATTCTAGTGTGCTCCACTCTCTCTCCCTCACCGGTCTCCGTCCCCAACACCGATCTCTCACTCCGGGATTCTACTTCGCGTCTCTCCCGGGTTTATTCAATTGGCGTGGTCCATCGAGCCACGAGGGTAAGTATCGATTGTATCGGGTTGGTGTGCGTTGTGTTCTTCGCGTTCTTCGTGTTCTTCCGCCTCTCCCTGATGAGGACATTCTATCTATTGATACAACCGCTGTACCTACAGCCACACAAATACAAGGACCAATCACTCGAGCTCGTGCCAAACAACTTAACTATCAGGTACTTTCGTTTCTTGGAACTATTCTTCATATACATGAGAATATGATGCTGCCTAAATCAGATATGTTTGGTACTCTTAGGAATGATGGACCTAGCATGGATGAGGAGGACAAGCATTGGAGCATGATCACGCATGGAGGAGATGGCAGCAAGCACTTGAGGATTGAAGATGACGCCACAAGTGGAGATTTCAGAACTTTGAAGCCACCATAAGAAGAGATGAAGACATGGACGAAATATAGAGTTCTCCACTTCATAATTTCGTGCTGCGTCACCTTTAGTTTTGGGCCAGGCCCATGTCATTTTCGCAGGAATTAAGTCAGCCACTTTTTAGAGTCCGTATTGAAGGGGGAAAGGCCTTCTAGGGTTTGGTTCGACCACCATACGTATGGCTGGTCGAAACCCCACCTTTTCCTCCTTTAAATACCTCCATAGCCGTCACGTTTACACTCGGATTTTGATTAGAATAAAAGTTAGCCATTGCTGGAACTCTCGTGTACTTTTTTTGAGGCCAACGCCCAGAACAAGACCGACTATTCGGAATCCCACCTTTTCAATAAAGCTTTCATCTATATCCGCAATATTCTGATTGCAATATTAGTTCTTACTTGTTCTCGATTTCAGGTAGGAATTAAGACCCTCGCTGGTCAGGCTGATCGTGCATCCGCAAGATCAGTAACTCCCGGAGATTGTCCTAGCGATTGCATTGGCGCACGAGCTTTGCACGTGTAGTCGGATCGTCAAGCACGAACTCCACCAACAAATCGAATTATCCACGTCTCATCGAAAGATCGGCCACCTTTGCCCTATCAAGTGGTATCAGATTTCAGGTTGCTCGGTGAGATTTTACTGTTTTCCTAGTGTAGATTGCATCTGCCATCATACCCATAAACCACGAAAAAGCCAAAAAGACAGTTAGGGTTTAGATCATCTCGTCCCATAAACCCCCTGCCACGCATTGCATTGTCTTTTCAGTTTTGCATAGTTGAATTTGTGTCTGCATCTTCGTGTCGAGTTGCTGGTCTTAGCGTCTAGTTCCTTTAGAGTTTCGAGTTCTGGTCATATTAGTCACGCCGCCGCCGCCCGCTCGCACCATACGCAGATCACCGCCATATACACCCACCATATACTTCCGCCATTGCCATATACTTCCGCCACTTCCATATAGACCCACCAGATCGTTTCCGCCACAGTCATATACATCTGCCATATACCCTGTCTTCCACCGCGACACAGATTCGTGCTGTTTCTCTGCCACGACAGAGTCCGTGTAGAATTAGGTTTTATTGTTTTTCCTACTTAGCTATTACCTTCTATTTTCGTCTGGACTGTAGAAAAATTTCCGTGAGATAAGTTTCGGCCGCCAGTAAAGAATTGGAAGGAGCAAAAAAAAAAATTCTGGCTTTATTGGTTTTTCACCTTGGCGATCACTTTTCGCCACTGGCCGTTATAGCGACATTTTTTTGGCGCCTGCGCGCTTTCCGGAGCACTTTCCAGAAATTTGGACAAAATTTTCTGAGGCTATACTGTTTTTAGACCTTGGGGATCAGTTTGAGACAGTTGCCATCATAGTGATTTTTCGCACCTCGCGTCGCCACATCATCGCCACCTCATCACTGCTAGTTGCTTGTGTGCCGCGCCGTGACCTCGTTAGTGTTCTAGGCTCGCGTCTCTAGTACGGTCTAGCCTAGGACCAGCACAGTACCGTCGTTGAGCATACTTTCAATACTGCATTGCTGTTTTGACAATTGCTGTTTTGCTACCATATTAGCCTTCCTACAGCTCTACATATTGTCTCCACGTGCACTGTGTCGACACTTGGTAATCGCTTTGGCAATCTTTGGAGACGCTGATCCTTGTTGGTTGTTACATCGCCTTCCTCTTGTTTGGTAAGGACTTGTAAGAGCTTTGTATTTTGCTTGACGAATTGCGCGTGAACCACCATATTCCGTAGTTTGTAGGCATATACATTTGTGCTTTTTCTGTACTAACCATGACAGGCACAGAGTCGGTGAACGTTGACCCGGATAAGATGACGAATGCAGAGATGCATGCTCACTTCCTCCACCTTTTGGGCGGGCATGCAACCGACGTGGATGGGCGCCTTGGTGATGTTGACGCCAAACTCACCGACGCGCTGGACAAGATCGAGGGCCTCGAGGCAGCTTTCAACTCCAAGCTCGACGCCAAGTTCTAGGAGTTGTTGACTCGATTACCGCCACCTCGCGCCAACGTGCAGCGCCGCGCACGCCGCGTTCCTCGTGCGGACGTTCCGGCGGGTACCGCTCCTGCTGCAGCAGCCGCACATGACGCGCCTTCTGATGAAGGATACGAGGACTATGGCGGGAACGAGGATGAGCAAGTAGATGAGAACGTGCTGGATGACGAGGAGGTCCAACAACCCGCACCTGGTCGTCCACGGCAGCTGAACCGCCACGCTCGACCACCTCCCCGCCCGGTACGTAATGATGATGATCATGTTGCTAAACTGAAACTGAATATTCCGCCATTTGAGGGTAGATATAATCCTGATGCATATCTTACATGGGAATTGGAAGTAGAACAACGCTTTGCATGTTTGAAATATCCTGATCACTTGCGTGTTAGTGCTGCTACTTGTGAGTTCACAGATTTTGCATCTATTTGGTGGTCTGAACATTGTAGAGTACATCATGCTAATATTCCTACTACCTGGGTTGGTTTAAAACTTGCTATGCGTACTCGTTTTGTTCCTCCACATTATCAGCGTGATTTGCTTAAAAAATTGTCTCGCTTAGAACAAGGGAAAAATTCGGTAGAAGACTATTATCAAGAATTGCAAACTGGCATGATTCGCTGTGGTATTGTAGAGGATAATGAGGCTATGCTTGCACGTTTCTTTGGTGGTTTGAATAAAGAGATTCAGCATATTTTAGATTATAAGGAGTACAACACTATTACTTGCTTGTTTCATCTTGCTTGCAAAGCTGAACGTGAAGTGCAGGATCGTCAACCACCATGGAGAAAAGCTAATGTTTCTGCAGGTCGTACATCGTCATGGACTACGCGACAATCAGCACCACAATCTCGTGGGGCTACACCAGCACCTTCTACCTCCAAGTACACCGCGCCGGCATCACGAGCACCACCGGCTGCTACTTCACCACCATCTGCTGGTCCTCCTCGGAGTTCATCTTCGATGGCCTCCACGGGGAAGACGCGCGACATACAATATCGGAAATGCTTGGGTTTTGGACACATAGAGAGAGAATGCAGAACCAAGCGTGTGATGTTGGTGCGTGAAGATGGCGAATATGATTCTGCAAGTGACTTTGATGAAGATACATTGGCCCTTATTGCTGCACGTGATGGTGCTAATTCTGATTCTGAGAGAGAGATGGAGGTAATGGAAGCTGACACTGCTGATCAGTACAGGAGCTTTGATGCGGACCAAGACCGACAAGCTCCTCACCAAGACCGACAAGTCCCCCAAGTGGACCAATGACAAGGGCTCGAGTTAAAGCTCTACATGATAAGGTGAATTCGCTCCTCTCTACCTCTACCTTTGACACCCCCTTGGATGGCTTGCTACTTCATGCAAATACACTATGTTCAATCAGGTACATCGGTCAAGACACAAGCCATGGAGTCCAAGCCAATGGAGAGAGAGCTGGAAATGATGAAGATGGAGCTCCAGCGCGCAGGCCGGAACTTCCGCCCCGAGGGACCGGAACTTCCGCCCCCCAGGACCGGAACTTCCGCCCTCCAGGACCGGAACTTCCGCCCAGATGCTGCCCAGATACCGTTCAGCGCCCAGAGAAGTGGAGCCAGCCGGAACTTCCGCCCCGAGGGACCGGAACTTCCGCCCACCCGGAACTTCCGCTCAAGTTCCGCCCAAGTTCCGAAAGTCCGTCAAAACGCCCCTGGATGTTACTGCAAGGAAATGGGCTAATTTCGGAACTTGACCGGAACTTGGCCGGAACTTCCGGCCGGGCCGGAACTTCCGCCTTCCAGGGCCGGAACTTCCGCCCCTGACCGGAACTTCCGCCCAAGTCGGCCGGAACTTCCGCCACCGCGATTTCAGCACAGCACTACTTTTCAGCGTGTAACTTACCTATTCGCCCACCCGACTATAAATAGCCTAGTTGGCTCAGATCTGAGATTAGACTTGTTTAGAACTCAAACCTACCTTTGAGCTTAGTCTCCATTGGGTATCATCCCTCTGTAATCAAGGCACCTTGGTTGTTGACTTTGAATTTGTGGAGTGAGATTCTAGTACTTGATACTCTCTCTCCCTCCCCAAGTTCATCCTCTCCAATCCCAATCTCTCTCCGGGAATTCTGCCTCGTGCCTCTTCCACGGAGATTCTATTGGCGTGGTCCATCGAGCCACGGAGGTAAGCATCGGGTGTATCGGGTTGGTGTGCGTGCGTGAGTCTCGGAGTTCATCGTGTTCTTCATCCCCTCGCGTTTTCCCATCTCACCCGCTCGGTTTCGAAGTCAATCCGCAAGATCGGGCCACACACGGGGTCTTAGACCACATCATATGGTATCAGCAGCCTTTGGTTTCCGCGGATTTGACCCTCCACCCACCCAATTTCGTCTCTAAAAAATTTTCCAAAAAATTCCCCAAAAATAGCCCTAATTTGCCTTTGGACGGATCTGTGATTTGGTTGAGTTTTGAGTGGTTTTGGTCCAATAGAAACTTGTCTTTGGTGTTGATCTGCAATTCCCCCACTTTCCCACAGCTTCTAGTGCCAAATTTTCCACGAATTCGAAGATTTTCGGCCCGGATTTCCGCCCAAATCGAAGAACAGCTCGCAGATCTGATTGCGACCGGAAGTTCCGGCCGGCAGACCGGAAGTTCCGCTTTCGACCGGAAGTTCCGCCCCTCAGGACCGGAACTTCCGCCTGGCCGAATTTTTCACTGCTAACTTCGTTTTTCGTTTTGGCACTAACCCCTTGTGTTTGGACTTCGTAGTGTGTGCCATTTCAGATAACTCCGCAACATCATCTACGACGACGGCACCCCGAGGATCCAAGCGGTTCATTTGACACCTCCACCATAGCAAGTTCAAGTTCGTCGGCCACCGTCATCAAGTGGTATAACTTGCACCTAACTTGTAGCCTTAGCTTCCTTTGCGTACCTTTCCTATCGAGAGTGGCTTTCTAGTGTTGCGAAGCATTGCGCAAGCGTCCCGACCGTGAGGGTGTGCGTGTGTTGAGCAAAGCTACGAAGCAAGCTCGTTGTGAAAAGATAGGCAAAAGAAGTGTGACATACTTGCATAGATAGTGGAAAAAGAAAGCTTCTAAGCATATAAACAAAAAAAAAGAGAAAAAGAAAAAGAGTGTGAGTGACACTATACACAAAAGAGTCCAAAGCTTATAAGCAAAAGAGAGAAAAGAGAAGAGAGGCGTCTTGCGCAAATCTTGTTGCTTCTCAATTTTGCAACCAAGCCACGGTCTCTCTTGCGTTAGCGTGACACCGAGCTAGTAGTCTTCGTTAGGACCATTTTTGTTCGTGCTCATTTTCCGTCGCGCTAACCCCATTTTGTCCCACGTGTGCGTTCCACATTGTGAATGCCTTTTGTGATCACCGCTTTTGACTTGTGACTTTTGCATCTTACCCACTTTTAACAACATACTCGATCTTAGATTTGTCTTTTGGTTTTCCACAACAATCGCCTAACACCATATTTGCTAGCTTTTGCGTGTGGTTTTGCGTGTGTCCCCGATACACTTGATCTTACTTTCGGCTTGGTTGATTGCCTCAATACTATCTTACCTTGGTAAGAGTGCGAGGTAGTCTCCTTCCACTAACACATACAACATAGTTCTTGTTCTTCCATCATGGATAGGAGTGGAGACGAAACAAGGGATGGAGAAGTCCTTCGGAACATCGAGAGGTTGGCTACTCAACACAACCTATGGGCTCAACGCCAAGAGTTCAAGGAGCAACTATCACTCTTCGAGACTCGCATCGATGAACAATATGAAGAAGTGGCTCACAACTTCTCCACGGTGAACCAAGACTTGGCTCTCCTCCGTGAAGCTACGGACAACTTGAATGGCCAAATGGCGGCCAATGATGCGAACATGGAGCGACGCATGGATAACCTCGAGCGCGCCATCACCAACTTGGGTCGTCATCGCCGACACCGCTCTACTTCATCATCATCAAGCTCGTCACAAGATTACTATTCTCATGGCCACCGTTCGTCATCAAGCTCCTCCTCAAGGCATGAAGACCATCCTCGTCCTCATCGACCACATGCTCGTCAAGAAGACTCTCGCTCTAACTCAAGGAGAGGTGAATTCCATCGCCATGCTCGTCCTCATGAACGACCTCCACAAGAACAAGCTCTTCACCAAGATCGTCATCAAGCGGCTCGCCATGCCCACCATGGGTATGACGACCATCCCCAAGACAACGTCCACCACAACATGGCGCCACATGGTGATGCTCCCGCCCAAGGTCGTCAAGAGCAACCAAGGCGTGATCTCCGGAATCATCCTCGCCATGACCAAAGGGGCCGAGGGCAACCACAACATGATCAAGATGGAAGGGCCATAATTGGGCAACGCCAACAACCTCGCCAAGACCCGCAACAACATCCTCAACATGAGCCAAGTGAAGCTAGTGTTCACCTACAACGCCAACCCAATGCTATGGTTGGTCGTGGAAGACCTCCTCCACCTCCTCAAGTCGCAAGAGATGAAGGCATCCGTCCTCGCCGCCGCAACATGGAAGATGAAGAGAATATGTATGGAAAGCTCAAGTTCAATATGCCCAAGTTCAAGGGTGAAGACGATGCCGAAGCCTACCTCTCATGGGCACTCAAGGTTGACAAGATTTTCCGCATCCACAACTACTCCGGTGCCAAGAAAGTAGCCATGGCCTCCCTCGAGTTTGAAGATTATGCCAACACTTGGTGGGAACAAGTTGTCACTCTTAGGGAAGAAAAGGGTGATCCTCCAATTGATACTTGGGAAGACATGAAGGAGGAGATGCAAGCCCGCTTTGTCCCTACACACTACAAGACCGATCTCTTCAACAAGCTACAAAAGTTGAAGCAAGGCACCAAGACCGTTGAGGAATTCTTCAAGGAGATGGAGTTAACCATGATGAGAGCAAACATCCAAGAGTCCGAGAACCAAACGATCGCTAGGTTCTTCAATGGCCTCAACTACCCCATCAAGAAGATTGTGGAGTTCCAACCATACTCCAACATGGTTGAGTTGGTTCACCAAGCTTCGAAGGCCGAGCGTCAAGTGAATGAGGACATCAAGTACTCCAAGTCCAAGCAATACTTCGCCTCCAAGCTTGCTACATCAACTCCTACAACAAGTGTCAAGCCATCCGCATCCTCTACACCTTCCAAGCAACCTTCCATACAAAGTCGCATGAAGCAAACGGTATCCTCCACCGCCTCCTCTAAGGCCTCTACGGACCCTCCAATGTCACTTGCTTCAAGTGTGGCACCCAAGGCCACAAATCCTTTGAGTGCAAGAACACCAAGGTCATGATCACTATGGAGAATGGTGACATAGAGACTCTAAGTGAAGGTGAATATGAAGCCCTAGTGCAAGCCGCGGTTGCTAATGAGGAAGACTATGATGAAGAAAGTGGAGAAGACCCTCTCTTATGCACACATGATCCAAGCCCTTCTCTTGTGGTCACTCGAGTGCTCACCACTCAACCCCAAGCTATGGAAGACCAAAGATGCAACATCTTCCAAACACGTGCCGGCATTGGTGGCAAGTCTATCAAGGTCATCATCGATGGTGGGAGTTGCCACAACTTGGCAAGCACCGAGCTATGTGAGAAGCTCAACCTCACGCTTCGCAAGCATCCTCATCCCTACCATGTCCAATGGTTGAGTGACAAGGGCAATGTCAAGATTCAACACACCGTCACCGTCAACTTCAAGATAGGACCCTATGAAGACACCGTCGAGTGTGACGTGGTGCCTATGACCGTGTGCCACATGTTGCTTGGCCGCCCATGGCAATTTGACAAGAAGGCTATACATGATGGTTTCTCCAATGCATACACCTTCAAGGTCAAGGACAAGAAGTTCGAGCTTCGCCCAATGACTCCTAGCCAAATCATCGCCGACAATGCGAAGGTTTTAGCGAGGGCACAACACCACATCCACCATAGTGAGTTGAGAGGAGAGGAGCGACCCACCAAAAAGAGAGTGAGCGCCACCACCCACATATGAGTGAGAGAAAGAGTGTCCTCCTAACCACCAAAAGCGAGTGGAGAGAAGTGAAAGACAACCCATCCACCACCATACACTACGTGCTCATTTGCAAGGGCCTCTCGGCGGAGACTAACGACTTAACCAACATTCCTTCGTCTTTGTTGTCTCTTTTGAAGGAGTTCCAAGACGTCGTCCCGACGAGCTACCACATGGACTACCACCGCTTCGGGGCATCGAGCATCGCATCGACCTCATACCCGGCGCTCCCCTACCAAACCGCGCCGCCTACCGCACCAACCCCGAGGACACCAAGGAGATCCAACGCCAAATTCAAGACCTCCTCGCTAAAGGGTATGTCCGAGAAAGCCTTAGCCCTTGTGCCGTTCCCGTCATTCTTGTGCCTAAACCGGATGAGACGCAACGGATGTGTATGGATTGCCGCCCTATCAATGCCATTACCGTCCGTTATCGACATCCCATTCCGCGTTTAGATGATATGTTGGATGAATTGAGTGGTGCCACGATTTTCTCTAAGATTGATTTGCGTAGTGGCTACCACCAAATCCGCATGGCAATTGGTGATGAATGGAAGACGGCATTCAAGACCAAGCTTGGTCTCTATGAATGGCTTGTCATGCCGTTTGGTCTTTCCAATGCTCCTTCCACTTTTATGCGTCTTATGAATCACATCTTGCGACCTCTCATTGGCAAGAGTGTGGTTGTCTATTTTGATGATATCCTCATCTATAGCAAAAATCTCGAGGACCATGTTCAACATGTGAGAGAAGTCTTATGCATCTTGCGCCACGAGAAGCTCTTTGCCAACCTTCCAAAGTGCCATTTCGCTCAAAACAAATTGGTTTTTCTTGGTTTTGTTGTTTCCGCCAACGGGATAGAAGTTGATTCTTCCAAAGTTGAGGCCATCCACAATTGGCCCACTCCCACAAATGTTGGCCAAGTGAGAAGCTTCCATGGTCTTGCCGGATTTTACCGCCGTTTTGTGAAAGATTTCAGCACCATTGCTTGCCCTTTAAACGAACTTACAAAAAGAATGTTCCGTTCGTTTGGGGCAAAGCACAACAAAAAGCTTTTGATGAATTGAAAAAGAGACTCACCGAGGCACCATTACTTGCTCTTCCCGACTTTTCCAAAACATTTGAGATCGAATGCGATGCGAGTGGACTTGGAATCGGTGGTGTTCTCATGCAAAATGGAAAACCCGTGGCATACTATAGTGAGAAGTTGGATGGCGCACGCCTCAACTATCCTATATATGACAAGGAGCTTTATGCTTTGGTTCGTGTTCTTGAAGTTTGGCAACATTACCTTTGGCCAAAAGAGTTTGTCATCCACTCGGATCATGAGTCCTTGAAATATTTGAAAAGTCAACACAATTTGAACAAGCGACATGCTAAGTGGGTTGAGTTCATAGAGTCCTTCCCTTATGTAATCAAATACAAAAAGGGCAAGGAAAATGTGGTTGCGGATGCACTTTCCCGCAAAATTACTCTCCTACTCACCCGCTTGGAGTTTCACATTTTGGGTCTTGAGGAGATCAAGGAACTTTACCCTTCCGACGCTTTCTTTGGTCCAATCTTTGCCAAGTGTTCCGTTGACCACGGATTTGATGATTTCTATTTGCATGATGGCTACTTGTTTAAAGCTAACAAGATTTGCATTCCCGAGTCTTCTCTTCGTAAGTTGCTTTTGCAAGAGTCACATGGAGGTGGTCTCATGGGTCACTTTGGACGAGAGAAGACATATGCCATGCTATCAACCCACTACTATTGGCCAAGAATGTACCGCGACGTGGAACGCCTTTGCCGTCGGTGTACAACATGCTTACAAGCTAAGTCTACTTCCAATCCCTATGGTCTTTACATGCCTTTGCCCATTCCATATGCACCTTGGTCGGACATAAGCATGGACTTTGTACTTGGCTTACCACGCACCAAACATGGTCATGACTCAATATTTGTGGTAGTGGATAGGTTCTCTAAAATGGCACATTTCATACCATGTCATAAGAGCGATGATGCTTCACACATTGCTTCGTTGTTTTTCAGGGAAGTGGTTCGCCTACATGGGATACCGGCAAGCATTGTGTCGGATCGAGACGTCAAGTTCATGAGTTACCTATGGAAGTCGCTCATGGCGAAGTTTGGAGTGAAGCTCTTGTTCTCATCATCCTCGCACCCTCAAACCGATGGACAAACCGAAGTAGTCAATCGAAGCCTCTCCACACTCCTCCGCACACTTGTGAAGACAAATTTGAAGTCATGGGAAGATTGCCTACCCCACGCGGAGTTCGCCTACAATCGAGCCAAGCACTCCACAACCGCAAGGAGTCCCTTCATGGTCGTCTACGGATTCGAACCTCCAACGGCACTCGACATCCTCCCACTACCTCTTCATGAAAGAACGAACATGGACTTCGACGAGCGCACCACCGCCATCAAGAAACTACATGAAGAGACAAGAGCAACCATACAAGAGCATGTACTTCGCCAAGCTAACCGCCTCAACGCCAAGAAAAAGGAACGCGTGTTTGAAGAAGGAGACCTCGTGTGGATCCACCTAAGAAAAGAACGGTTCCCGCAAGAACGCAACTCCAAGCTCAAGCCAAGAGGAGATGGACCCTTCAAGGTCCTCAAGCGCATCAACAACAACGCCTACGTCATCGACATACCAACATCAAAGTACTTGGTGAGCAACACTTTCAACATCTCGGATCTCTCACCCTATCATGGAGATGAGGAGGAACAAGAGTCGAGGACGACTCTCTCCCAAGGGGGGGGAGATGATGCGGGGTGGCCTTCGGACACCTCCTCACCAAGACCGACAAGTCCCCCAAGTGGACCAATGACAAGGGCTCGAGTTAAAGCTCTACATGATAAGGTGAATTCGCTCCTCTCTACCTCTACCTTTGACACCCCCTTGGATGGCTTGCTACTTCATGCAAATACACTATGTTCAATCAGGTACATCGGTCAAGACACAAGCCATGGAGTCCAAGCCAATGGAGAGAGAGCTGGAAATGATGAAGATGGAGCTCCAGCGCGCAGGCCGGAACTTCCGCCCCGAGGGACCGGAACTTCCGCCCCCCAGGACCGGAACTTCCGCCCTCCAGGACCGGAACTTCCGCCCAGATGCTGCCCAGATACCGTTCAGCGCCCAGAGAAGTGGAGCCAGCCGGAACTTCCGCCTCGAGGGACCGGAACTTCCGCCCACCCGGAACTTCCGCTCAAGTTCCGCCCAAGTTCCGAAAGTCCGTCAAAACGCCCCTGGATGTTACTGCAAGGAAATGGGCTAATTTCGGAACTTGACCGGAACTTGGCCGGAACTTCCGGCCGGGCCGGAACTTCCGCCTTCCAGGGCCGGAACTTCCGCCCCTGACCGGAACTTCCGCCCAAGTCGGCCGGAACTTCCGCCACCGCGATTTCAGCACAGCACTACTTTTCAGCGTGTAACTTACCTATTCGCCCACCCGACTATAAATAGCCTAGTTGGCTCAGATCTGAGATTAGACTTGTTTAGAACTCAAACCTACCTTTGAGCTTAGTCTCCATTGGGTATCATCCCTCTGTAATCAAGGCACCTTGGTTGTTGACTTTGAATTTGTGGAGTGAGATTCTAGTACTTGATACTCTCTCTCCCTCCCCAAGTTCATCCTCTCCAATCCCAATCTCTCTCCGGGAATTCTGCCTCGTGCCTCTTCCACGGAGATTCTATTGGCGTGGTCCATCGAGCCACGGAGGTAAGCATCGGGTGTATCGGGTTGGTGTGCGTGCGTGAGTCTCGGAGTTCATCGTGTTCTTCATCCCCTCGCGTTTTCCCATCTCACCCGCTCGGTTTCGAAGTCAATCCGCAAGATCGGGCCACACACGGGGTCTTAGACCACATCAAGCTTAGTTGCACAACGTGTGTTGAGCGTGCAATTGAGCAAAGCTGAGCATGATCAACGCCACAATCTGTTCCAAACAAGTGGCGTTGTCAAAGAGCGAGCTATAAGGATCATCATTGATGGAGGGAGCTGCAATAATCTGGCTAGCGTTGACATGGTGGAGAAGCTTTCTCTTCCTACAAGACAGCGCACACATCCATATTACATTCAATGGTTTGAGAGCTCTCGGAAGCTCAAGGTAACAATAACTACACGTGTGCATTTTACTATTGGTACATATTCTGATTTTGTGGATTGTGATGTTGTACCTATGCAAGCTTGTTCTTTGTTACTTGGTAGACCTTGGCAATTTGATAGAGAATCTGTTCATAATGGTAAAACTAATCAGTATTCTCTTATGCATGATGGAAAGAAAATTGGTCTCAAACCTATGACTCCTGAACAAATACTAAAATATGATCTTGCTAGAGCTAGTAGAGTAAAAAACGAGGAGAAACTTAAGAGTGAGAATCAGATTGTTGCTGGAGATTTTATGCCACATAAGACTAATACTAAATCTGATTCAAACCATGCTACTGAAATTCGTTTGAAAAATCCTTGTTTGCTTGCTAGCAAATCTGATATTGCTGAACTTGATGTGAACACTACTCAATGCTATGCTATTATTTGCAAAGAAGTTCTGTTTTCATTTGAGGATATGCCTCCTTCTTTGCCACCTGCGGTTGCTAACCTTTTGCAGGAGTTCATTGATGTGTTCCCACAAGATGTACCACCTGGACTACCACCTATCCGTGGGATAGAACACCATATTGACTTGATTCCAGGTGCTTCGCTGCCCAACCGTGCGCCATATCGTACCAATCCTGAAGAGACCAAAGAGATTCAGCGACAAATTCAGGTTCTCCAAGATAAAGGTTACATTCGTGAGTCTCTTAGCCCATGTGTTGTTCCTATTATCTTGGTACCTAAGAAGGATGGTTCTTCACGTCTGTGTACTGATTGTAGATCTATTAATAATATTACCATTCGTTACCGTCATCCTATACCTCGTTTAGATGATATGCTTGATGAATTGAGTGGTTCTATTATGTTCTCTAAAGTTGATTTGCGTAGTGGTTACCACCAGATTCGTATGCAATTAGGAGAAGAATGGAAAACAGCGTTTAAAACTAAGTTCGGTTTATATGAGTGGTTAGTAATGCCTTTTGGTTTAACTAATGCACCTAGTACTTTCATGAGACTGATGAACGAAGTTTTACGTGCTTTTATTGGACGTTTTGTGGTGGTATACTTTGATGATATTCTGATTTATAGCAAATCTTTGGAGGAACGTTTGGATCATTTACGTGCTGTTTTCAATGCTTTACGTGATGCACGTTTGTATGGTAATCTTGAGAAGTGCATCTTTTGCACCAATCGAGTTGCGTTTCTTGGCTATGTTGTTACTGTGCAGGGAATTGAAGTTGATCCAGCCAAGATTGAGGCAATTGAGAATTGGCCGCAGCCAAAGACGGTCACACAAGTGAGGAGTTTTCTTGGCCTCGCTGGTTTCTATAGGCGCTTTGTGAAAGATTTTGGATCCATTGCTGCGCCGCTGAATGAGCTTACAAAGAAAGATGTGCCCTTTGTGTGGGGCGATGCACAACAAGACGCCTTCATGATACTAAAAGATAAGTTAACACATGCTCCATTACTCCAACTTCCTGATTTCAATATTTGAGCTTGAATGTGATGCTAGTGGAATTGGTTTAGGAGGTGTGTTATTACAAGAGGGCAAACCTGAGGACATCCCATCTATTGATACAACCGCTGTACCTACAGCCACACAAATACAAGGACCAATCACTCGAGCTCGTGCCAAACAACTTAACTATCAGGTACTTTCGTTTCTTGGAACTATTCTTCATATACATGAGAATATGATGCTGCCTAAATCAGATATGTTTGTTACTCTTAGGAATGATGGACCTAGCATGGATGAGGAGGACAAGCATTGGAGCATGATCACGCATGGAGGAGATGGCAGCAAGCACTTGAGGATTGAAGATGACGCCACAAGTGGAGATTTCAGAACTTTGAAGCCACCATAAGAAGAGATGAAGACATGGACGAAATATAGAGTTCACCACTTCATAATTTCGTCCATAGCATAATATGGTGCTGCGTCACCTTTAGTTTTGGGCCAGGCCCATGTCATTTTCGCAGGAATTAAGTCAGCCACTTTTTAGAGTCCGTATTGAAGGGGGAAAGGCCTTCTAGGGTTTGGTTCGACCACCATACGTATGGCTGGTCGAAACCCCACCTTTTCCTCCTTTAAATACCTCCATAGCCGTCACGTTTAGACTCGGATTTTGATTAGATTAAAAGTTAGCCATTGCTGCAACTCTCGTGTACTTTTTTTGAGGCCAACGCCCAGAACAAGACCGACTATTCAGAATCCCACCTTTTCAATAAAGCTTTCATCTATATCCGCAATATTCTGATTGCAATATTAGTTCTTACTTGTTCTCGATTTCAGGTAGGAATTATGATAGGGCAAAGATGGCCGATCTTTCGATGAGACGTGGATAATGTCGATTTGTTGGTGGAGTTCGTGCTTGACGATCCGACTACACGTGCAAAGCTCGTGCGCCAATGCAATCGCTAGGACAATCTCCGGGAGTTACTGATCTTGCGGATGCACGATCAGCCTGACCAGCGAGGGTCTTAATTCCTACCTGAAATCGAGAACAAGTAAGAACTAATATTGCAATCAGAATATTGCGGATATAGATGAAAGCTTTATTGAAAAGGTGGGATTCCGAATAGTCGGTCTTGTTCTGGGCGTTGGCCTCAAAAGAAGTACACGAGAGTTGCAGCAATGGCTAACTTTTAGTCTAATCAAAATCCGAGTCTAAACGTGACGGCTATGGGGGTATTTAAAGGAGGAAAAGGTGGGGTTTCGGCCAGCCATGCATATGGTGGCCGAACCAAACCCTAGAAGGCCTTTCCCCCTTCAATACGGACTCTAAAAAGTGGCTCACTTAAATCCTGCGAAAATTACATGGGCCTGGCCCAAAACTAATGGTGTCGCAGCACCATGGACTCAGGTGGACGAAATTATGAAGTGGAGAACTCTATATTTCGTCCATGTCTTCATCTCCAATTATGGTGGCTTCAAAGTTCTGAAATCTCCACTCGCAGCGTCTTCTTCAATCATCACATGTTTGCTGCCATCTCCTCCATGTGTGATTATGCTCCAATGTTTGTCCCTCTCATCCATGCTAGGTCCATCATTCCTAAGAGTAACAAACACATCTGATTTAGGCAGCATCATATTCTCATGTATGTGAGGAATAGTTCCAAGAAACGAAAGTACCTGATAGTTAAGTTGTTTGGCACGAGCTCGAGTGATTGGTCCTTGAATTTGTGTGGCTGTAGGTACAGCGGTTGTATCAATAGATGGGATGTCCTCATCATGCTCCCCTTCTTGAATTGAAGTCGTCCTCGACGCGATCTCATCTTCTTCACCAAAGTAAGGCTTCAAATATGCAATGTTAAATGTAGGACTAACCGGACCCAAGTCTGCAGGAAGCTCAAGTTTATATGCATTATCATTTATTTTCTCTAACACCTTAAAAGGACCAGCGGCACGTGGCATGAGCTTAGACTTGCGCAATGCAGGAAAACGATCTTTGCGCAAATGCAACCAAACAAGATCACCAACATCAAACACAACATGCTTTCTTCCTCTATCCCCAGCAATTTTATACTTAGCATTCATGCGTTCTATGTTGTCTTTAGTAGTCGCATGCAATTTTAATATCAATTCAGCTCGTTGTGTAGCATCCAAATCATTTTGCACCGAAGATGGTAAAGGCAATAAATCAATAGGTGCACGTGGAACAAAACCATACACAATCTCAAAAGGGCACATCTTAGTAGTAGAATGCAGCGAACGATTGTAAGCAAATTCAATATGAGGTAAACACTCTTCCCACAATTTTAAGTTCTTCTTCAAAACAGCCCGCAGCATAGTAGATAATGCTCTATTTACTACTTCAGTTTGTCCATCAGTTTGGGGATGACATGTAGTACTAAACAGCAATTTAGTCCCCAACTTAGCCCATAAACATCTCCAAAAATGGCTAAGAAATTTAGTATCACGATCAGAAACAATAGTATTTGGCACACCATGTAAACGCACAATTTCGCGAAAGAACAAATCAGCGACATGTGTAGCATCATCAGTTTTGTGACATGGAATAAAGTGTGCCATCTTAGAAAACCTATCCACAACAACAAAGATACTATCCCTCCCCTTCTGTGTACGAGGCAAACCCAAAACGAAATCCATAGAAATATCCTCCCAAGGTACACTAGGAACATGAAGAGGCATATATAAACCATGTGGATTAAGTCGAGACTTAGCTTTTTGACATGTAGTGCAGCGTGCCACAAATCTCTCAACATCTCGACGCATACGTGGCCAAAAGAAGTGTGCAGCAAGTACATCCTCCGTCTTCTTCACACCAAAGTGACCCATCAATCCTCCTCCATGCGCCTCCTGCAACAACAAAAGACGAACGGAACTATCTGGGATGCATAGCTTGTTAGCACGGAACACAAATCCATCATTGAGGACGAATTTGTTCCATGTTCTACCATCTTTACAATTCAGCAACACATCTTTAAAATCAGCATCATGCAAGTATTGTTCCTTTATAGTTTCCAATCCAAAAATCTTGAAGTCAAGTTGAGATAGCATGGTATAACGGCGCGACAAAGCATCAGCAATAACATTATCTTTACCCTTTTTGTGTTTGATAACATAAGGAAAAGACTCAATAAATTCTACCCACTTTGCATGGCGACGATTCAACTTAGCTTGACTACGAATATGCTTCAAAGATTCATGATCAGAATGTATAACAAATTCTTTAGGCCATAAATAATGTTGCCAATTTTCTAATGTCCGAACCAGCGCATATAATTCTTTATCATAAGTAGAATAATTCAGACTAGGCCCACTCAATTTCTCACTAAAATATGCAACAGGTTTGCCCTCTTGTAATAACACACCTCCCAAACCAATTCCACTAGCATCACATTCAAGCTCAAAAGTCTTATTGAAATCAGGAAGTTGGAGTAATGGAGCATGTGTTAACTTATCTTTCAGAATCATGAAGGCTTCTTGTTGTGCATCGCCCCACACAAAAGGCACATCCTTCTTTGTAAGCTCATTCAGCGGCGCAGCAATGGATCCAAAATCTTTCACAAAGCGCCTATAGAAACCAGCGAGGCCAAGAAAACTCTTCACTTGTGTGACCTTCTTTGGTTGCGGCCAACTCTCAATTGCCTCAATCTTGGCTGGATCAACTTCAATTCCCTGCGCAGTAACAACATAGCCAAGAAACGCAACTCGATTGGTGCAAAAGGTGCACTTCTCAAGATTACCATACAAACGTGCATCACGTAAAGCATTGAAAACAGCACGTAAATGATCTAAATGTTCCTCCAAAGATTTGATATAAATCAGAATATCATCAAAGTATACCACCACAAAACGTCCAATAAAAGCACGTAAAACTTCGTTCATCAGTCTCATGAAAGTACTAGGTGCATTAGTTAAACCAAAAGGCATTACTAACCACTCATATAAACCGAACTTAGTTTTAAACGCTGTTTTCCATTCATCTCCTAATTGCATACGAATCTGGTGGTAACCACTACGCAAATCAACTTTAGAGAACATAATAGAACCACTCAATTCATCAAGCATATCATCTAAACGAGGTATAGGATGACGGTAACGAATGGTAATATTATTAATAGATCTACAATCAGTACACAGGCGTGAAGAACCATCCTTCTTAGGTACCAAGATAATAGGAACAGCACATGGGCTAAGAGACTCACGAATGTAACCTTTATCTTGGAGAACCTGAATTTGTCGCTGAATCTCTTTGGTCTCTTCAGGATTGGTACGATATGGCGCACGGTTGGGCAGCGAAGCACCTGGAATCAAGTCAATTTGGTGTTCTATCCCACGGATAGGTGGTAGTCCAGGTGGTACATCTTGTGGGAACACATCAATGAACTCCTGCAAAAGGTTAGCAACCGCAGGTGGCAAAGAAGGAGGCATATCCTCAAATGAAAACAGAACTTCTTCGCAAATAATAGCATAGCATTGAGTAGTGTTCACATCAAGTTCAGCAATATCAGATTTGCTAGCAAGTAAACAAGGAATTTTCAAACGAATTTCAGTAGCATGGTTTGAATCAGATTTAGTATTAGTCTTATGTGGCACAAAATCTGCAGCAACAATCTGATTCTCACTCTTAAATTTCTCCTCGTTTTTTACTCTACTAGCTCTAGCAAGATCATCTTTTAGTATTTGTTCAGGAGTCATAGGTTTGAGACCAATTTTCTTTCCATCATGCATAAGAGAATACTGATTAGTTTTACCATTATGAACAGATTCTCTATCAAATTGCCAAGGTCTACCAAGTAACAAAGAACAAGCTTGCATAGGTACAACATCACAATCCACAAAATCAGAATATGTACCAATAGTAAAATGCACACGTGTAGTTCTTGTTACCTTGAGCTTCCGAGAGCTCTCAAACCATTGAATGTAATATGGATGTGTGCGCTGCCTTGTAGGAAGAGAAAGCTTCTCCACCATGTCAACGCTAGCCAGATTATTGCAGCTCCCTCCATCAATGATGATCCTTATAGCTCGCTCTTTGACAACGCCTCTTGTTTGGAACAGATTGTGGCGTTGATCATGCTCAGCTTTGCTCAATTGCACGCTCAACACACGTTGTGCAACTAAGCTCCTATACTGATCAGCAGTGTCAGCTTCCATTACCTCCATCTCTCTCTCAGAATCAGAATTAGCACCATCACGTGCAGCAATAAGGGCCAATGTATCTTCATCAAAGTCACTTGCAGAATCATATTCGCCATCTTCACGCACCAACATCACACGCTTGGTTCTGCATTCTCTCTCTATGTGTCCAAAACCCAAGCATTTGCGACATTGTATGTCGCGCGTCTTCCCCGTGGAGGCCATCGAAGATGAACTCCGAGGAGGACCAGCAGATGGTGGTGAAGTAGCAGCCGGTGGTGCTCGTGATGCAGGCGCGGTGTACTTGGAGGTAGAAGGTGCTGGTGTAGCCCCACGAGATTGTGGCGCTGATTGTCGCGTAGTCCATGATGATGTACGACCTGCAGAAACATTAGCTTTTCTCCATGGTGGTTGACGATCCTGCACTTCACGTTCAGCTTTGCAAGCAAGATGAAACAAGCGAGTAATAGTGTTGTACTCCTTATAATCTAAAATATGCTGAATCTCTTTATTCAAGCCACTAAAGAAACGTGCAAGCATAGCCTCATTATCCTCTACAATACCACAGCGAATCATGCCAGTTTGCAATTCTTGATAATAGTCTTCTACAGAATTTTTTCCTTGTTCTAAGCGAGACAATTTCTTTAGCAAATCACGTTGATAATGTGGAGGAACAAAACGAGTACGCATAGCAAGTTTTAAACCAACCCAAGTAGTAGGAATATTAGCATGGTGTACTCTACAATGCTCAGACCACCAAATAGATGCAAAATCTGTGAACTCACAAGTAGCAGCACTAACGCGCAAATGATCAGGATAGCGTAAACATGCAAAGCGTTGCTCTACTTCCAATTCCCATGTAAGATATGCATCAGGATTATATCTACCCTCAAATGGCGGAATATTCAGTTTCAGTTTAGCAACATGATCATCATCATTACGTACCGGGCGTGGAGGTGGGCGAGCATTGCGGTTCAGTTGTCGTGGACGACCAGGTGCAGGTTGTTGAACCTCCTCGTCATCCAGCACGTTCTCATCTACTTGCTCATCCTCGTTCCCGCCATAGTCCTCGTATCCTTCATCAGAAGGCGCGTCATGTGCGGCTGCTGCACCAGGAGCGGTACCCGCCGGAACGTCCGCACGAGGAACGCGGCGTGCGCGGCGCTGCACGTTGGCGCGAGGTGGCGGTAATCGAGTCAACAACTCCTGGAACTTGGCGTCGAGCTTGGAGTTGAAAGCTGCCTCGAGGCCCTCGATCTTGTCCAGCGCGTCGGTGAGTTTGGCGTCAACATCACCAAGGCGCCCATCCACGTCGGTTGCATGCCCGCCCAAAAGGTGGAGGAAGTGAGCATGCATCTCTGCATTCGTCATCGTATCCGGGTCAACGTTCGCCGACTCTGTGCCTGTCATGGTTAGTACAGAAAAAGCACAAATGTATATGCCTACAAACTACGGAATATGGTGGTTCACGCGCAATTCGTGTAGCAAAATACCAAGCTCTTACAAGTCCTTACCAAACAGGAGGAAGGCGATGTAACAACCAACAAGGATCAGCGTCTTCAAAGATTGCCAAAGCGATTACCAAGTGTCGACACAGTGCACGTGGAGACAATATGTAGAGCTGTAGGAAGGCTAATATGGTAGCAAAACAGCAATTGTCAAAACAGCGATGCAGTATTGAAAGTATGCTCAACGACGGTACTGTGCTGGTCCTAGGCTAGACCGTACTAGAGACGCGAGCCTAGAACACTAACGAGGTCACGGCGCGGCACACAAGCAACTAGCAGTGATGAGGTGGTGATGATGTGGCGACGCGAGGTGCGAAAAATCACTATGATGGCAAGTGTCTCAAATTGATCCCCAAGGTCTAAAAACAGTATAGCCTCAGAAAATTTTTTGTCCAAATTTCTGGAAAGTGCTCCGGAAAGCGCGCAGGCGCCAAAAAAATGTCGCTATAACGGCCAGTGGCGAAAAGTGATCGCCAAGGTGAAAAACCAATGTAGCCAGAAAAATTTTTCGGAGGCGCCAATATTTTTTTTTTTTTTTTTTTTTTTGCTCCTTCCAATTCTTTACTGGCGGCCGAAACTTATCTCACGGAAATTTTTCTACAGCCCAGACGAAAATAGAAGGTAACAGCTAAGTAGGAAAAACAATAAAACCTAATTCTACACGGACTCTGTCGTGGCAGAGAAACAGCACGAATCTGTGTCGCGGTGGAAGACAGGGTATATGGCAGATGTATATGGCTGTGGCGGAAGTATATGGTGGTTGTATATGGCAATGGCGGAAGTATATGGTGGGTGTATATGGCGGTGATCTGCGTATGGTGCGAGCGGGCGGCGGCGGCGTGACTAATATGACCAGAACTCGAAACTCTAAAGGAACTAGACGCTAAGACCAGCAACTCGACACGAAGATGCAGACACAAATTCAACTATGCAAAACTGAAAAGACAATGCAAGGCGTGGCAGGGGGTTTATGGGACGAGATGATCTAAACCCTAACTGTATTTTTGGCTTTTTCGTGGTTTATGGGTATGATGGCAGATGCAATCTACACTAGTAAAACAGTAAAATCTCACCGAGCAACCTGAAATCTGATACCACTTGATAGGGCAAAGATGGCCGATCTTTCGATGAGACGTGGATAATGTCGATTTGTTGGTGGAGTTCGTGCTTGACGATCCGACTACACGTGCAAAGCTCGTGCGCCAATGCAATCGCTAGGACAATCTCCGGGAGTTACTGATCTTGCGGATGCACGATCAGCCTGACCAGCGAGGGTCTTAATTCCTACCTGAAATCGAGAACAAGTAAGAACTAATATTGCAATCAGAATATTGCGGATATAGATGAAAGCTTTATTGAAAAGGTGGGATTCCGAATAGTCGGTCTTGTTCTGGGCGTTGGCCTCAAAAGAAGTACACGAGAGTTGCAGCAATGGCTAACTTTTAGTCTAATCAAAATCCGAGTCTAAACGTGACGGCTATGGGGGTATTTAAAGGAGGAAAAGGTGGGGTTTCGGCCAGCCATGCATATGGTGGCCGAACCAAACCCTAGAAGGCCTTTCCCCCTTCAATACGGACTCTAAAAAGTGGCTCACTTAAATCCTGCGAAAATTACATGGGCCTGGCCCAAAACTAATGGTGTCGCAGCACCATGGACTCAGGTGGACGAAATTATGAAGTGGAGAACTCTATATTTCGTCCATGTCTTCATCTCCAATTATGGTGGCTTCAAAGTTCTGAAATCTCCACTCGCAGCGTCTTCTTCAATCATCACATGTTTGCTGCCATCTCCTCCATGTGTGATTATGCTCCAATGTTTGTCCCTCTCATCCATGCTAGGTCCATCATTCCTAAGAGTAACAAACACATCTGATTTAGGCAGCATCATATTCTCATGTATGTGAGGAATAGTTCCAAGAAACGAAAGTACCTGATAGTTAAGTTGTTTGGCACGAGCTCGAGTGATTGGTCCTTGAATTTGTGTGGCTGTAGGTACAGCGGTTGTATCAATAGATGGGATGTCCTCATCAAATTAAGACCCTCGCTGGTCAGGCTGATCGTGCATCCGCAAGATCAGTAACTCCCGGAGATTGTCCTAGCGATTGCATTGGCGCACGAGCTTTGCACGTGTAGTCGGATCGTGAAGCACGAACTCCACCAACAAATCGAATTATCCACGTCTCATCGAAAGATCGGCCACCTTTGCCCTATCACTCCCTCTCTTTACCCCTTAGATTCTTGGGTCATTCGCGAGATCGGGCCACACACGGGGTCTTAGACCTCATCAAATGGCTTCTCTAACCTGCTCGCCTCCCACTCCTCCCACGCGCATCTGCGCCATATGCACTGAAACACCATCAGCGCACCCATCATCAGTCTGTGTACTGACATCAACACAAACTGGAACTGTAGCACATGCTGCAACATCCACATCAACAACTAGTGTATCTTCATCCGGCTTGTCACCAACAAGAACTGGCTTGTCATCTACAGGCATGGCTAAAACATCACCAACATCAATGCTCGGAACATCATGTACCTCTTGTTGCACTTTAGGCTTATGCAACTTCTCTTTACGCACCACTAACTCCACATCGGACTGGATATGATCATCACCCATAGGCTTCAAAGTCCGCTGTTTGCCACCATGCATAAAAGAATATGTATTTGCTCGCCCAGCATGTGTCACATTGCGATCATACTGCCAAGGACGCCCAAGTAGCAATCCACACACCTCCAATGGCAACACATCACAGTCAATCTCATCAACATAGTCATCAACTGTAAATGGCACACGCACCTTGTGAGTAATCTTCAGCATACCACAGCTATTCAACCACTCAAGATGTTTAGGTTCAGGAAGACGCCATGTAGACAACCCCAATGCTGCCACCATCGCCTTGCTAATGCCATTAGTACAGCTACCACCATCAATCATCAACTTGCAACCCTTGCCCTTGATAAAGCACTGAGTCTGAAACAAACTCCATCGCTGAACCTTGTCAACTGTCTTGCAAGCATCACCTTGTACCTTCTTGAGTTGCATATTCAGCCCGCTCAATGGTACATCCTCCTCAACAGCCACAGTAGTGCTCTTGGTATCAGAGCCAGGTGTGGGGACCCCGGACTAGCTGTCCGAAATACCCTGTTATGTATACAGTTCACGTTCCCATGATCAGTGTGCCGTGAACACATAACCGAACTGATATCAAATTACATCATCCTTTACAAAACGGAATAAGAAAATTACAATAAGGTCACATGACCCATCTTTACAAGATAGCCTGAATGGCCTAATCTAATCATCAGAGTAGCAGAATCACTTCAGCAGCGTAGAGCCCAAGTCATCTGCCTTAACCCTATAGGCAACTGACTGGGAAGACGTTCCTAGCTCGCATAGACGTCGTCAACTCCTTCTTCATCTGTCGAAGTCCTCCAGGTCTGGCCAAGTAAATAGCCAGGGACAAAGCCGTGAGTACATTTGAATTGTACTCGCAAACCATCAAGAAGGTGATAACAATTCTAACTAAAGAAGACAAGAGAGGAAGAATAGTTTCTCTGGTGGATATAGCATGTGAAAGAGAATAAGTTTCTCTTGTGGATATAGCATGTGAAAGAGAATAAGTTTCTCTTGTGGATATAGCATCCCACATCACAGTTGAAGGGGACACTAAGAGGGTGATAAGACATTTCTATGACATCTCTATATCTTTGTTAAAGAAGATACTTCAAAAGATACCCTATGACATCTCTAAACTTTTGTTGAAGAAGATACTTCACAAGATATCCTATGACATATATATATCTTTGTTGAAGAAGATACTTCAAAGATTTCCACAACATAAAACACTAGGATGGGGTAACCCAATTTATTTGTCCTTCCCGACCATCTCCATATGGTCGACACAACCTTTCCCGTACCCTTCCGGTACTTCAAAACAAGTTCTTTCCTTTCATTTGCCAAACCATTTTGTAAACCAAAACTCATCCGGCTAAGCAACAGCCATTCCAACCGTCCATGACCGCGGACGCGGCTATTCGAATAGATCTTACTCTGCAGAGTTTGCACACTTTCCCCACCTCTATCCGGATACCTATCGTGTGGGCATCATCCCCGCATAACAGCATATGCCACGACGGATACCCGAACATAGCCTTTCGCCCATTCGACTTAGCAAGAGGTCCTACCCTATGGAGTATGTACCTCCCCGGCACCGTGGCAGCTCACCTCCCTTTGAGCGTGGCTCCACCGCCAAGCCAGGAGACCCATAGTGTCTTCCGGACGGGTCAGCCCCGAAGGCCTCCCGTTATACTATTGTCCCGAACATGACAACCCGGACTCGGGGGTAACCGTACCCTTGTATAGTTGTGCGGTGCCTCATGCTAAGAAGAACAAACGTCAAGCTAAGCTCCGTGCCCACGTTGGAGTAGTTGTGGTTGCGCGGGTTAATTGTCACGAGTGAATACTTAGACGCCAATGTTTTCATAAAACAAGATTCTCTTTCCAACCATCTTTGCCAAGATCCTTTTCTTTCATCAACAAACACTTTGGTAAGTCCAACTCACCCAAGGTTTTCCAAAGATTCTTTTCAACAAGGTATTTTTCCAACGGGTTCCCAACCTAAAGTTTCATGAGTTGAACAACTATTTCACTACGACCGAGATGAGAGTCATCACGCCATAGATGGTGTAAAAAGGGGTAATGGAGTGGATCATACTTGCTTAAGGTATGATGAGGCCTAAGGCCACGTGTGTTGCCCGATCTCACGAATTGACCGAGGGAAAGGCGGGGGAGAGGAAGAACACGAAGAACACGGCGAAGAACACGATGAACACACGCGAACGCACGCAACACAGCCCGATACAATTCGGTTTACTCCCGATAGCCCGAACCACTATCCCGATAGAATCTCTCAAGGGAGAGACACGCGGTAGAATCCCCGAGAGGAAGATCGGTATACGATCGGTGGAATCACACGAGTGAGAGACCGGTGGTAGAATCACAAGTGTGAGAGACTAATCATATAAGGAGTGCCTTGTACAATAGATTTGATAATCTAAGGAGGGGGTTTCCCTAATCCCAAAGGGATGGTGGAGGCATGAGCCTAGTTCTCTCTAGTTCAACTCTATCTAATGAAGGTGGGGGTGGGTGCCTATTTATAGGGAGCCACTAAGGAGGGGTAGTTTAGGCATACAAGGGGGGTACATGGGACTTGGCCCGAATTGACTTGGACGCGTAGGGGGCGGATTGTCCGGCCTTAGTGGGGCGGATAATCCGAGCAGTCGTGCTTCATGCGCCGTCTCTTCTTGGCGACCTCGGGCGCTCTTCTTCCTTCTTCTCTTCCATGCCTCCGTGACCTCGGCCTTGAGTGTGGTTCTTGTCGTTGATGTACATGATGCGGTAGAGACCGAAGGTCGGGCTGCATCATCTCCCCCCACTTGAAAAAGAGTCGTCCTCGACGATGAGTCTTCATGAATGTGTAGAGGAGGTAGATGACACCAACGCTTGAATGTCCCTTCACTTGTCAAGAGCCCTATCAATAGCACAAGAAAAGCAAAGGAGCAATCAAAGCGTAGCCAAAGTTCAATGGATTTAGCAAGAGAGCTCAAGTAGAAGGAGGTCACCTTAACAAGATGTCGGTGTGCTCTCATCGAGAGATCTTGTGTAGTTGAAGTATGTGGGTGAAACCACTCATTGGAGCTCACTTGTATCATGCTCTCAAGAGCTCTTTTTGTCAACTCGTGCTCAATCGAGGTTGACATTGGAGTTTGGGTACCTACACACATGTTAGACAACAAGAACAACGTGTGTGCATGGTATATGAATACATCATCCATCATGATGCGCCATTTCTTTTGCACATCACCATTAGCGGTAAGCAAGATATTATAGTACACATGGTGAATATGCGAGGAAAACTTAGGAACATGCTCAACATGGATATATGCAAAGTCTCCAAAAGGTGAGAGAGCTATGGGGGCAATCTCATTCACAAGCATATTAACATCATTGCAAACCAAGCATTGGAAAGAGAAAGTGTTCAACATTTTGGTTGCATTAATGGGAGAGTATTGCAAGCATGTAGCACAAAACATGTTCAACATTTTATCATTGTTGTCGACAAACCTAGGGAAAGAGCAATTGTTCATCAAGGTTATCACAACACAAGCATTATCATTTTCATTGCAAGCAATACATGGGAAAGAGCAATTGTTCGACATATTGCAAGCAATAGGAGAGGAAGTGAAACTCTCATAGCATGGCATGGACATATTATCATAAGCAACTAATTCCACATGATCAACAATAGTGGTATCACAAGGGAAAGTGAAAGAAGCATATGACATAGCAATAGGATCATCCAACTCATGCAAGCACTCACAAATCATCATGTCCACTAGTGGGATCATGGCATCATCAACACCCATATAGGTACCTTTGTAGTCCCGCTCATATGAGGTAGGTGTTGTGGAAGTGGTAGGCTTCATGTGGCCTCCATGTTCATCTTCAAGCAAGCATGGTGTGATATCATCGTCTTCATGCACCATGTACATCTTCTCCATGATCGGCGTCTCGTCATCCATGGAACCTAATGAGACACAAGGAAACACACTAGAGGTAGATGGTAAGATGTTAGAATTGAAAATGGCCTCACATGACCTATCAACTACCACTCTCATCTCACTTGGTGCATCACTCATGCTCTCGAAGTGGAGGCACTCAAGCTCACATATAGTGGAATCGCTCATCTCACATATAGTGGAGTCGCTCATGTCACATATAGTGGAGTCGCTCATCTCACATATAGTGGAGTCGCTCATCTCACATATAGTGGAGTCGCTCATCTCACATATAGTGGAGTCCCTCATCTCCATGGCAATGGCGTCGTCGATGTCCGAGCAACCTAGCAAAGAGGAAGACAACACAAGAGGAGTAGAGGTTAAGTTGTTAGAAATCCAAGTGTCCTCACTCAACTCATGGGGTGTGTCACTCTTGCTCTCAAGGTGTTTGAAGTATGCGTTGCACTCGGCTTTATCTTTGGGTGTCATTTGGGCTTCTCGAGCATCTAGCTCGGCGAAGTATGCTCTCATCTCGGCTTGCTCTAGTGGGGTCATCATGTGTATCTCTCACTAGGATAGGTGTATATGTATGGTGGAAGGAAAACTACACAAGTATCTCACCTATCAAGAAAGTATCGGAAAAGTGGTTCAAGTCAAGAGCAAAGCCAAAATGTATCGGGGTTACTCACACACACACTCAAAGCACACGCAAAAGGCTAAGAACTCTATATGTGGTGGGTAAGGGGTGGATAGCAAACGAAAAAGATCAACGGAAAAGTCTATTGTCAAATGTGGGTAAGATCCAAAGTCAAATGTCAAGAGTGGTGATCTATGTCAAGGAAACACGGAAACACACACGAGAAGATCAATGGGGTTAGCGCGACCAAGGAAGTGAGCAAGTGACAAGATGGTCCTAGCGAAGACTATTAGCTCGGTGTCACGCCAACACAAGAGAGACGGTAGCTCGGTTGCACAAGATAGAAGCAACAAGATTTGCACAAGGGCCACTCTTCTCTTATCTCTCTTAGTGCTCACAAGCTATGCACTTCTCGGTATCGGTGGACACACACTCTTTTCTATTTTTTTTTTCTCTTTTTTTTCACTTTTTTTTCTTTATCTATGCTTAGAAGCTTTATTTTTTCTCTATGTATATGTCACACTTTTTTTTTTCTTTTGTGTATCTTTCTCACCGAGCTTGCTTCGGAGCTTTGCTCAACTCAACGCACACACACAAACCCTCTCACGGTCGTGACACTTGTGCAATGCTTCGCAACACTCGGAAAGCCACTCTCAATGGGATAGGTACACAAAGAAAGAAACGGGGCTACAAGGGGTAGGGGAGGCAAGTTATACCTATTGACGTTAGGCGGTGTCAAGCACACGAACTTGCGATGATGGTGACGATGGTGTCGAAGATGCGCCGGAATCCGGGGTGCCGATGCCGTTGTCGCGGTGTTGATGTAGGCGCGGAAGCGGTTCTCACGGGCCAAAGGCACTCCAAAACGGAAACCGGGCAAATTAAGTCAATGCCCGAAAAGTAGGGTCAAAACGAGCGGTCAAAAGTTGGTGTCCAAAAATCGTCAAAAATTAGACTTGAGATATGTAGAATAGTTGGAGGATGTAGTAAAAATTTGGAGTCAAACAGGCGCCGAAAAGTTGTCAAAATTTGGGGCAAAAAGTTGAACCAAAACTGAACGAAAATTTGAGCAGAGTCCCTGGAGTGAGCCGGATGGCACCGGTCTGTGCTCCGGTTTTCAACCGGATGGCCCGGTCACACGTCCGGTTGGACCGAGTCCTGGGCCGGCGCGCGATGCTGAGCGGGCAAAACGAGGCACGCGAGCGGAAATGGAGGGAGCCAGGCGAGCTGATTGTATGGAATCAAGCGGAGGCAGAGCTGAGCTAGATGGAGCGATGGGGTGCGGCCAGAAATCAAGCGAGGCCAGGGGAAAAATCCAGCGCGCGGTGCCAGGCAGAAATCAAGGGATGCTCGCGGGCCGGAGTGGAAACGGCGGCCAGCGGCCTTGTGCGCGAGTGGTGGCGCGAGCGGGCCTTGCACGGAGGAAGCTGGTGGCGGGTCGGTGGAGAGCGCAGCGAGCAGCGCGGCACGCAGTGAGGCGAGCGAGCGGCGCGGGTGTTTGGCGCGGTGCGGCAGCAGCAAGCGGCGGGCGCTGTGTTAGCTGGTGGTGGCTATGGGCGTGCACGACGGTTGGCCGGGGTGAGGGCAGTGCTGAGCGAGGCGCGGGGCAGGGCCAAGGCTTGGACGATGGTGGCCGGCGGCGAGCGTCGCGCAGCAGCAGCGTGGAGGCGCGTGCGTCTGGGGGAAACGAGCGGAAGGAACAGCAGTGAGGTGGGCCAAGCGGTGGTGGTCAACGCGGACGCGGGGGTCGGACGAGTACGAACACGCCTGGTTCTTCCCTGTTTTTGAGCAGAACTGAACCAAAACTCCTCCGATTTGCACGAAATTGAACGAATTCGATGGGGAAAGGATGGGGGAATGATAGATCAGCACTAGTAACACCAGATCCGTGGATCAAAACCACAAAAAACGCAACAAATTCGGAGATCAATTTTCGAGCTATTTTTTGGGGCAATTTTTTGGGAAATTTTTTGGGCGAAATTGGAGAGATTCGAGGTCAAATTCGTGGCAACCTTTGCTCTGGTACCATATGATGAGGCCTAAGGCCACGTGTGTTGCCCGATCTCACGAATTGACCGAGGGAAAGGCGGGGGAGAGGAAGAACACGAAGAACACGGCGAAGAACACGATGAACACACGCGAACGCACGCAACACAACCCGATACAATTCGGTTTACTCCCGATAGCCCGAACCACTATCCCGATAGAATCTCTCAAGGGAGAGACACGCGGTAGAATCCCCGAGAGGAAGATCGGTATACGATCGGTGGAATCACACGAGTGAGAGACCGGTGGTAGAATCACAAGTGTGAGAGACTAATCATATAAGGAGTGCCTTGTACAATAGATTTGATAATCTAAGGAGGGGGTTTCCCTAATCCCAAAGGGATGGTGGAGGCATGAGCCTAGTTCTCTCTAGTTCAACTCTATCTAATGAAGGTGGGGGGTGGGTGCCTATTTATAGGGAGCCACTAAGGAGGGGTAGTTTAGGCATACAAGGGGGGTACATGGGACTTGGCCCGAATTGACTTGGACGCGTAGGGGGCGGATTGTCCGGCCTTAGTGGGGCGGATAATCCGAGCAGTCGTGCTTCATGCGCCGTCTCTTCTTGGCGACCTCGGGCGCTCTTCTTCCTTCTTCTCTTCCATGCCTCCGTGACCTCGGCCTTGAGTGTGGTTCTTGTCGTTGATGTACATGATGCGGTAGAGACCGAAGGTCGGGCTGCATCAAGGTAAGCATGTATTATGACAACACAAGAAGGAATATACTTTCAGATTTGTGATGCTAATTATACAACTTAGATAGTGGAGTATCACTATCCAACATACTTTCCCATAGTGATGAGGACATCCCATCTATTGATACAACCGCTGTACCTACATCCACACAAATACAAGGACCAATCACTCGAGCTCGTGCCAAACAACTTAACTATCAGGTACTTTCGTTTCTTAGAACTATTCCTCATATACATGAGAATATGATGCTGCCTAAATCAGATATGTTTGTTACTCTTAGAAATGATGGACCTAGCATGGATGAGGAGGACAAGCATTGGAGCATGATCACGCATGGAGGAGATGGCAACAAGCACTTGAGGATTGAAGATGACGCCACAAGTGGAGATTTCAGAACTTTGAAGCCACCATAAGAAGAGATGAAGACATGGACGAAATATAGAGTTCTCCACTTCATAATTTCGTCCATAGCATAATATGGTGCTGCGTCACCTTTAGTTTTGGGCCAGGCCCATGTCATTTTCGCAGGAATTAAGTCAGCCACTTTTTAGAGTCCGTATTGAAGGGGGAAAGGCCTTCTAGGATTTGGTTCGACCACCATACGTATGGCTGGTCGAAACCCCACCCTTTCCTCCTTTAAATACCTCCATAGCTGACACGTTTAGACTCGGATTTTGATTAGACTAAAAGTTAGCCATTGCTGCAACTCTCGTGTACTTCTTTTGAGGCCAACACCCAGAACAAGACCGACTATTCAGAATCCCACCTTTTCAATAAAGCTTTCATCTATATCCGCAATAATTCTGATTGCATTATTAGTTCTTACTTGTTCTCGATTTCAGGTAGGAATTAAGACCCCCGCTGGTCAGGCTGATCGTGCATCCGCAAGATCAGTAACTCCCGGAGATTGTCCTAGCGATTGCATTGGCGCACGAGCTTTGCACGTGTAGTCGGATCGTCAAGCACGAACTCCAGCAACAAATCGACATTATCCACGTCTCATCGAAAGATCGGCCACCTTTGCCTTATCAAGTGGTATCAGATTTCAGGTTGCTCGGTGAGATTTTACTGTTTTCCTAGTTTAGATTGCATCTGCCATCATACCCATAAACCACGAAAAAGCCAAAAAAAAAATACTGTTAGGGTTTTAGATCATCGTCCCATAAACCCCTGCCACGCCTTGCATTGTCTTTTCAGTTTTGCATAGTTGAATTTGTGTCTGCATCTTCGTGTCGAGTTGCTGGTTTTAGCGTCTAGTTCCTTTAGAGTTTCGAGTTCTGGTCATATTAGTTACGCCGCCGCCGCCGCTCGCACCATACGTAGATCACCACCATCATCGCCATATACACCCTGCCATATACACTCTGCCATATACACCCTGCCATATACTTTCGCCATCGCAGTATACATCCGTATCCACCATATACCCCGTTTCCTACCGCGACACGGTTTGTTGCTGTTTCTCTGCCGAGAGTCCGAGTAGAATTAGGTTTTATTTGTTTTTCCCTCTTAGCTGTTGCCTTCTAATTCCATCTGTGCTGTAGAAAAAATTCCTTGAGATAAGTTTCGGCCGCCAGGAAAGAATTGTGAAGGAGAGCAAAAAAAAGTCTGGAAATGCCTACGAAAAAAATTTCTGGCTACATTGGTTTTCGACCGTGGAGATCATTTTTCGCCACTGGCCGTTATAGCGACATTTTTTAGGCGCCTGCGCGCTTTTCGGAGCACTTCCGAAATTTCGACAAATTTTTTTCTGAGGCTATACTATTTTTAGACCTCGGGGATCAGTTTGAGACACTCGCCATCATAGTGATTTTTCGCATCTCGGGTCGCCACATCATCGCCACCTCATCGCTGCTAGTTGCTTGTATGCCGCGCTGTGACCTCGTTTGTGTTCTAGGCTCGCGTCTCTAGTACGGTCTAGCCTAGGACCAGCACAGTACCGTTGTTGAGCATACTTTCAATACTGCATCGCTGTTTTGACAATTGCTGTTTTGCTACCATATTAGCCTTCCTACAGCTCCTCATATTGTCTCCACGTGTTTGGTGTCGACCCCTGGTAATCGGTTTGGCAATCCTTGGAGACGCTGATCCTTGCTGGTTGTTACATCGCCTTCCTCCTGTTTGGTAAGAACTTGTAAGAGCTTTGTATTTTGCTTGACGAATTGCGCGTGAACCACCATATTCCGTAGTTTTGTAGGCATATACATTTGTGCTTTTCTGTACTAACCATGTCAGGACCAGTTGATCCGGCCGCTGTTGACCCGGCCAAGATGACTAGTGAGCAGTTGCATGCTCATTCCACCCACCTTTTAGGCGGACACGCACGCGACGTCGATGCGCGTATTGGTGATGTTGACGCCAAACTCACCGACGCGCTGGACAAGCTGGATGGCCTCGAGACAGCTTTCAACTCCAAGCTCGACGCCAAGTTCCAGGAGCTCTTGATTCGGTTGCCGCCACCTCGCGACAACGTGCGACGACGCGCACGCCGCGTCCCTATTGCGGATGTGCCTACGGGTACCGCTCCTGCTACAGCCGCCGCACCTGACGCGCCTTCTGATGAAGGATACGAGGATTATGGAGGGAACGAGGACGAGCATGTAGATGAGAACGTGCTGGATGACGAGGAGGTCCAACAACATGCACCTGGTCGTCCACGACAACTGAACCGCAACGCTCGCCCACCTCCACGGCCGGTACGTGACGATGATCATGTTGCTAAACTTAAATTGAATATTCCGCCATTTGAGGGTAGATATAATCCTGATGCATATCTTACATGGGAATTGGAAGTAGAGCAACGCTTTGCATGTTTATGCTATCCTGATCATTTGCGTGTTAGTGCTGCTACTTGTGAGTTCACAGATTTTGCATCTATTTGGTGGTCTGAGCATTGTAGAGTACACCATGCTAATATTCCTACTACCTGGGTTGGTTTAAAACTTGCTATGCGTACTCGTTTTGTTCCTCCACATTATCAACGTGATTTGCTAAAGAAATTGTGATACGGGGTGGCCTATGGACACCGCCGCCTCAAGACCGACAAGCCCTCCTCGTGGTCCAATGACACGAGCTCGAACCCAAGCACTACGCCAAGAGGTGAATTCGCTCCTCTCTACCTATGACTTTGACACCCCCTTGGATGGCTTGCTACTTCATGCAAATACCCTATGTTCAATCAGGTACATCGACCAAGACACAAGCCATGGAGACCAAGACGTTGGAGAGAGAGCTGGAAACGATGAAGATGGAGCTACCGCGCCCAGGCCGGAACTTCCGCCCCCCAGGACCGGAACTTCTGGCCAGATTCCTCCAAGATGCCCCCAAGATGCCCTCCAGCGCGCAGGAAAAAGCATCGGACCGGAACTTCCGCCCCGAGGGACCGGAACTTCCGCCCAGTCGGAACTTCCGCCCAAGTTCCGCCCAAGTTCCAAAATTACGCGAAAACAACACTGGATGTTACTGCGAGGAAATGGACGACTTTCGGAACTTGGCCGGAACTTGGCCGGAACTTCCGGCCTGACCGGAACTTCCGGCCCCCAGGACCGGAACTTCCGCCCCTGACCGGAACTTCCGCCCAAGATGGCCGGAACTTCCGCCACCGCGAACTTCAAAGACAACAAAGACTTTTCAGCATGTAACTTAACCCTTCGCCCCCCACCTATAAATAGCCTAGTTGGCTCAGATCTGAGATTAGACTTGATTTGAAAGAAAACCTGAGCTTAGCTCACCCTTGTGGGAACCCTACCTAGATCTATGATCTTGTATCCCCACCCGGGCTCCTTATCAACTCGTGAAGATCTCTTTGGCGACTTCTACCGTTTGTTTGATCTTTTGCTTGCACTTCTACCTATTTGGTCTTTTGCTTGCACTTCTATCAAACCTTCCGGTCTTTTCGCCCTTCTAGATCTACCGAGCTTTGATTTGTCGATCTCTTTGCGGGACTTCTACCGGAAGGTCTTTTCCTGCAATCTCTATCGAGTTGGTGTTTCGAGCCAACGAGGGAAAACTCGAATTGTGTGCGTGTGTGTTGTATCCCCGCGTTTCCCCCACGTGTTCATCGCGTTCATCCACCTACCCCCACGTATCCCTTCAAATCCGTGAAGATCGGGCACATCCCTGGGCTTAGCCCTTATCATATGGTATCAAGAGCTCCTTGGTTGCCACGGATTTGACCCCCACACCCACAAATTCCACCAATTTCGCCCAAAAAAATTTCCAAAATTTTTTCTCAAAAAATAGCCCCAAATTGGCCTTGGTTGGATCTCGAGTTTTTGGTGGTTTTGGTCCAATAGAAACTTGTCTTTGGTGTTGATCTGCAATTCCCCCACCTTCCCACCGCTCTTAGTGCCAAATTTTCCACGAATTCGAAGATTTTCGGCCCGGATTTCCGCCCAAATCGAAGAACAGCCCGCAGATCTGATTGCGACCGGAAGTTCCGCCCGGAAGGACCGGAAGTTCCGCCCGGGGACCGGAAGTTCCGCCCCTCAGGACCGGAAGTTCCACCTGGCCGAAATTTTGACAGCATTCTTCGTTTTTCGTTTTGGCACTAACCCCTTGTGTTTGGACTTCGTTGTGTGTGCCATTTCAGCTACCACTAAGCTTCCGCAACATCAACTACGACGACGGCACCCCGAGGATCCAAGTGGTTCATTTCACACCTTCCCACCATAGCAAGTTCAAGATCGTCGGCCACCGTCATCAAGTGGTATAACTTTCCCCCTAACTTGGAGCCTTAGCTTCCTTTGCGTACCTTTCCTATCGAGACTGGCTTTCTAGTGTTGCGAAGCATTGCGCAAGCGTCCCGACCGTGAGGGTGTGCGTGTGTTGAGCAAAGCTACGAAGCAAGCTCGTGTGAAAAGATAGGCAAAAGAAGTGTGACATACTTACATAGATAGTGAGAAAAAGAAAGCTTCTAAGCATACAAAAAAAAAGAGAAAAAGAAAAAGAAAAAAGAGTGTGAGTGACACCTATACACAAAAGAGTCCAAAGCTTATAAGCAAAAGAGAGAAAAGAGAAGAGAGGCGTCTTGCGCAAATCTTGTTGCTTCTCAATTTTGCAACCAAGCCACGGTCTTTCTTGCGTTAGCGTGACACCGAGCTAGTAGTCTTCGTTAGGACCAATTTTGTTCGTGCTCATTTTCCATCGCGCTAACCCCATTTTGTCCCACGTGTGTGTTCCACCTTGTGTATGCCTTTTGTGATCACCGCCTTTGACTTGTGACTTTTGGATCTTACCCACTTTTGACAATAGACTTTTCGTTTGGTTCTTCCATTTGGCTTTCCACATCCATACCTAACACCATATAGAGTTTTGTTTTGTGTGTGTGCATACATATCGGTTGTTCCTCGACTTGAAACACCTTTTCGATTTTGGTTTGCAAGTTTTGACACTTTTGGTAGTCTTTCCTAACCACCCACCACATAGTTCTTGTTTTAGTTGTAACCATGTCTAGTGGAGAAGGGAATCAACTACCGATGACGCGGCACCAACATTGGATAGCTACTCAAGCCGTCCACGCCAAGCTCAATCAATTTGAAGCCATGCTCAAGGATACCAACATCCGCTATGAAGAAAGAGCTCAAGTGCAAAGGATTGACCTCAACAATCAAGTTCAAGAACTCAATGAGAAGATTGAAACTCAAGGCAATGAGTTGAAGGCAACACTCGCCATACAAGGTCAAGAGACAAGAGAAATGAAGACGGCGTTGGACAACATCCTCCATACACTCAACCGTCAAGAAGATAGAAGACACCATTCAAGGTCTTCGCGCTCTCATAGCTCAAGGTCACGAGCTCCTACATCGTCGCATCATGATTCCAATCAAGACCCACACCACCATAATGTGGATGCTCAAGTGCTTCAACAACAAGCTCAAGAAGCGGAGCAAGCACGACTTCGACTTGTCCAAGAACGTCTACGCCTTGAGGAAGAACGACTTCAACAAGAGAATCTCCATGCTCAATTCCAAGAGGAACAACAACGTCTTCGTCATGATCAAGATCTCCTTCATGCACGTGAGCAAGAAAGGCTCCGCCAAGAGCAAGAGGCACGTCATCATCAAGGGCAACCTCGCCCATCTCAAGTGGCCAATGCTCAAAGGCACCACCATAATGCCGAACAAGACGTGAACCAAGACCGCCGCATCATCAATGTTGATCAACCTCCTCGTGATAGGGCACCACGCCGTCAAGGTCAAGACAACCGTCGTCATCATGATGATCGCCCTCATGGTAGAAGACCACCTCATCAAGCACGAGATGTTGAGATGGAGGAAGACTCAAGTCATCACCAAGCATCAAGTGAAGAAAGTGTGAGGCCTCATCAACGCCACAACAATAATGATCAAGATGAAGGTCATGGAAGACCACCTCCTCCTCAACAACAAAGAAACAACAATGAAGATGCTCAAGGTCCACAACCTCAACCTCAACACCGTCAAGATCATGGTGAAGCAAGACCACCTCCTCGACGCAATGACCGCAATGAGGAAGAAATCTTTGGGAAGCTCAAATTCACCATGCCCAAATTCCAAGGAGAGGAAGATCCCGACGCATACTTGTCTTGGGTCCTCAAGGTTGACAAGATATTCCGCATCCACAACTTCTCCGAAGCAAAGAAAGTTGCCATGGCATCACTTGAGTTTGAAGGATATGCAAATGTTTGGTGGGAAGAGGTAAACAAGAAGCGTGAGAAGGAAGACTTAGCACCCATTGACACATGGGAAGAGATGCAAGAAGTCATGCACACCCGCTTTGTACCAACTCACCACAAGCGTGACCTCTTCAACAAGCTCACTCAACTCAAGCAAAGCTACAAGTCCGTTGAGGAATATTACAAGGAGATGCACATGACAATGATGAGTGCAAATGTGGATGAGCGAGAAGAGCAAACTATGGCAAGATTCTTGAATGGACTAAACATCCCCGTCAAGAGGATAGTGGAATTCTTGCCTTACAAAAACATGGTTGAGCTACTCCACCAAGCAACAAGGGCCGAGCGCCAAGTGCGAGAAGACCTAGCAAGTGCAAAGACAAAGACCTTCTTCGCCGCAAGAAATGCCATGAATGCCTCCTCAAGCATCAAGAACACAAGTGCACTTGCCTCCAAGGATCCTCCAAAGCAAGCAAGAAGTGCCATCAAAACAACAAGCTTCAAGCCGGAGCAATCAACCATGTCCTCCAAAGCTTCCACCGGATCTAGTAACATCACTTGCTTCAAGTGTGGTGCTCAAGGACATAAATCCTTTGAATGCAAGAACACAAGAGTTATGATCACTCGAGATGATGGAGATGTGGAGTACTTGAGTGAAGGTGAATATGAAGCCTTGGTACAAGCCGCAACCTCTCATGAAGATGATGACTTGGAAGACCAAGAGTGATGAGATCTGAGATCCCGGATGTGGCCCGATCTCGCGATTCGACCCAAGAACCAAGGGGGAGAGGTGGGAGAGCGCGAGGAACACGAGGAACACGAAGAACACCGGTACTCACGCACGCACACCAACCCGATACACCCGATACTTACCCCTGTGACTCGGTAGATCACGCCAATAGAATCTCCAAGGAAGAGGCACGCGGCAGAATTGCCGGAGAGAGATTGGTGTTGGAGAGAAGGGGATTGGTAAGGGAGAAAGAGTGCCTTGCACTAGAATCTCACTTAGCAATTCACAAATCAACAACAAGAGTGCCTTGATTACAGAGGGATGATACCCAAGGGAGACTAAGCTCAAAGGTAGGTGGAGTTCTAAACAAGTCTGAAAAGTAAAGGAGGGGTTCCAGCTACTTATATAGGCACACATGGCCCGCAAGGGCGAACAGGTACGCGAATGGATAAGTTAAGGCAGTTTGGTGGGGTATTCCCGTCAGATCCGGTTTGTGTCCGGTCAGACCGGGCCTGTGACCGGGCTGTCCGGCCAGGGGTCCGGTCTGACCGGGCCTGTGACCGGGCTGTCCGGTCATGGGTCCGGTCGACCGGTCGCCAACCGGGAATCTGCGAAGAATCCGGTCCTGGGTCCGGTCGTCGTCCGGTACGAGGGAGCTGGCCCGGTTTGCGCCCGGTTGACCGGGCCTGTGGCAGGGGCGTCCGGTTGTGGGTCCGGCCTGACCGGGTTCTGGACCGGCCAGCGTCCGTCTCTTCCTTGGAGCTCTTCGGGCGACGTCGGCTTCGGCTTCATGATCATCTTCAGGTTCCGCTGCTCCTCTCCTTCCCTGGACCATGGCGTCTCATCCTCTCCGGGGTCTTGATGCTCCACGTACCTAATCACACAAAGTGTTTCGGCATGAGGTAGCATTCCATCCAGTGGTGTACCGAGGTCGAGGGTAGTGAGGAGCGAGTTCACCTTGTCATGTATTGCTTTAGCTCGAGCCCGTGTCATTGGTCCACTTGGGGGACTTGTTGGCCTTGATGTAGTGTCGTTGGCGAGCGGGGCTACATCATCTCCCCCCCCTTGGGAGAGAGTCGTCCTCGACTCTTGTCCCTCCTCATCTCCATGATGTGGGGATAGATCCGAGATGTTGAAAGTGTTGCTCACCAAGTACTTGGATGTCGGTATGTCGATGACGTAGGCGTTGTTGTTGATGCGCTTGAGTACCTTGAAAGGCCCATCTCCTCTTGGCTTGAGCTTGGAGTTGCGTTCTTGAGGGAACCTTTCTTTCCTTAGGTGAACCCAAACGAGGTCTCCTTCTTCAAACACTCGTTCTTTCTTCTTGGCGTTGAGGCGGGTAGCTTGGCGACGGACATGGTCTTGTATGGTTGCTCTTGTTTCTTCATGTAGTTTCTTCATGGCGGTGGTGCGTTTGTCGAAGTCCATGTTCGTCCTTTCATGAAGAGGTAGTGGGAGGATGTCGAGTGCCGTTGGAGGTTCGAATCCATAGACGACCATGAAGGGACTCCGTAATGTTGTGGAGTGTTTGGCTCGATTGTAGGCGAACTCCGCGTGGGGGAGGCAATCTTCCCATGACTTCAAGTTTTTCTTCACAATTGTGCGGAGGAGTGTTGAGAGGCTTCGATTGACCACTTCGGTTTGTCCATCGGTTTGAGGGTGCGAGGATGAGGAAAATAAAAGCTTCACTCCAAACTTTGCCATTAGCGACTTCCATAGATAACTCATAAACTTGACGTCTCGATCCGACACATTGCTTGCCGGTATTCCGTGTAGGCGAACCACTTCCCTGAAAAACAATGAAGCAATGTGTGAAGCATCATCGCTCTTATGACATGGTATGAAATGAGCCATTTTAGAGAACCTATCCACTACCACAAAGATCGAATCATGCCCATGTTTTGTGCGTGGTAAACCAAGTACAAAGTCCTTGCTTATGTCCGACCAAGGTGCATATGGAATGGGTAAGGGCATGTAAAGACCATGGGGGTTGGATGTCGACTTAGCTTGTAAGTATGTGTTGCAACGGTTGCAAAGGCGCTCCACGTCTCGCTTCATGCGTGGCCAATAATGGTGTGTGGATAGCATCGAGAGAGTCTTGTCGCGTCCAAAATGACCCATGAGACCACCTCCATGTGACTCTTGCAAAAGCAACTTACGAAGAGAAGACTTGTGATGAGGCCTAAGGCCACGTGTGTTGCCCGATCTCACAAATTGACCGAGGGAAAGGCGGGGGAGAGGAAGAACACGAAGAACACGGCGAAGAACACGATGAACACACGCGAACGCACGCAACACAACCCGATACAATTCGGTTTACTCCCGATAGCCCGAACCACTATCCCGATAGAATCCCTCAAGGAGAGACACGAGGTAGAATCCCCGAGAGAAAGACCGATATACGATCTATGGAGTCACACGAGTGAGAGACCGCGGTAGAATCACAAGTGCGAAAGATAAATCGTATAAGGAGTGCCTTGATACAACTCATAGATTTGTGTCTAAGAGAGGAGGGGGTTTCCCTAATCCCAAAGGGATGGTGGAGGCATAAGCCAAGTTCTCACTCAAGTTATGTCTAACCTAATGAAGGGGGAGGTGGGAGCCTATATATAGGGAGCCACCAAAGGAGGGGTAGTTTAGGCATACAAAGGGATAAAGGGTTCAGATTTGATGTTCTTTGCAGTGGGGCGTCAGGGCCAGCACAGGTAGGGCGATAGGGCCGGCGCAGGTAGGGCGGTAGTGCCGTCATCCTCAGGCGTAGTGGCGGTGCGGCAGTGCCGGTCTTCCTGGCGCGTCTCCTTATCCTCGACGTTCTCTTCCATGCTTCCACGACCTCGGCCTTGAGTCCTCGAGCCTCCATGGTGTCGTCCACTTCCACCGTACTTGGCGATGTGTTCCTATCATGGTCATATGAAGGAGGATGAAGTAGCATACCATTCATGAAAGATAATTGTAGGCACGCATAAAGGAGAAGATTCACCTTTGCGTGACGTGTCGGCGTTGACGCACATGATGCGGTGGAGACCGAAGGTCGCCCCGTATCATCTCCCCCCACTTGAAAAAGAGTCGTCCTCGACGATAGCTCTTCATGAACGTGTATAGGAGGTAGATGACAACCACGCTTGAATGTCGCTTCACTTGTCAAGAGCCCTATCAATAGCACAAGAAAAGCCAAGCAACACTCAAAGCATAGCCAATGTTCCACGGGTTTAGCAAAAGAGCGCAAGTAGAAGGAGGTCACCTTGGCAAGATGTCGATGTGCTCTCATGGAGAGATCTTGTGTAGTCGAAGTGTGGGGTTGAACCCATTCGTTGACGCTCATCCACAAGTCACTTGTACCTTCACACAACAAAGACCAAGCAAAGTATGTTTGTGTGTGATATTGGAGCACATCATCGATGACATGTCCTTTCATGTTCACAACACCGTTAGCACAACACAAATTTATCAAGAATAATGCATATGCAAGGTCAATGTGTAAGAACGTCCTTTCAACATCTTCCAAATGAGGAAACACAAAAACTCCAAATTGTGAGACGACTATGATGTCCATCTCATGTAGAAACTCATGTGCATTATTGCACTCAAGGCATCGAAAAGAGAAATTGTTCAACATCCTTGAAGCAATAAGAGGAGAATTTGGCAAAAACACATAAGGGAGAGTGTTCAAAATATCATCAACATGTGTGCACACAAACCATTGGAAAGAGAAATTGGTCCTCATATTTGTGGCAACACCAATCGTAAGAATCACATCATCATGCTTGCAAAAGAACCATAAGAAAGAGAAATTGTTTGGCATGTTCAATGCAAAGCATGGGAAAGGTATTAGAGCCGGGTTCGATCTTGTACTTACTTGTATTATGCTCTCAAGGGCTCTCTTTGTCAACTCGTGCTCAATCGAGGTTGACATTGGCATTCTTGTACCTACACACACAATAGGCAAAGCAAAGAACGTTTGTGCATGGTATATGAACACATCATCCATCATGATGGTCCATTTCTTTTGCACATCACCATTAGCGTTAAGCAAAGCATCATAGTAGATATGGTGAATATGCGGGGTAAACACATGAACATGCTCATCATGGACATAGGAAAAGTCTCCAAAATTTGAGAGAGCTATGGGGGCAATCTCATTTACAAGCATATTAACATCATTGCAAACCAAGCATTGGAAAGAGAAAGTATTCAACATTTTGGTTGCATTAATGGGAGAGTATTGTAAGCATTTTGCACAAAACATGTTCAAGGTTTGATCATTATTGTCGACAAACTTATGAAAAGAGCAATTGTTCATCAAAGTTGTCACAACACAAGCATTATCATTATCATTGCAATCAACACATGGGAAAGAGAAATTGTTCGACAAGTTGGATGCAATGGGAGATATGTTGAAACACTCATAGCATGGCATGGTCATGTTATCACAAGCAATCAAGTCCATATGATCAACAATGTTATCTAGCAATGCATCACATGGGAAAATGAAAGAAGCATATGACATAGCATTTGTATCATCAAGATCATGCATGCACTCATCAATCTTCATGTCCACTAGTGGGATCATGGCATCATCAACACCCATATACGTACCTTTGTAGTCCCGCTCATATGAGGTAGGTGTTGTGGAAGAGGTAGGCTCGATGTGGCCTCCATGTTCATCTTCAATCAACAAGCATGGTGTGATATCATCATCTTCATGCACCATGTACATCTTCGCCATGATCGGCGTCTCGTCATCCATGGAACCTAATGAGACACAAGGAAACACACTAGAGGTAGAGGGTAAGATGTTAGAATTGAAAATGGCCTTGCATGACCTATCAACTACCACTCTCATCTCACTTGGTGCATCACTCATGCTCTCGAAGTGGAGGCACTCATCAAGCTCACATATAGTGGAATCGCTCATCTCACATATAGTGGAGTCACTCATCTCACATATAGTGGAGTCCCTCATGATGCAGCCCGACCTTCGGTCTACACCGCATCATATACTTCATCGCCAAGAGAGGATGCCATGGAGACCCGAGGACGCAAGGCCGATGTCACGGAAGCATGGAAGAGAAGGAAAAAGAGGAGCTGGACGCTCCAGGCCGGAACTTCCGCCCCTGATGGCCGGAACTTCCGCCCCACCGGAACTTCCGCCCCCAAGGACCGGAACTTCCGCCCAGATGCCGCCAAGATGCCTTCCAGCGCCCAGAGAAATGGATCAGGCCGGAACTTCCGCCCCGAGGGACCGGAACTTCCGCCCACTCGGAACTTCCGCCCAAGTTCCGCCCAAGCTCCGAAAGTCCACCAAAATGCCCCTGGATGTTACTGCAAGGAAATGGGCCATATTCGGAACTTGGCCGGAACTTGACCGGAACTTCCGGCCGGACCGGAACATCCGGCCCCGAAGACCGGAACTTCCGCCCATGACCGGAACTTCCGCCCAAGACGGACGGAACTTCCGCCCTACCGAACTTCAGCACAACAGCACTTTTCAGCGTGTAACTTATCCCTTCGCCCCCACCTAGAAATAGGCTAGTTGGCTCAGATCTGAGGGAAGACTTGATTTGAAAGAAAACCTGAGCTTAGCTCACCCTTGTGGGAACCTTACCTAGATCTATGATCTTGTATCGCCACCCGGGCTCCTATCGACTCGTGAAGATCTCTTTGGTGACTTCTACCGTTTGTTTGATCTTTTGCTTGCACTTCTACCTATTTGGTCTTTTGCTTGCACTTCCATCAAACCTTCCGGTCTTTTCACCCTTCTAGATCTCCCGAGCTTCGATTAGTCGATCTCTTTGCGGGACTTCTACCGGAAGGTCTTTTCCTGCAATCTCTATCGAGTTGGTGTTTCGAGCCAACGAGGGAAAATTCGAATTGTGTGCGTGTGTGTGTTGTATCCCCGCGATTCCCCCACGTGTTCATCGCGTTCATCCACCTACCCCCACGTATCCCTTCAAATCCGTGAAGATCGGGCACATCCCCGGGCTTAGCCCTTATCATATGGTATCAGAGCTCCTTGGTTGCCACGGATTTGACCCCCACACCCACCAATTCCACCAATTTCGCCCAAAAAAATTTCCAAAAAAAAAATTTCCCAAAAAAAAATAGTCCCAAATTGGCCTTGGTTGGATCTCGCGATTTGTTGAGTTTTTGGTGGTTTTGGTCCAATAGAAACTTGTCTTTCGTGTTGATCTGCAATTCCCCCACCTTTCCACCGCTCTTAGTGCCAAATTTTCCACGAATTCGAAGATTTTTGGCCCGGATTTCCGCCCAAATCGAAGAACAGCTCGCAGATCTGATTGCGACCGGAAGTTCCGCCCCGGAGGACCGGAAGTTCCGCCCCCGGACCGGAAGTTCCGCCCCTCAGGACCGGAAGTTCCGCCTGGCCGAAATTTTGACAGCATTCTTCGTTTTTCGTTTTGGCACTAACCCCTTGTGTTTGGACTTCGTTGTGTGTGCCATTTCAGCTACCACTAAGCTTCCGCAACATCAACTACGACGACGGCACCCCGAGGATCCAAGCGGTTCATTTGACACCTTCCACCATAGCAAGTTCAACATCGTCGGCCACCGTCATCAAGTGGTATAACTTGCCCCCTAACTTGTAGCCTAAGCTTCCTTTGCGTACCTTTCCTATCGAGAGTGGCTTTCTAGTGTTGCGAAGCATTACGCAAGCGTCTGATGACCCACAAGTATAGGGGATCGCAACAGTCTTCGAGGGAAGTATTACCCAATTTATTGATTCGACACAAGGGGAGACAAAGAATACTTGTAAGCCTTAACAGCGGAGTTGTCAATTCAGCTGCACCTGGAAACAGACTTGCTCGCAAGGGTTTATCAGTAGTAACAGTTTTATGGCAGTGGAAATAGTGAAATAACAAAGAATGGTGAAATAAAGACAGCAGTAGTGATTATAGTAAACAGCAGGATTAAAATACTGTAGGCACAGGGACGGATTTAACGGGCGTTGCATGGATGAGAGAAACTCATGTAACAATCAAAGCATGGGCATTTGCAGATAATAGTAAAACGGTATCCAAGTACTAATCAATCAATAGGCATGTGTTCCATATTTAGTCGTACGTGCTCGCAATGAGAAACTTGCACAACATCTTTTGTCCTACCAGCCGGTGGCAGCCGGGCCTCTAGGGAAACTACTGGATATTAAGGTACTCCTTTTAATAGAGTACCGGAGCAAAGCATTAACACTCCGTGAACACATGTGATCCTCACATCGCTACCATCCCCTCCGGTTGTCCCGATTTCTGTCACTTCGGGGCCATTGGTTCCGGACAGCGACATGTGTATACAACTTGCAGGTAAGATCATAAACAACGAATATCTTCATGAATCAATAACATGTTCAGATCTGAGATCATGGCACTCGGGCCCTAGTGACAAGCATTAAGCATAACAAGTTGCAACAATATCATAAAAGTGACATCTACGGATACTAGGCACTATGCCCTAACAATCTTATGACTATTACATGACCAATCTCATCCAATCCCTACCATCCCCTTCAGCCTACAGCGGGGGAATTACTCACACATGGATGGGGGAAACATTGCTGGTCGATGGAGAGGCATTGGCGGTGATGGCGGTGAAGATCTCCTCCAATTCCCCGTCCCAGCGGAGTGCCAGAACGGAGACTTCTGGCTCCCGCGACGGAGTTTCGCGATGTGGCGGCTCTCTGGAGGGTTTCTGGCGACTTCGACTTCTCCCCGTGCGTTTTCAGGTCGAAACCAATAAGTAGTCCGAAGGGGGGCGTCGGAGGCCGGCCGAGGGGGCCACACCACATGGCCGCGCGGGCCCCCCCTGGGCCGCGCCGCCATGTGGTGTGGGGCCCTCGGGCCTCCACCTCCTTTGCCCTTCTGGCTCCGTCAATATTTTGGTAAAATAGGGCCTTCTGCAAGAATTCCGAGGATTTTCCCGAAAGTTGGATTTCTGCACAAAAACAGGACACCAGAGCAGTTCTGCTGAAAACAGCGTTAGTCCGTGTTAGTTGTATCCAAAATACACAAATTAGAGGCAAAACAATAGCAAAAGTGTTCGGGAAAGTAGATACGTTTTGGACGTATCAACTCCCCCCAAGCTTAGCTTATTGCTTGTCCTCAAGCAATTCAGTTAACAACTGAGCGATAAAAGAACTTTCACGAACACATTTGCTCATATGATGTATATATTCTCATGCTATGGCTAATACTCAAGCAGTTCATAATGAGATACATGCAAATAAGATCATCCAACAGCTATGTCAATCATGGAAAGGTACCAACAATTAATAATAAGCACCATGAATCATGTATATAAGCAGGATTGCAATGTTCATAAGAGAATATGATAAAGTGGTATCTCGCTTGCCCGTATTTGATCGGCAAAACATAAATGCCAAGGCACCTCTTGAGTTCATAGAAGGACTAGAAGTAGTGATTGTCAAAGATAAAAGCATCAAAGTTATACCACAATCAATCATATTTTGAGACAAGCATATTATACTAAGAATGGCAGTCGTGCTCTCAAGATAGTGCTCAAAGAAAGAACGGAGACACAACATAAAAAGTAAAAGATTGACCCTTCGCGGAGGGAAGCAGGGATTAACATGCGCTAGAGCTTTTCATTTATAAAACAGGAGTAAAATTATTTTGAGAGGTGTTTGTTGTTGTCAACGAATGGTAATGGGTACACTAACTACCTCATCAACCGGACTCACAAGAGCGGCTCCCATTTATTTATTTTTGGTTGGCACTCCTTCCAACCTTTCTTTCACAAACCATGGCTAACCGAATCCTCGGGTGCCTGCCAACAATCACATACCATGAAGGAGTGCCTTTTTATTTAAGTTTTATTATGATGATGACACTCCCCCCAACCTTTGCTCACACAAGCCATGGCTAACCGAATCCTTCGGGTGCCGTCCAACAATCACAAACCATGGAGGAGTGTCTATTTTAGTTAATTAATTCGGGACTGGGAATCCCATTGCCAGCTCTTTTTGCAAAATTATTGGATAAGCGGGTGTGCCACTAGTCCATATGAGAATCCGTCAAAAGTAAATGACAAGGTTGAAAGCTAAACACCACATACTTCCTCATGAGCTATGAAACATTAACACAAATTGAGAAGCATTTTGAAAGTTTTAAAGGTAGCGCATGAGAATTTACTTGGAATGGTTTGAAATGCCATGCATAGGTATTTATGGTGGACACTTTGGAACAACTTGGTTTTCAGGTGTTTGGAAGCACGAGCGGCGTTCCCGCTCAGTACAAGTGAAGGCTAGCAAAAGACTAGGGAGCGACAAATCAAGAGAGCAGTAACTGTCATAATCATGCTTGCGGCAAAATAAATTAACGGAGGCATAAAAGTGATACAATAACTCTGAAGCAATATAAATCATCGAGGCTTAATTGACTTTTTGTTCAGTCATATGCATGCGTGAGCATGTGCCAAGTCGATATAAATGAATTATTCAGAGGAGGATACCACAATGCCATACTTACTTATGAATAAAACAATGCAAGCAAACATCCATGACATGCTACTCATATTAATAAATTGGAACTAAAACATGAGAGATCATGAGCTACTAGACTTTCTCAAATAACATATACCTCACATGAACCAACTAAGCATGCTCATATGGACGAGTATATGTACAAAAATGAAAGCAAATAGAGTTCATACCAGCCTCTCACCACAATCAGATTGTCTTAGATCGTCATTATTGCCTTTTCACTTGTGTAGCTTGGATAATATGAAATGAAAACCACGCTCCAGCCACCGAAGACCATTGAACTCATGATGAACTTTACAAACCAAAGAAGAACAGCAAATATTTTTGGTGTTTTCGAATTAGAAACAAGCACGAAAGAAAACAAGCAAACAAAGCAAAATCTTTTTGGGTTTTCTTATAGCAAACCAACGATAGCAAATAAAGTAAACTAAGAGCAAGGAACCAAATAAACAAATGGTGAAGAGAAACAACAGAAATATTTTTGGTCTTTTTGTGTTTTAGGAGAGAAACAAAGCGAAAACAAAAGAACGCAAACTAACAGAAACACAGAAAAGCAGGATGACAGAAATCTGCCAAATCCTGACAGCAGTACAGAAATCGAAATTAACAAAAATCTTCCATTGCTCAGACCAAAAAGTGTTCAACTAATGAAAGTTAGATAACAACCTGGGGAACATGCTCAAAAATTGGCAACTCAAAATAAAGTTCTGGCTGTGCGTACGAATTTTTTTGGTAACAGCACAGAATCTGTTTTTGGACAGCACTTCCCCAAATATCATCTCCCTCTCATTAGAAAACCACTCTAGAGACTAAACAAGTATGTACAAGTATCCAGCAACCATAATATGCAAAGAATGAGTGATGCCGGTATACCTCCCCCCAAGCTTAGGCTTTTGGCCTAAGTGGAGTTCATTCCCAACGAGGGTCGGAGTTCCACGCCGGTGGATCATACATGGAGTGGTAATAGGGCCCCTGTGCAGAAGAATATCATGGAGGTTCCACATGCCCATGATGTTGATATGAGGAGCTCGCTGCATCGGATGAAGAGTCGGGGTGCTCCTCGGCCTCCTCCACATCTTCCCTTGCACGACGGCTTTCCCTTTCTATGTATGCGTTTAGCTCATTTTCTGTAATCGACCACCCGTCCCTGGCATCAAGGTTAAACAAAGCAGGTGCAGGCAAGCGTACTAATTTTTCAATTTTCTTAGTTATACTCCAACTTTTCTTATACAAAGTTATCCTATAATGCAGGTTGTTCAAATTAGATGCATCTGAAATAAACTCATGCCTGATCATGGAGAAAACATCAAGTTTCTCTATAGAAAGCGGAATATCTAAATGGTGAGGACCTACACCATGCATAGCTAATAAGCGAGAGGCGATAAGACCTCCACAAATTCCTCCTTTCTCACGGTTAGTAGCAAGTCTACAAGCTATTAAAGCACCCAAATTATAAGTCCTATCCTGTTGCAAAGCAGCAGCTAAGAAAGCCAAGTCTGGGATAGATAATTTACCTCCAGTCCTTCTTGCAAGAACGCACTTTGTAATGAAATAGGCAAAGTAGCGGATGGCTGGATGTTGAATGCTACTAATCTTACCACCATCATTGGAGAGGCTCCTCCCATTACAAATCCTTGTATAAAGATCTGAGAGCTCCCGCGGTGTTCCCCTGATCTTCTCGCAGGATCCCCACTGCGGCACTCTAATCGCTGTGCAAAAATCACTAAAAGGCAAGTCAATGGTTTTGTTATAAATTTTATACCGGACCATGGGGTCAGTTCGAGACCGGTGAAATTCGAAATCCTGCACAACCGACACCGTTAGTTTAGCATATTGGTGAGGTTCACCAACAGCAAAATTTCCCAATCCTGCATTGGAAATTAGTGTTTGCACATCTTGCAGGATTCCTGCATTCCGCATAAAGTCCGTGCATGAGTAATAAGAGGGGTATACTCCCTCTTCACGATGGACTCTCATAACGTGCTGTACCTCCAACTCTTCTTGGTTCAATTGGGGCACACCTTCTTCCATTTTCTGAAATTTTCAACAATCATTATAAAATTTGATTTCAAGGTGTGTAATTGAAGGGAACTACTATAGGAACTTGCTAGAGTACTAAACATGCATCAAAACTAGTTTCTACCACTTAGAACAAGCATGCAAGCTCACTAAACATGTTATCTACAGCAGCAAAATATTCAAGATATACTCAACCAAATGAAATTCTAATTGGACAATCAAAGGAGTCACATACCAAGGAGTAAATGTGCCAAATTTCAGACAGAAATCTGGGCTGAGCAAGGAGATCGAAAAATCGCGAGTTCTTGAGCAGAAACACGAGTGAGAGAAACTTGGTACGAGCTTTTTCGGGAGAGAGAAGGTGCTGGGAGAAAGAGATGAGGAAGTGGGGCAAGGGGTGGCCCACACCACATGGTGGCGCGGCCCCCTTGCTGGCCGCGCCGGCCTATGGTGTGGCACCCCTTGGTGCCCCACAGGTCATCCTCTGGTGCTCCCAGGTGCCTCGTCGAAAAATAGGACCAACGGTGTAATTTTTGCAATTTTTAGAGAACTTCAAAAAATGCACATTTCTGGGTATTAAATTAATGATTACTGCGCAGGAAAATGATTTCTAAAATCTTAAATGACTAAAGCATATTGCAAAACAAAAGTGCTACAGCAAGTAAAATAGGTGGAAGGAGAGAGAAAGAAAGAAGTGTTGTTTAGCTCTTTTATGCAATAAAATATACTTGTTAACAAGGTTGATCAAGTCTTGCTATCAAATAAATTTTATATGACATAAGAAGAAATAAACCTCAAATCAATCATGTTACCTTATATTGAATTGATATGGATCCAATCACAAGAGTTTGATATTCTTCTTTAGGCTCATATATAGGACAATCAATGGATCCCACTTTGATAGTTTTCACATTAAAAATTGTATTGACTCCACATACTTTATCAATCCTCTTGGGAAAATAGATAGTGTGTTCCTTATCATCAACATTGAAAGTAACCATGCCTTTATTGCAGTCAATAACAGCCCCTGCAGTATTAAGAAAGGGTCTTCCAAGAATAATGGACATATTATCATCTTCAGGCATTTCCAACACAACAAAATCAGTTAATATCAAGCAATGCTGAGTAACTTGAACAGGAACATTTTCACATAAACCAACAGGAATAGCAGTAGATTTATCAGCCATTTGCAAAGATATATCAGTAGGTATCAATTTATCTAAATCAAGTCTCTTATAAAGAGAAAAAGGCATCACACTCACACCTGCTCCTAAATCACATAGAGCAGTTCTAACATAATTATTCTTAATGAAACAAGGAATAGTCGGTATACCTGGGTCTCCAAGCTTCTTTGGAATCTTACCATTGAAGGAGTAATTAGCGAGCATAGTAGAAATTTCCTCATTGGGGATTTTCCTTTTGTTAGTAACAATATCTTTCATATACTTTGAATAAGGAGGCAATTTAATAGCATCAGTCAAAGGAATTTGCAAAAATAAAGGTTTCATCCAATCACAAAATTTATTATAATGTTCCTCTTCCTTTGATTTTAGTTTCTTAGCAGGAAAAGGCATTTGCTTTTGAACCCAAGGTTCTCTTTCATTACCATGTTTCTCAGTAATAAAATCTTCTTTAGTGTACTTTTTATTTTTAGCATGCTTTTCAGGTTCTTTTTCAATTTCTTCTTTATCAGGAGTATCATTCTTATCATTATCTTCCTCATGTTCATTACCACTTTCAGTTTCAGCATCAGAAATAGAAATACTATTAGGATCATTAACAGGTTCAGAGGATTCTACAACATTCTTATGTTTCTTTTTCTTTTTCTTAGATGGAGCACTAGTTTTAATTAGTCGAGAATCTTGTTCAACTCTTTTGGGATGCCCTTCAGGATATAGAGGATCCTGGGTAGAAGCACCACCTCTAGTTGTTACTTCACAAGCATGTTTTTCTTTAGAATTATTTCCCAACAAGACATTTTGCACTTTAGTAAGTTGATCAATTTGAGTTTGAACCATTTGAAAATGTTTAACAAGTATCTTAACATCATTGGAGGTTCTCTCCACAATATCATGCAATTCACTAATAGCTCGGGAATTTTCCATTAAATGATTCTCTACTCTCATATTAAAGTTTTCTTGCTTAACAATATAATTATCAAATTCATCTAAGCATTGAGCAGGAGATTTTGAATACGGAATATCTTCCCTAGTAAAGTGTTGAAGCGAGTGTACCTCAATCATGGATGAAGGGGGAATTGTCTCACATATATCTTCTATAGGAGGTAAATTCTTCACATCTTCAGGTTTAATACCCTTCTCCTTAAGAGACTTCTTGGCTTCCCTCATATCTTCATCATTTAATTTAATCATACCCCTCTTCTTCACTATCGGTGTCGGGGTTGGTTCAGGTGTAGACCAATCATCATAATTCCGGCCTATTTTAGCCAATAATTCTTCAGCGTCTTCTGGAGTTCTTTTCCTGAAAACACAACCAGCACAACTATCCAGGTATGCCCTAGACTCAATAGTTAGTCCACTATAAAATATATCAAGTAAATCATGCTTTTCTAAATCATGGTCAGGCTGAGCTCTAATAAGAGAGCAAAATCTAGCCCAAGCCTCAGGCAATTTCTCTCCATCTTCCTGGTCAAAATTATAAATTCTCTGTAAAGCAGCATGTTGAGCACTAGCAGGAAAGTATTTTCAAAAGAAAACATCACGCAAGTCAGTTGGACTTTTAATAGAACCAGGAGGCAAATTATTATACCAAGTTTTAGCATCATCCTTTAATGAGAAAGGAAAAATTTTAGCGACAAAATAAGTACGCATCTTGACATCATCAGAAAACACGCCACTAAGAGTAGATAACTCAGTCAAGTGTTCAACAGCACTTTCTTTTTCAGTACCACAAAAGGGTGTTTTCTCAACAATAGCTATATGAGATAGATCAAGAGAAAAATCATAATCTTTATCCCTAATGTTTATAGGAGATGTGGCAAATTTAGGATCAGGAGATGGTTTATATCTAACAGCATGTTCTGCAAGCAACTTTTTAATTTTTCTTGCATCAGTAGTAGCATTGCATTTTTCAATAAAATCATCATCAAGCTCTACATAATCTTCATCAAGATCATCACTAGAATATTCAAGTTCAGGTGATTTAACAGGTGTAGTAGCATTAGGAGTTTCAGTATTTTCAATTTGTCTAGACTTAGCAATTGTAGCATCTAGAAAAGATCCCAATGAACCACTATCATCAAGCACAGCAGAAACATTATCAATATTATGAGAATTTTCAGATTCAGCAGAAGTACCAGCACGTGAAGCATGTGGCGGTGAAACAAGTTTATCAATAACAGATGGTGAATCAAGAGCAGCAGAGGTACTCAGAGTTGTACCTTTTCTTGTAGTGGATGGTAATATGGCGATCTTAGTATCGCGAGGTTTACCCATAATGGAGAATTTGCAGCGAACAATATCAATCCAAGTGAACTTCCAAATAAAGCTATGCTCCCCGGCAACGGCGCCAGAAAATAGTCTTGATGACCCACAAGTATAGGGGATCGCAACAGTCTTCGAGGGAAGTATTACCCAATTTATTGATTCGACACAAGGGGAGACAAAGAATACTTGTAAGCCTTAACAGCGGAGTTGTCAATTCAGCTGCACCTGGAAACAGACTTGCTCGCAAGGGTTTATCAGTAGTAACAGTTTTATGGCAGTGGAAATAGTGAAATAACAGCAGCGGTGAAATAAAGACAGCAGTAGTGATTATAGTAAACAGCAGGATTAAAATACTGTAGGCACAGGGACGGATTTAACGGGCGTTGCATGGATGAGAGAAACTCATGTAACAATCAAAGCATGGGCATTTGCAGATAATAGTAAAACGGTATCCAAGTACTAATCAATCAATAGGCATGTGTTCCATATTTAGTCGTACGTGCTCGCAATGAGAAACTTGCACAACATCTTTTGTCCTACCAGCCGGTGGCAGCCGGGCCTCTAGGGAAACTACTGGATATTAAGGTACTCCTTTTAATAGAGTACCGGAGCAAAGCATTAACACTCCGTGAACACATGTGATCCTCACATCGCTACCATCCCCTCCGGTTGTCCCGATTTCTGTCACTTCGGGGCCATTGGTTCCGGACAGCGACATGTGTATACAACTTGCAGGTAAGATCATAAACAACGAATATCTTCATGAATCAATAACATGTTCAGATCTGAGATCATGGCACTCGGGCCCTAGTGACAAGCATTAAGCATAACAAGTTGCAACAATATCATAAAAGTGACATCTACGGATACTAGGCACTATGCCCTAACAATCTTATGACTATTACATGACCAATCTCATCCAATCCCTACCATCCCCTTCAGCCTACAGCGGGGGAATTACTCACACATGGATGGGGGAAACATTGCTGGTCGATGGAGAGGCGTTGGCGGTGATGGCGGTGAAGATCTCCTCCAATTCCCCGTCCCGGCGGAGTGCCAGAACGGAGACTTCTGGCTCCCGCGACGGAGTTTCGCGATGTGGCGGCTCTCTGGAGGGTTTCTGGCGACTTCGACTTCTCCCCGTGCGTTTTCAGGTCGAAACCAATAAGTAGTCCGAAGGGGGGCGTCGGAGGCCGGCCGAGGGGGCCACACCACATGGCCGCGCGGGCCCCCCCTGGGCCGCGCCGCCATGTGGTGTGGGGCCCTCGGGCCTCCACCTCCTTTGCCCTTCTGGCTCCGTCAATATTTTGGTAAAATAGGGCCTTCTGCAAGAATTCCGAGGATTTTCCCGAAAGTTGGATTTCTGCACAAAAACAGGACACCAGAGCAGTTCTGCTGAAAACAGCGTTAGTCCGTGTTAGTTGTATCCAAAATACACAAATTAGAGGCAAAACAATAGCAAAAGTGTTCGGGAAAGTAGATACGTTTTGGACGTATCAGCGTCCCGACCGTGAGGGTGTGCGTGTGTTGAGCAAAGCTACGAAGCAAGCTCGTGTGAAAAGATAGGCAAAAGAAGTGTGACATACTTACATAGATAGTGAGAAAAAGAAAGCTTCTAAGCATACAAAAAAAAAAGGAGAAAAAGAAAAAGAAAAAGAGTGTGAGTGACACCTATACACAAAAGAGTCCAAAGCTTATAAGCAAAAGAGAGAAAAGAGAAGAGAGGCGTCTTGCGCAAATCTTGTTGCTTCTCAATTTTGCAACCAAGCCACGGTCTCTCTTGGGTTAGCGTGACACCGAGCTAGTAGTCTTCGTTAGGACCAATTTTGTTCGTGCTCATTTTCCGTCGCGCTAACCCCATTTTGTCCCACGTGTGTGTTCCACCTTGTGTATGCCTTTTGTGATCACCGCCTTTGACTTGTGACTTTTGGATCTTACCCACTTTTGACAATAGACTTTTCGTTTGGTTCTTCCATTTGGCTTTCCACATCCATACCTAACACCATATAGAGTTTTGTTTTGTGTGTGTGCATACATATCGGTTGTTCCTCGACTTGAAACACCTTTTCGATTTTGGTTTGCAAGTTTTGACACTTTTGGTAGTTTTCCTTCCACCATATATATACACCAATCATAGAGACTAACATGGATAGTGAGGATGAACCTACGGAGGACGACATGGAGTACGATGAGGGTGATAGCTCCGCAAGCACCGCGGATATGGAGGACCATGTGGAGCTCGACACCGACAATGGCTCCGCAAGCATTGGCGACACGACCGACATCGAGCATCTCTACACCGACCATGACTCGCCAAGCATGGACAACATGGTGGACCACCACTCCGAGGTCAACTACAACATCGACGACATGGTGGAGCACTACCTCGACTACGACTACGACACCATGATGGAGCACCGCACCGAGCACTACCTCGACTACGACTACGACTACGACACCATGATGGAGCACCGCACCGAGCACTACCTCGACTACGACCATGACACCATGATGGAGCACCGCGCCGAGCACTACCTCGACTATGACATTGACACCATGGTGGAACCAAGCTTCAACACCACCTTGCACAAGACCGGTGCCTACAAGTTCCCCACCTTGGCCAATGGAACTACTTATGACGGTTGCGGACCTTCAAGACGGCGCCACCATGAGAGTGCTTACGCACATGATCATCTACATCGAGCTCGTCCTTTGGAACAACAAGAGCGTCCCCGCCATGATCGCCATCGACACTCTCCTCCGAGCTCAAGAAGGCACCACAAGCAAAGTGCCAAGCTACATGAACCATCATCTAGGCATGTTGAGGATCGTCATCGCCACTCGTCACCTCAAGATCGTCGTCGACCATCACCACCTCATGATCGCCATCGACATGCGTCACCACATGATCATCGCCGACACAAGTCACCTCATGTTCGCCATCGACATGCGTCACCACATGATCATCGCCGACACAAGTCACCTCATGTTCGCCATCGACCAACACCTCCAAAGGATCTTCGACGACACCCCCCAAGACATGGTGATGATGCAAGAAGACGAGAACCTCGACATGAAGCGGCCAAGGCTACAAAGAACAACAACACCAACAATATGGTGTCCACAAAGCCTAGCGCCACAACCAAAATGGCATCTCCAAGACCGCCTACACATGAGAAGATCTCCAATGGTGCGAGACAAGACGCTACATCAACAAGGAAGATGGTGGCAAGTGCACATCAAGAGGAACCACCTATCATGGTGCTTTCCCCTACTACCGCCACCACCACAATGGCGCCTACAAGAAGCTCAAGCCCCAAGATGAAGACCATGGAGTCTACACTTCAAGATGAAGGACGGTCTACACAACTTTATGCCAACATGACAATGATTTGTCCACCAAGACCACGTAGCTCCCAATGCTTTCGTTGCACACAAGACGGTCATCATCTTTGGGAATGCCCCAATCTCCATTGTGATGTGTGCACATCCAACAAGCACATGACATGGGAGTGCAACACACCTCAAGCCCACAAGCTCTACTTCGCCCAATTGGATGCCCAATTCGCC